>NC_063046.1:59890205-60226260 GCF_018812025.1 Megalobrama amblycephala
TTTTTTTTTTTTTTTTTTTTTTTTGCATTGAGGTTACCATTGCATTTTATTTATATGCATTGTGCTTACTATGCAATGCCCCATTTTCACCTTACAAAGTGAATACATATTAGAGTAGTATTATTACTTTTATAAACTCTCATTCTACAACATGATACCGTCAATAAAAGCTGCAATAAAACTGCACAAGTCCACACAAGTTTAATAATTAAACTGTATTTCTTCTTTAAACTCAATTATTATATTTCCTACTTCATGAATGCAAATGCAATTTACCTTTATGTATTTAATACTTTCATTTATTATCAGGAGGATCTGAAAATCACCCATCATGCAGACAACAGCCTGAACAGCTTCTGTAAGTGGCAGAAAGGCATTAATATGAAGGACGACGATCATCCAGTCCATCATGATGTGGCTGTCCTGATTACTAGGTACACGTAGCCTAACTCTAACCAGTTTTACATCGCTTTACATATATAATACGTGCATTAACCCTTTTCTCTGACACAGGAAGGACATTTGTGCCGCCATCAATAAGCCTTGTGAGACATTGGGACTGTCTCATGTGGCTGGAATGTGTCAACCTCATCGCAGCTGCAGCATCAATGAAGACACGGGCCTGACTCTGGCCTTTACAGTAGCACATGAGCTCGGACACAAGTAAGTCCCGACTGTGTTTGTGAACTTTGTGTGTTTTTTGACAGTTTAAGTGCAATAAAACGTTTAAGAGAAATCAGTTTGACCGTCTGACAGGCAGCTTTCTGTGCGCGTGCTTCGGATGTGTGTGCTCAGAAAACCATGTATCAGAAGTTTAAACTGTTTAAACGCATGCAAATAATTAACTTTCATGATTAGGAAGAACTGCAGTGTCACGTGAGCGTGATCGCGATAGAGATGATAATCAAAACCAAACATGTTTTGTTAGTTTTTGGCAGAGTATCCGAGGCAGGAGTTGTACAGGCTCCGCCCTCTTCCGAGAAAATGGGGCGGGGAGCAATAGCTCATTTGCATTTAAAGATACATGCAGAAAAACAACATGTTTTTCCTTCTACGACACAGTATAATAAATGAATTATATTATATCTTAAAGTCAGCATAAAACGGCAGTTGCAATAGTCTTTTCTTCTCTATTGTGACATATATCCCAGTGAAACGGCTTCTGGAACATTTTGATTTCATTTTGGCTTAGTTTTGTGTTCCCAGTTCCTGAGTTTATTTCAAGTCTTCCTAGTTGACTTGCACTGTGTCCAAAATAGAATACTTCCCTACTTTTAAATATATGTAATTTGTAAATGGAAGTGAAGCGACGCATCTGATGCTGTTAGGTCACATGATAATGACAATTCATTCTACTCATATTCATACTATATATAGTGTACTTTTTTAACAGTTGCAAAGTAAATTCAAATGTAGTACCGACTCAGTACATGATTTAGACGCAGCGTAAGTCAACTAAGGAAGAGAGGAAATAAACACAGGAACTGGAAACTCAAACCAGAACATAAACTTGACACCCCTGAGATTTTAAGTTAATGTTTCAATAATTTAACGACACATGTGCATGTTTGTAGTCTTCTGATGTTGGTTAATGGTCACATGATATAGGCTACAAGTAAAAATAATTTTTTATATTTTACAATATTTATATTTAGGGCTGCATATACATTGGGCTTGTTATTATTGTTGTTTTGACTAAAATTATAAAAATGAAGATATAAATAAATATATTTTATATTTTATATTTATATATAATATACATTTTATAATTATAGGCCTAATAATAATTTTATTTTACACCGCAAGCTACAATACTAATGTTTATGTCTTAAATTCTTCACTTTCAAACATTCAAATCTTTTTTTTTTTAAGTTGCTGAATTACTGGTAAAATCTTGTAAACTTCCACAGAAAAGTTGGAAATTGTGTAAATAAAGTGAACCTAGTGAAGTGAAACATGCAGTGCAACAGATTATATATATATATATATTTTTAATTAAATCGCATCCTTTGATTTTATAGTCGCACTAAGCTTTATTTTAATTTTACATTCAATTTAATTATTAGCTTTTCATCAACTCCCTTGCAGTTCCCTCACAAACACCCAACAAGCAAAACCCTGCATTAATTCATTGATGGATAATTAAATTATCCACAAAAACAGAAAGAAATGAATGCATACTGTAGACACATCTGACTACAAAACTCCTTTAGATCAAAAGGTTTCCAAGAACACAAGTAATCATGTAATATAATGTAATAATGCCTGCTCTTGTATGTTTTATAATTACATGGTTTTACACTGAACCATCATCTCAAACATCTATTTTGTAAGTGTAACCATAATGAAATACTGTTATTAAACCCTTTCAATTATAAATTAGGTGCTACCTATTGCATTTCAATATTATCAAACTATAGCAATACTCTCACACATATTTTGCTGTGTTTGTTTCCGTCACTGGTGTAAGTAGCAGCAGTTGATAATAGACAAGAAATGTACAGTTTTACACCATCATGCTGATGATGTTTCTTTAGCCATCTATCAGTCCTGCTGCCTGAGCTACTGTAGTGAATCCACCCTTACTTACAGTCCATACACACACAAACTTTGTGTTTTGAAATACAGATTCCTTCTCAGCTAAAACTGAACACAGTGTTGCATATGTAAATTGCTCATTTTGTGTGGCTCTCAAAGTCGAGGTGTCTTTGATGAAACATGCATTAGTTCTGTGGCATTTACACACACTTTACTGGAGGCTGTGTGAGGCCATCACACACTGAATATTCTCTCACATTTTTCTTCAGTAGAAAGCTTTTTTTTTTGACATCTGTCTGGTTCAAATTACAGTTTCAGGAATTTTAACCAGCATCTCTCTAGCTATATTTCATTCAGATCTGTTTGATTCATTGTGTTTAGTTCCCTTCAAGACGATGTGAAAGATTTTTTAAGACATCAGTATTTGTTCCAGACCATTATGTAAATGAAGACTGCCTGAAAATGAGTTCTGAAGCCTAATGGATGTATAGGAGCAGAAACTGGGATTTTATTTCTCTTCACAGAAGCGTTTCTATTGAATGACAGCCTGCCGTATTAGAGACTTGTGCTCAGACTTAGAGTTTGTTTGATCGCCGTTTGGTCTGCTGCACATGCCTTTTAAAAATGTTTGCGGTCACACCACATAGAAATATAAACAATGATATCATGATAAACAGTCGAGCACAGCGGGACTCAAAAACAGCAGCTTGACGGCCCAGTGAGGGTCTCTGGTGAACTGTGCTTCTAGACTGCTGTTGTTGAGACAGCAGGCTTTGTGATGTATGGGAAAATGAGAATTTCCACAATGTACATTTTAAGAAATGTTCAAAACAACAACATCTGTACATTCTAAAAAATGCTGGCTTAAAAACAACCCAAGTTGGGTTAAAGATGGACAAACCCAGTGTTTGGGTTGTTTTGACCCAGCGGTTGGGTTAAATATGGACAAACCCAGTGTTTGGGTAGTTTTGACCCAGCGGTTGGGTTAAAGCTGGACAAACCTAGTGTTTGGGTTGTTTTGACCCAGCGGTTGGGTTAAAGATGGACAAACCCAGCGGTTGGGTTAAATATTTGACCCAAGCTGGTGGGTAGTTTTATTTAACTCAACTATTGAATAAAGATTACTTTATGGCTGGCTTAAAAATGACCCAACTGCTGGGTCAAAACAACCCAATCGCTGGGTTTGTCCAACTTTAACTCAACCGCTGGGTCAAAACAACCCAGTCACTGGGTTTGTCCAACTTTAACCCAACCGCTGGGTCAAAACAACCCAATCGCTGGGTTTGTCCAACTTTAACCCAACCGCTGGGTCAAAACAACCCAATCGCTGGGTTTGTCCATATTTAACACAACTGCTGGGTTTGTCCATCTTTAACCTAACCGCTGGGTCAAAACAACCCAATCGCTGGGTTTGTCCATATTTATCCCAACTGCTGGGTCAAAACAACCCAGTCGCTGGGTTTGTCCAACTTTAACACAACCGCTGGGTCAAAACAACCCAATCGCTGGGTTTGTCCAACTTTAACACAACCGCTGGATCAAAACAACCCAGTCGCTGGGTTTGTCCATCGCTGGGTTTGTCCATTTTAAACCCAACCGCCGAGTCAAAACAACCCAGTCGCTGGGTTTGTCCATCTTTAACCCAACCGCTGGGTCAAAACAACCCAATCGCTGGGTTTGTCCATCTTTAACCCAACCACTGGGTCAAAACAACCCAATCGCTGGGTTTGTCCATATTTAACACAACTGCTGGGTTTGTCCATCTTTAACCTAACCGCTGGGTCAAAACAACCCAATCGCTGGGTTTGTCCATATTTATCCCAACCGCTGGGTCAAAACAACCCAATCGCTGGGTTTGTCCATCGCTGGGTTTGTCCATCGCTGGGTTTGTCAATCGCTGGGTTTGTCCATCGCTGGGTTTGTCCATCGCTGGGTTTGTCCATCGCTGGGTTTGTCAATCGCTGGGTTTGTCCATATTTAACCCAACCGCTGGGTCAAAACAACCCAACCGCTGGGTCAAAACAACCCAATCACTGGGTTTGTCCATCTTTAACCCAACCGCTGGGTCAAAACAACCCAGTCGCTGGGTTTGTCCAATTTTAACCCAACCGCTGGGTCAAAACAACCCAATCGCTGGGTTTGTCCATATTTAACACAACTGCTGGGTTTGTCCATCTTTAACCTAACCGCTGGGTCAAAACAACCCAATCGCTGGGTTTGTCCATATTTATCCCAACCGCTGGGTCAAAACAACCCAATCGCTGGGTTTGTCCATATTTAACACAACTGCTGGGTTTGTCCATCTTTAACCTAACCGCTGGGTCACAACAACCCAATCGCTGGGTTTGTCCATATTTATCCCAACCGCTGGGTCAAAACAACCCAATCGCTGGGTTTGTCCATCGCTGGGTTTGTCAATCGCTGGGTTTGTCCATATTTAACCCAACCGCTGGGTCAAAACAACCCAACCGCTGGGTCAAAACAACCCAATCACTGGGTTTGTCCATCTTTAACCCAACCACTGGGTCAAAACAACCCAGTCGCTGGGTTTGTCCAACTTTAACCCAACCGCTGGGTCAAAACAACCCAATCGCTGGGTTTGTCCATATTTAACACAACTGCTGGGTTTGTCCATCTTTAACCTAACCGCTGGGTCAAAACAACCCAATCGCTGAGTTTGTCCATATTTATCCTAACCGCTGGGTCAAAACAACCCAATCGCTGGGTTTGTCCATCACTGGGTTTGTCCATCGCTGGGTTTGTCAATCGCTGGGTTTGTCAATCGCTGGGTTTGTCCATATTTAACCCAACCGCTGGGTCAAAACAACCCAACCGCTGGGTCAAAACAACCCAATCACTGGGTTTGTCCATCTTTAACCCAATCGCTGGGTCAAAACAACCCAGTCGCTGGGTTTGTCCAACTTTAACCCAACCGCTGGGTCAAAACAACCCAATCGCTAGGTTTGTCCATATTTAACCCAACCGCTGGGTCAAAACAACCCAATCGCTGGGTTTGTCCATATTTATCCCAACTGCTGGGTCAAAACAACCCAATCGCTGGGTTTGTCCATCGCTGGGTTTGTCAATCGCTGGGTTTGTCCATATTTAACCCAACCGCTGGGTCAAAACAACCCAATCGCTGGGTTTGTCCATCGCTGGGTTTGTCAATCGCTGGTTTTGTCCATCGCTGGGTTTGTCAATCGCTGGGTTTGTCCATATTTAACCCAACCGCTGGGTCAAAACAACCCAACCGCTGGGTCAAAACAACCCAATCACTGGGTTTGTCCATCTTTAACCCAACCACTGGGTCAAAACAACCCAGTCGCTGGGTTTGTCCAACTTTAACCCAACCGCTGGGTCAAAACAACCCAATCGCTGGGTTTGTCCATATTTAACACAACTGCTGGGTTTGTCCATCTTTAACCTAACCGCTGGGTCAAAACAACCCAATCGCTGAGTTTGTCCATATTTATCCTAACCGCTGGGTCAAAACAACCCAATCGCTGGGTTTGTCCATCACTGGGTTTGTCCATCGCTGGGTTTGTCAATCGCTGGGTTTGTCAATCGCTGGGTTTGTCCATATTTAACCCAACCGCTGGGTCAAAACAACCCAACCGCTGGGTCAAAACAACCCAATCACTGGGTTTGTCCATCTTTAACCCAATCGCTGGGTCAAAACAACCCAGTCGCTGGGTTTGTCCAACTTTAACCCAACCGATGGGTCAAAACAACCCAATCGCTGGGTTTGTCCATATTTAACCCAACCGCTGGGTCAAAACAACCCAATCGCTGGGTTTGTCCATATTTATCCCAACTGCTGGGTCAAAACAACCCAATCGCTGGGTTTGTCCATCGCTGGGTTTGTCAATCGCTGGGTTTGTCCATATTTAACCCAACCGCTGGGTCAAAACAACCCAATCGCTGGGTTTGTCCATCGCTGGGTTTGTCAATCGCTGGTTTTGTCCAACCGCTGGGTCAAAACAACCCAATCGCTGGGTTTGTCCATCTTTAACCCAACCGCTGGGTCAAAACAACCCAGTCGCTGGGTTTGTCCATCGCTGGGTTTGTCAATCGCTGGGTTTGTCCATATTTAACACAACTGCTGGGTTTGTCCATCTTTAACCTAACCGCTGGGTCAAAACAACCCAATCGCTGGGTTTGTCCATGTTTATCCCAACTGCTGGGTCAAAACAACCCAATCGCTGGGTTTGTCCAACTTTAACACAACCGCTGGGTCAAAACAACCCAATCGCTGGGTTTGTCCATATTTAACACAACTGCTGGGTTTGTCCATCTTTAACCTAACCGCTGGGTCAAAACAACCCAATCGCTGGGTTTGTCCATATTTATCCCAACTGCTGGGTCAAAACAACCCAATCGCTGGGTTTGTCCATCTTTAACCCAACCGCTGGGTCAAAACAACCCAATCGCTGGGTTTGTCCATCTTTAACCCAACCGCTGGGTTTGTCCAACTTTAACCCAACCGCTGGGTCAAAACAACCCAATCGCTGGGTTTGTCCATATTTAACACAACTGCTGGGTTTGTCCATCTTTAACCTAACCGCTGGGTCAAAACAACCCAATCGCTGGGTTTGTCCATATTTATCCCAACTGCTGGGTCAAAACAACCCAATCGCTGGGTTTGTCCAACTTTAACACAACCGCTGGGTCAAAACAACCCAATCGCTGGGTTTGTCCATCTTTAACCCAACCGCTGGGTCAAAACAACCCAGTCGCTGGGTTTGTCCAACTTTAACCCAACCGCTGGGTCAAAACAACCCAATCGCTGGGTTTGTCCAACTTTAACACAACTGCTGGGTTTGTCCATCTTTAACCTAACCGCTGGGTCAAAACAACCCAATCGCTGGGTTGGTCCATATTTATCCCAACTGCTGGGTCAAAACAACCCAATCGCTGGGTTTGTCCAACTTTAACACAACCGCTGGGTCAAAACAACCCAATCGCTGGGTTTGTCCAACTTTAACACAACCGCTGGGTCAAAACAACCCAATCGCTGGGTTTGTCCAACTTTAACTCAACCGCTGGGTCAAAACAACCCAATCGCTGGGTTTGTCCATATTTATCCCAACTGCTGGGTCAAAACAACCCAATCGCTGGGTTTGTCCATATTTATCCCAACTGCTGGGTCAAAACAACCCAATCGCTGGGTTTGTCCAACTTTAACACAACCGCTGGGTCAAAACAACCCAATCGCTGGGTTTGTCCATCTTTAACCCAACCGCTGGGTCAAAACAACCCAGTCGCTGGGTTTGTCCAACTTTAACCCAACCGCTGGGTCAAAACAACCCAATCGCTGGGTTTGTCCATATTTATCCCAACTGCTGGGTCAAAACAACCCAATCGCTGGGTTTGTCCAACTTTAACACAACCGCTGGGTCAAAACAACCCAATCGCTGGGTTTGTCCAACTTTAACACAACCGCTGGGTCAAAACAACCCAGTCGCTGGGTTTGTCCATCTTTAACCTAACCGCTGGGTCAAAACAACCCAATCGCTGGGTTTGTCCATATTTATCCCAACCGCTGGGTCAAAACAACCCAATCGCTGGGTTTGTCCATCGCTGGGTTTGTCAATCGCTGGGTTTGTCCATCGCTGGGTTTGTCCATTTTAAACCCAACCGCCGGGTCAAAACAACCCAGTCGCTGGGTTTGTCCATCTTTAACCCAACCGTTGGGTCAAAACAACCCAATCGCTGGGTTTGTCCATCTTTAACCCAACCACTGGGTCAAAACAACCCAATCGCTGGGTTTGTCCATATTTATCCCAACCGCTGTGTCAAAACAACCCAATCGCTGGGTTTGTCCATCGCTGGGTTTGTCAATCGCTGGGTTTGTCAGTTGCTGGGTTTGTCCATATTTAACCCAACCGCTGGGTCAAAACAACCCAATCACTGGGTTTGTCCATCTTTAACCCAACCGCTGGGTCAAAACAACCCAGTCGCTGGGTTTGTCCAACTTTAACCCAACCGCTGGGTCAAAACAAACCAGTCGCTGGGTTTGTCCATTTTTTTAGTGTAACATGCTGTCGATTATAACAGAAAAATTTATTTGACTTGCCCGTTTTTGTTAAGCATTTGGCCAAAATGAGGAGATATTTGTTTTTAATGACCCTACAGGTTCGATTAAACCTTCAAAAAAATTAGGAAAATATTTTATATTTTTTAAAAACTTTAAATATGAGGAAATAACAAAACTCTAAAATTGACAAAAAAAAAAAGCCTAGAAACACAAAAAAGCATACATTGACTATAACATAATCAGTTATTAATATTTTATTGGTTCTCTCTTGTTTTTGCATGTGTTTTTATTTTCTTTGTATCACAGCCTGAACAAAAATTATGCCACACAGTTTGTGACTCCAAACACAGCTACACGACATGCGTATTTTTTTTAACACTGTAACAAAGACACCTTAAAATAAAGTGTATGTAAAGATTATTTTGTATGTGGTTCTGTATCATCAATAAGGATGTTATCAGAAACGGAGATATAAGACATACAGTATGATACCACACTGTGTTATACTCTGTACATTGTCTGAAAAAAAGAATATGTTCTTGTCCTCAGCCAATGTTCTTTAATGGCATTTAGCTTTACTCTAGTAACCAAGCAACCATGTGCATTACAAACAACTTATGAATAACAAGCCCATTCTTCATTGTACACAATGGTCACTCTGGTTTGCAGGCATGACGACTACTTATCAGTTCAGTTTCCATACAGTTGTTGTAACTAATTACATTTACACTACACTCTTACATTTACACTCCACTGAGGGACACTCAGGGACAAGGACATGATGAAAACATAATATTAAAGGTACACTATGTAACTTTTTCGCCTTCTAGCAGTTAAAAAACAAAACTGCACTTTGTGGAAGAACATTGTTTTGGTTGTGCTTCGGCTCTGCGTGACTGTGTGGATGAATATGTTTGTTACTGCTTATAAAACATTCAGTACTTAAAAGATAAAAGCAGTTTAGATGGAAAGGATCTCAAACTGACTAGCTTTACCCATTAATAGACACGGTTCTTCCCTGACAATAAACTCCAACACAGTGCTACAACAACCATAATGACCCTTCACGATAGATAATGCTACACAGTGAACTCTGTTAGAGAGCTACATATGGCAGTTTATCTGTTCAATAAATTAACTTACTCTGTTAGGGTTAGGGTTAGTTAATTAATGTTAACAAATGAGACCATATTGTAAAGAGTTACCAGTTAAACATGAAGAAATCCCCTCTCTCCACCACTACTCCTGCCCTAATTTGAACCGATGTGAAAAATGGCAGAAAGCCAGTCTAGCAGTGTCCTTTTACCCTCTCACTGTCCGATTTGCTCTTATGCCACAGCTTTGGGATTCAGCATGATGGGAACGGCAATGACTGTGAGCCCATTGGGAAAAGGCCTTTCGTCATGTCTCCACAGCTTCTGTATGGAACTTCTCCACCCAACTGGTCTCGCTGCAGCCGGGAATACATCACACGCTTCCTCGAGTAAGTTATGCTTTTCTCTTTTTTTTTTTTTCTTTCTTGTCACTTTTTTGTTGTATTTGCCCTTCTGTATGCATAGGCATAGTAGAGAGATGGTAGGAAATAAAAAATAAAAAGGTAATTGCAACTTTTTATCTCACAATTCTGACTGTTTCTTGCAATTACGAGATATAAAGTCAGGAATGATGTTTTATTAACAAAATTCGGGAGGAGCAACGTTCAAATAATCAGACTAATCACTACGTCATTTCAGCCAGCAGTCAACAATCAGTAATCAACATATCTATTCAGTCAGCATGAGTGAAGGCCTATATGTGTGTGTATATATATATATATATATATATATATATATATATATATATATATATATATATATATATATATATATATATATATATATATATATATAAACACAGTCGACTCACCCATATTCCTCGACAGTGTTTTCCAGCATCCCTCCACCACCCCGTCTCCTCACACTCACCTGGTTGCTTCCTAACCAGAAATATGGGGGGAGTACTCTGGGTTCGGACCAAATACTGAGCTTGGAGCCCTCTCCTCGGACAGAATGCCAAATACGCATACTATTATGCATGCTATTTAGTATCTGATTATTTGTAAGTGTGAACTCGTGAATTGTGAGATATAAAGTCAGAATTGCATGATATAAAATCAGAATTGTGTTATAAAGTCAGAATTGCGAGATATAAAGTCAGAATCGCGAGATATAAAGTCAGAATCGCGAGATATAAAGTTAGAATCGCGAGATATAAAGTCAGAATTGCGAGATATAAAGTCAGAATTGTGAGATATAACGTCAGAATTGTGAGATATAACGTCAGAATTGTGAGATATAACGTCAGAATTGTGAGATATAACGTCAGAATTGTGAGATATAACGTCAGAATTGTGTGATATAAAGTCAGAATTGCGAGATATAATGTCTGAATTGCAAGATATAAAGTTAAAATTGCGAGATATAAAGTCAGAATTGCGAGATATAACGTCAGAATTGCGAGATATAACGTCAGAATTGTGAGATATAATGTCAGAATTGTGTGATATAAAGTCAGAATTGCGAGATATAAAGTCAGAATTGCGAGATATAACGTCAGAATTGTGAGATATAAAGTCAGAATTGCGAGATATAATGTCAGAATTGTGTGATATAAAGTCAGAATTGCGAGATATAAAGTCAGAATTGCGAGTTATGAAGTTAGAAGTTTTTACTTTTGCTCAAGTAGAGCTAGAAGTTGCTCTTTGAGTGTGCCATCTTTAAATACATCCCATATATACTGTATATAAAATCCCACAGGATTTTGTGAGACCATGTTGAGTGGACCTTGATTTTGTACATTTTTAAAGTTAAATTCATCAGTCTGGTGCACTTCAAAATTAAGAGCTCCAACCCATGTTGAGTGTGCAAATTGAACAAAGAAAAAAACCCTACCATCAAACCTGCCACTTACCCGTATCCCACCTCAATAGCACAAGTGTTTTCTAATACAACAACACAATAAATACATTGTACCTAACAATCATTATTTTTGTTATTTATGTAAGTAAATAGTAGTTAAAGACACCTAATCTAAAGTGTGACCCATTAGGTTACCATAAAAGCCTTCCTTCATACTCAGTTATTTTAGCAAAGATGTGGAATGAATAACCGTAGCTTAAAATGGCCAGTTTTGACTGATTGCTCAAATTTTCTGAATTTCACGCTTAAGGAAAGTTAATGGAGTTCATTGGAACTCTTCTTGGCAGCAACTGCCATCGGGAGCTTTATCAGTCTCTTACCCTCTCAACAAGCTGGCTCTGTCCTTCTCGACCTTTGCAAGTGTGTGTTGCCAAAGGCAATGTGAATGGCTGAGATTTCCCAAGAAGGAACAAGGCTGTGTTGATTCTTCTGTCATAGTTACACTAGTTTTGTTGCCTGCCATATGGAGCACATTAGACAAGGCTTGCCTGCTGCAGCTTGACCTGAAGTGAGGGGAAATGTTCAACACAACTGGCAGTGCCCAAAAACAGGATGGGGCTATGTACAATATTTAGGCCAAGCGGATACATCAGGAACCGAGAAATTAGTTTATCTTAAAGGGGTAATTCACCCAAAAATGAAAATTTGATGTTTATCTGCTTACCCCCAGGGCATCCAAGATGTAGGTGACTTTGTTTCTTCAGTAAAACACCAAATATGATTTTTAACTCCAACCGTTGCCGTCTGTCAGTCAAATAATGCATTGAAACGGTAACACAATCTATAAGGGTAAAAAAAAAACATGCACAGACAAATCCAAATTAAACCCTGCGGCTCATGACGACACATTGATGTCCTAAGACACGAAAAGATCGGTTTGTGCGAGAAACCGAACAGTATTTATATCTTTTTTTTACCTCTAAAACACCACTATGTCCAACTGCCCTCCACATCCTGGGGGTAAGCAGATAAACATAAAATTTTCATTTTTGGGTGAACTATCCCTTTAATGCATTTAAGTTTTGATTGCTTAGGCTTTACCCTGAACTGTTTATCTGTGTTTTACACTCATGGACAGATGAGCCATTAGATAATTGTTGGAGGGCTTAGCCTAAGCCAGGATTAAGCTTTAGTTCAGTCAGGATATTTAAGTAGCTTTTATAAACGTTCACTAGAAAAAAACATTACTGGTGTGAATCTTGAGACAAAACAATGGCACTGACATATTTTAAGATCTGCCAGTACAAGTTACTTTCATTTACAACAGCTCAAACATGCATTTTAGTCTGCGACTAGCTTAAGCCTTGTCTGTGATACCGAGGGATAAAGTAATAGTCAGAAAAATAGAACAGTTTATTAAACGTTGAGACAAAATGTACAAAAAAGCAACCCCCGGTGGCCAATTTCTTTCAAATTTCTCACAGACCTCTAGAGTTATAAGTCTAACAGGCCCACCAAGTTTCGTTCCAATCGGCCTCCGTTAACTTTGTCTAATAGGGGATTAAAATTCATTGGCCAATGACGGCCATGTTTTTCGAGATACGCAGATGTCCTCATTGATAATAATGGCACCTTGGACTAAGATACTGCTTGCTAACTTTCAAGTCAATCGGACCAACCATTGCGTAGTTAGAGCCATTTTCACGTTTTTGCCTATTATGGCACCACTTAGTGGCCAAACTCTGCAAATGTTTCACTATGACCTCAAATTGAGCTCATGCATTTTTGTACCAAGTTTAGTGGAAATATCTCATTGCGTTCCAGAGTTATAGCCATTTTTAGTAAAAAGGGCTCCGCCCACTTCAAACATTTTGGTTGTCCCGTCAACTTTTCTTATGAAGACATATTTTTGGCAGATATAGAGTGACAAATGATGTTTATATGCATTTTATGCAAGTAGTATGCTATACTGTCATAAATATCTCATTGATTTACATTGCAAGCTACTGTATCACAACAACTTCATCATACTTTCTGGACATAAACTGAGCCCAATTGTGTGATTTTGCTCAGTTTGGGCTTCTGAATAGAACTGAGGTGGGGTTTTTTTCCTCAAGTATGAGCGCCATATTCTCAATATATCATAATCATACACAAACTGACAGGTAGATTTTATAGTTACTTCATTTCCCATAATGCATACCTGTGTTAGATTAAGTAAATTCTTCCTCTTATCAATCCAGTTCAGATTCTACATCTGTTAGTCTCTTTCTGTTAATGCCTTTTTGTGTTTTGAAAGGCTCTGTAAATGCTATTGATTTGTAGATGTAAAACTCACAATAGATACTTATGGAAATATGGAATGTGTTACAGAGAATTTTAAGGGAAGGACCATGTGGTTTCGGAGGCTTACAGACAGATGGCTTGTGTCCAGAAAGAACCTCTCCTTGTTGTCTGAACAGTTTAGTCAACTGGACCAAAACAATTGTGGGCTTTTAAAAGGATATTGGCAGCAGCATGTATCCAATTACCCTCAGTGTTAGTTCAAGCTGCTATGTGGTTTTTCTCCTGTATTATTTGAGTTTTGAAGAGTGTTGTTTAGAAACTAAATATTGTACCACAATAGTATGGTTAGATTTTTGTTTAATGGCTGGAAATTTTCCTAAATAATAGAGCTGTTTTTTCTTGTACTTTGTAGAATAGCATCTGGCAAAAATTTAACTAAAGACATATTTAGTATCACTAATGGAAAGATTTTTTGTGAGCATTTTCAGCAATCTTCACTGCAAGTTTTGAGGGCTTGTGTAATATTTGCAGATTGGTCAAATGGCACTCGGTCTCGGAGTTTTAATGACTAAATATGTGAATTATGCATATTAATGTTGAAAATGTTTTAATTACTCAGGGGTGCCAACCATCCTGCAGTAAAATATCAAACATGCAAGATTGCTTTTCCTTAAGGTCTAAAAGACACTTAATATCAGGTAATATTATTGATTTGAGTGCTCTGACACTATCGGACAAGAACAAAATTTGATCTTTGTTTATAAATGTAATCACTGGCTTCCGGCAACAGCCATATGCACTTTCATGGGAGAGTCGAGTTCCGGCGGATGGGTGACCTCTGACCCAACACATTACACGGTTACTCGGGTCAGAGGTCACTCTTCCGCCAGAACTCGACTCTCTCATGAATGCACGTATGGCTGTTGCTGGAAGCCAGTGATTACATTTTATATACGGATATTTTTCTTCCAAAAACCCATTGCTTTGCTTCAGAAGGCATTTATTAACCCACTGGAGTCGTATGGATTATTTTTATGATGGATGGATGCACTTTTTTGGGCTTCAAAATCCTGAGCCCCATTCACTCCCATTATAAAGCTTGGAAGAGCCAGGATATTATTTAATATAACTCCCAATGTGTTCAGCTGAAAGAGGATAGTCATATACACATAGGATGGCTTAAGGGTGAGTAAATCATGGGATCATTTTCATTTTTGGGTGAACTATCCCTTTAAAGAACTTTGACCAATACAATTAGAACACTGTAAAAAAACAACAATTTTCATTTTGTTACACAAATACTGCTGTTTAGTATGAGCAACTTAAAATAGTAAATGCAAGAATTTACAATGTGAGGGTTGAAATGGCTGCTGAGCATGCTCAGTTTGATCACTGATGATGCACTTGAATAATTTGTGTTTTTAGTCAAAGCATGTGGACTTATGATGACATAAATGTTTGATAATCAGCAATAATAGATGTTTCAGTTGTATCTAGTGTTTTGATTAGATGTTCCTCTAAAAGTTTCAAATGTTTCATTACTAAATGTTTAAATGTTCACATTAATGTGATCAGTGTTCTCTTTGGTGAAGTTTCCTCCATTTCAACGAGTAACTTGTTTTGGTGTATAGAAGTAATTTTTTATAGCCTGTTCAGCTTGCCTAACAAACTAGTTCACAAATTAGACACACTAATGAAGTTTATGTCACTATTATGTAATATTAATGATCAGCTTAATGCAAAATGCAAGTTTATTGAACTTGGAGCCACAAGTAAAATGAATATTATTTGTGAGTTTGCATAACTTCTTATATTATGCTTAACCAACTTCAATTGTTATGTTGATACAACAGTTTTTCCACAAGTTAATACTCAAAAAAGTCTTGAAGTGTGGTTGCATTTTCTCAACTTCTGCACATTCTAAAAATGCTGGGTTATTTCAATCCAAATTTGGGTCAAATATGGACAAACCCAACCACTGGGATACATTTTTTAATTAAAGGGGACCTATAATGCTCCTTTTTATAAGATGTAATATAAGTCTCTGGTGTCCCCAGAATGTGTCTGTGAAGTTTCAGCTCAAAATCCCCCACAGATCATTTATTATAGCTTGTCAAATTTGCCCCTATTTGGATGTGAGCAAAAACACGCCGTTTTTGTGTGTGTCCCTTTAAATGCAAATGAGCTGCTGCTCCCGCCCCCCTTTCCAGAAGGGGGCGGAGCTTTAACAGCTCAACAACAACAAAGCTGGAGAAACGCAGCCAAAATGAGGATTGTCAGTAACGGTGTTCAGCCTTACATTGTTCAAACCGGAGTCGACACTGATGGAGAGACTCAGGAAGAAGTTACAACTTTTAGAGTGAAACTGGACATTTCTAAATGGTTAGTGGATAAATTAATGTAGTTGCTGTGGAGTTGATTCAACTCATCCACTAGCATGTGCCGTCATGTTCATCTTTTGTGCAAATCCAGCGTTGAATTGACCCTCGTTTGTGAAGCAGTCCGGCGTTAAATGACGGCATGTCAACAACAACTCTTCCTCTTCTTTAAAGCAGCCCAACATGGCCCCGCCCCCTTTGTTGTGTGTTCCCAGGGGCGGGGTTTATGTAAATTTTGGGGTTAGTGATGTCCCTAACTGGGAAGAAGCTTGTTGTAGTCCTTAAAAAGCGATTTCTGTAAAAGAAGATATACCTCCCTTTGCATTGAACTTTGAGCGTCGTAACTGCAGATGTTGTTTATGATCAAACAGCAACATTACGCACTAACTAAAGTTAAAAAAGTGAAATCATAATCAACCACCCCTTTAAAGTTCTTAACCCAACGGTTGGGTTTGTCCATATTTGATCCAAATTTGGGTTGAAAAAACCCTGTGTGATTTTTTTTTTTTTTTATTTATTTATTTATTTTTTTTTCATATCTAAGAGTTTGTTCAGTTAAGATAATGTAAAATTGCAACCTATGAAAATACTGAAGTGAGAATGAATTGCAAAGCCGAAACCTTTTCCTAAGTATTTCCTGCATGCGCTGTGTTTTTGTCTTGTTCTCCACAGTCGAGGCTGGGGCTGGTGTCTGGATGACCCTCCTGTCAGAAACGATCTGGAGATGCACTCTGCTCCCCCTGGTGTCCTGTACAGCGCTGCTCATCAGTGCACGCTCCAGTACGGATCCAGCTCACTGCTCTGTGACGACGTAGACGTAAGATTTTCCCTCGAACACACAAATACCTCCGATTCCCCTGTAGACAGCTGTCTGATGCCAAACTTCTGAGGAAAATGGGTCAGAAGTGTACACAAGTGCAGACAGAGGTCTTAAATTATCTGTTGATGAAATGCAGACGGAGCTAGACGTTTTCAACCCAACATCTGCTGGGAACTGTAAAAAAAAAAAAAAGTAGGCTATAATGTAACCTAATAAAAAAGGTTAAGCGTTTCGTAAGGCCTCAAGGTGAAGTTCTTTTTTGTTCTTCGCTTAGGGGAAAAGAGAAGTTCGAAATGCATGACCAGTGGTTTACTGTTAGTGAACATCCCGATATGTAAATATGTGCTGCACGCTTTCTTCTCAGTAACAAAATAAACACAACAAAAATCTCACAGCGGTGAGAAAACAGCAGTTCAGAAAGCATCTGATTATAGCATTGTGGATGGTCCGGCTCTACAATTCAGCGCTCCAGTATAGCACTTTATACAACAGATTGTTTAAAATCAAGCAGCTTCACAGTATTAAACATGAAAAACAGTGTTAGAGTCTCTTTCAATTGGAATCAAAACTTCAATTTCTACTATAAAGCGGCTCTCCAGTGTGTTGATGTTTTTACTCGTGTTTGACCTCGACGGACTGAACAGAAGAAATGAACTGGAGAAGATTTTCGTGTCAAAGAAGGCGGAGCCTCAGAGCCACACCCACTTATGATGTCATCAACACAGACCAATGGTAGTTCAAAGGTGTTTACCAGCAGGAGCAAACTTCTCTGGGCAGTTCGCTTTGGCAAGCAGATTCAAACTCCCGAAACGAACTCTAAACGAACTTCATTTTGGCCTGACCAATCACCAGTTCGTTCTTCGATTTCGCTTGAAGTATATCTGTGAAGCCGGAGTTCAGATCACGTAATTCCTGTGCATGACTTTCCCTGTGTCCCAATGTCCATACTATCCATCCTAACTAGTATGTGAGATTGAAATAAGTATGTCCCAAAGCATAGCATGTTGAAAAGAGTATGACAAAAGTCCCCGGATGGTCTACTATTTTCGGTAGATTTTCGAAGTGTGGATCTGTGCACACTATATCGGCTAATATTGCCCACAATCCATTGTGCTTTAGAGGAGGATTCGGTTCAGAACTACAAACACGAATTAAAAAGTGTTCAAAAACTTCAAAAATGATGGTTCAGTAGAGAGGTTTAGATAAAGGGGTTTGAGTGTCTAATAATCAACATTTAACCTGATAAAAAATATTTATTTAATGTTATCATGTTATATTTCATCTGCAACAACACTGTAGACTTTTATAAAGATCTGTTAATCCATTAACTTTTAAATTATGCAAAAATATGAAAGACCCATGACTGGCAGATCAATGTGCTACCTCTTTTCTCTCCAATATGGTAGGAAATGAAATGAAATGAAGTGTGGAGGATGATTGAGAAGATGATTGACAGGCACTTGATAGTATGTCCCAAAGCTTGTCTACTCTTCTGCTGCACACTTAAAAGTATGCACTTTTTTTCACAAAAACAGTATATACTTTTAGGGCCTAGTATAAGTAGGTGAATTGGGACGCAATTCTTTCGTCCACATAACAGAAAAGAAGAAAGATGGTTGCTCACAGCACATGTTCACCAGCCATGCTGGTCTTTTCAACACAGATGTTTGTTGGGATGCTGTTCTGAATTTCATCTCATTAGGAAACTTTCCCATTAAGCAACTCATGTACTTCCAGGCCCATGTTTTTCACTGCTATATTGTGAGGGATACAACAAAAACCTCTATTAATTCAAGTGTCTGGTAAGGCATAGACCACACACACACTTTTCCATCACAGAGGAAGTCTCAGTTTCTTCTTACATCAGTACCATCTGATTCCCAGCTGTTTTAGTGGGAAAGAAGCACATCATTAGTATAGCAGGGCTTATATTTCAACTAGAAGAGCTACTTTGTAAACCGTTTAACATGAAGAGCTCTTTACCTTGAATATTTTTCACCTACAGTAAGCTAGCTGAACAATGAGGGGGGAAAACAGCATATCTGGTTTGTTTGGCATCCTGCAGAATTAAAATAGGGAAAAGGGCATCAGATTGCAGAGTTGTTGTCAGCTCATATCAGTGATTTGCTCTATGCTTTCTGCAGCAGCTGTTGGCAGATACTAGACATCTTTCAATTACTGTCCAAATGTCACAGACACAGCGAAAGAGTTGCCACTCGGTCCTTCGGACACAGATAAAGCCAGACTTCGGTTTCCTTATCAGGGCTGTTACAGTTCAAGACGTGAAACCAGAGGGAATTGCAGAGGTTTAGAAATGCAGTTAATGTTTGTGTTTGGTACACCACACACAAGGTTTGCCATTTCGTAGAAGTTTTAAGGAGAACATGTAGCTATTAACAGCACACAACTCCACGACTTCAGATTTACAGTATGCCTCAAATAGCAGATGCATTACAGCTTGGGTTGTTTTTAACCCAGCATTTTTTATAGTGTAAGAAACAAATTGAATAAAGACATTTTTTGAAAAAAATATATTTTATCTGTCCTCAGTAGAGGACACCAGGACCCATTTATCTAGAAAATGAAAGACATGAATAGGCAAAAACAGTTTTTTTCATTCACCAATCAATTTTTAGGTTTTTTAAGCTTTTAAGCTTCCAAACTTTGTATAAAGATGATTCTCAACTATACCATTTTACTTTATGCAATATGCCTGTAAAATGGCCATACATGGGTTTTCAAATCCAATGCAATGTATATGCATCTAATTTGCATATTAATGTG
The DNA here is from genome assembly GCF_018812025.1 of Megalobrama amblycephala. Classification (NCBI taxonomy): domain Eukaryota; kingdom Metazoa; phylum Chordata; class Actinopteri; order Cypriniformes; family Xenocyprididae; genus Megalobrama; species Megalobrama amblycephala. The sequence continues at coordinate 59,909,946 of NC_063046.1, forward strand.
TTCTTGGGGCAACGTAATGAAAAAAAGACGTGTAATAATTGTTATAATTGGGAATATTTTCAAAAGAATATTTCATATTTTATACACCACGTTCCAAATGATTATGCAAGTGACATATCAGTAAGATTTCAGTAGAATAAACATTTAGATTTTAGTTTTTCTAAGAAAATGTTTGTTTGTTTATTTATCCATGTCTTTTTAGATAACTGGTATCAATCTCAGACAAAATAATTTGCCAGATCTATGGAAACCCTACTTAGAGGTTGTTCCACATTATTAAGCAAGTCACAGTTCTCATGCAATATGTGGAGGAAGAAAGATCTTTCTGAAGATGAAAAGCATGAAATGGTGCAATGTTGTGCAAAAGGCATGAAAACAACTAATATTTTGTGAAAACTGAATGGAGATTATCAAATTATCATAAGATTTGTGAGTGATTTAGAGCACAGCAGAACTGGGTCAGATAAAGGCTTATTAATGAAAGTTCCTGTCAAAAAAAAAAAAATGTATTAAAAGGGCACTTGCATAATAATTTGGAACGCGGTGTAAGAATATTGAGATGTAATTCACTTTTTGTGTGTCCAAAATGCCTGATAAACATGCTTTAAGTCCTGGTGTCCACTACAGTGGTCATATATGAAATCAATGGCCTGTTTCATAAATGAAAGTCATATTCTGATTTGAATTCTGATCTGACAGAATTTAAAAATATTTTACATTCATAGGAAGTTGTTTCGTCTAATATATGTAATATTACTAATATATGAAAAACTTTTATCTATCAAATACATTTCCTCAAAAGTCAATGTGCCTCATTCATGAAACTTTCAGAAATCTGTGAGTAATTTTATCATAAAATGAACTTTCCGGAAAACTCTCCTCCACAAACACATCGTAAACCTCAGATTTGATAGTTAACTGTGTGTATGTTAATCAATTCTAATCCACATGCACTCTCATTCACAATTAGCATAATCTTCCGCCCATGAATTACATCTATGAGGTTTTTTTTTTGTAGCTTGGAGTGGTAATATGTACCCTTAAGGTATGAACATTTACAGCTAATTAATGTACACAGATGTCCCTTTAACTGCCCCAGAGATTCTAACATTTCATGTCTAGCTTTTAATTATCTTAAATTAGTCTTAAAAGGAACCTATAATGCCCCTTTTTACAAGATGTACAAGATGTAATATAAATCTCAGATGTCCCCAGAATGTGTCTGATGTTTTAGCTCAAAATACCCCACAGATCATTTTTTATACCATGTTGTAAATGCCCATTTTTGAGTGGAAGGAAAAACATGCTGTTTTCATGCATGTGTCTTTAAATGCAAATGAGCTGCTGCTCCCCACCCCGTTTTCCAGAAGAGGGCAGAGCATGAACAACTTGTGCCTCGGATACATCAAAACATCTGTTTGGTTTTGATTACCATGGTCACGCTCATGTGACATTGCCGTTCTTTATCATCATGAAAGTTATTTATTTGCATGCATTTTAAAGCCATAACAGTTTAAACTGTTTAATCTGTGTTATAAAAGAGAATTTTGCATAATAGGTCCCCTTTAAATGATTGTACCCTTCAGAATATCTGCAGCACCCTGTGGTGCACAGTGGGCTCGACCTGCCACTCCAGGCTGGATGGTGCCGTGGACGGGACCAAGTGTGGTGAGGGCAAGGCAAGCCAGGCTTTCTGTGGGCTTTACATTTCCCTGCATGCAGTTCACCAGGTAGTTCTCCTTCCCAGTTCCTTGTACTCTGACTAACTGAAAGTCTTGGTTGTTTTTCTTTTGGCAGTGGTGTTTTGATGGTGAGTGTGTGGAGACGGGCTCCCAGCCTGACAGTGTGGATGGAGGCTGGGCTTCATGGAGCGATTGGTCCGACTGTACGAGGACTTGCGGCGCGGGCGTTCAGAATGCCCAGAGGGACTGTGTCAACCCAGTGTGAGTTTCCTGGTTTCCTCAGTTTCCAGTTTCAGAAAAAAAAAATCACAGAATTTGTTGCTCACTCACTTTACTTTGAAAAACCACAAACCATGGGAGTAGCTATTTTTATCATAAATTGTATGGGAAATGGCTAGCATGTCAGCAGAATGTTTGAGTGTGTGTGTTTATTTTGCAGAAATCATTTTGGTATCACTTTACTTAAAGCCTTTATATATATAATGCATCATGAAAGTATTTTTAATCCATTAATTTTGCCTTGGGCAACACTTTAGTTTAATGTTACATGTAGTATTAACTATAAATGATGCATAATTACATGCAACTAAACCTAAATCACACCCTAATCCTAACCTTAACCCTATAGTATGTGTAGATGTAGCGAATGAATATTACTCAGTATTTAAATGTATGATTACACGTTACACGTGTTACAATTTACTTTAAGGTGTCCGTGTTACAGTCTAATTAATTATACATTGAAGTACTGAGTAATATTAATTAACTACTATAGGGTTATAATTAGGTTTAATTATGCATAATTTATAGTTAAAGGGTTAGTTCACCCAAAAATGAAAATAATATAATTTATTACTCACCCTCATGTCGTTCTATAATGCATTATAATAATTATGTTATGCCTTAAGAAAGTATAATACATTAAAACACATGGCAAACAAACAATATCAGATGTAACAAGGAATCTGCAAATATTATAATGCAATTAATGCTGGTTACAGTTATTTATGAAAAGATATAACGGATTATAATGTATAGGGATGCACCGTTATGAAAATATTGGCCGATACCGATAACCGATAATTCTTTATATTTGATAACCGATATATTGGCCCATAAATCTAAATCTAAATTTTTTTATATAATTTTTGAGAGCCTGATTACAAAAACAAAAGTCTCACCATTTAAAAGCCATGTCCCAAGTACACAATTATAATGTTCTCATAATTGTATGTAGCCTATATGACAGACTTGCGGTGCACATGTTGAACTTAACTATATTTTCCTTTTTGAAGAGACTCCAATAATTTTTCAAAAACATCATGGTGAACAATGCGCATCTGAAGTGTCTCAAGCGGAAGGAAATAATGCATTATTTATCGGCTTTAATATATCAGCCAAATTTTCTTATCTGGTCGATAACTTTAAAATTGAACATGTATCAGCCGATACCGATATGGTGGCCAATATATCGTTCATCCCCAATAATGTACATTATGAATACCTTTTATAATGCATGATACATAAAGGTGTTTATTTGCCATTATTTGATGCATACAGTATAATTATTATTTATAACCTCAGTCATCCTCAATGGCCTTCATGTGTCTCTGTGGTTCTGACAAATTGTTAAATGGTGAGAGATTCTGAACCCATACAGTATTGGAGAGTCTCGCTAGACCAATAAAAAAGTCACTGTCTCTGGTCCACATGTTCAGAGTTTGTGAAGTGTGACAATTTCATTGTATTTGGCTTGGCTTGCAATTAAACTCTATCCTGGCAGATGATTTGCATCCAAAGCAAGTTTTCAAAGACGGAAATGGTTGGCCCACTTATGAAAGCATCTCTAAGATGTTGTAATTGATGGGAAGCATGTGCAACATCTGCATCATATTTCAGAGGAACTTTTCAAGGATGTGGGAAAAAGAAATACTATTTCCATGTACTTCTTATCAAAGCAAATATCTTCCATTAAAGAGAAAAAAAAACCTTTTTTTCATGCTGAAATACTTTCTCCTATCCCTGTTTTGATGTTAGCTATGAGTAAACCATTTGTAGGTGAACTTTGTAGTTTGAAACTTGAAAAACATGTCAATTTCTGACTCAACAAATGGTGTGAGTTTGGGGGCAGAGTTACATGTTTACCCGAACAATAATAGATGAGGGTGGGCAGAAGATTAATGGGATTATTATTGGGATACCTGTTTGGACACAGTCATCAATGGTGATTACGTGATGCATGCTTTTGACTCTCAAATCAAATAATTGATTATATCATGTATACAGAGTCCAAATCAAATGTTGTGACATCAAAAAGTAACATTAAACCTCATTGATTCCTGCAAGTTATGTGACTTAACATCATGACACAAGCACCAATGAGCTTGTGGACCACACTGACTTGCATTGTATGCACAAAAATAGCTAAAATATTCTTCAAATATCTTCTGTTTCACAGAAGAAAAAATAGTTCAGGTCAACTATTCCTTTAAACCCCACTTTGAACATCTTCGCAACCATATAGCAATGGCCTTTTGAAAAATGCCATTTTTCAATTGCATTTGGTGCCAGTATCTGCTGTGAAAAGGTGACGTAGACATTAATTTCTTTTTATACCCATTTCAAGCTTTTTGGCTAGACTACATTTGTCTTTTTTGAGAATGCTTATACAAATAGCAAGTAGTAAATATACTGATTTTGAATGACCTAATGACGTTTCATGCTTTTTTTTAGACCCAAGTATGGAGGTAAATACTGTCTCGGAGAACGCCGCAGATATCGAACCTGTAACCGTGACCCCTGCCCTGAGGACCAGCCCAGCTTCAGATACATCCAGTGCAGCCGCTTTAACACAGTCCCTTATAAGGGAAAGTTTTATAAATGGATACATGTGAATAACAGAGGTGCGCATTATGGCACTATGTAGAGCTGCACGATTAATGGTTAAAAGATTGCAATCTCGATTCAAACGCCCATGCAATCTCATTACTAAATGACAACAATTCGGCTCTGTCTATTAAACCTTTGACGAGTACGATCACAGCGAATATTCAGATCTGCGTTCTGAGCCAGAGAGAGCCGTTGTCAATAATAAGTATGAAACAGCTTCACAAACAGTCTTTTTACATCAAAGTATCGTTATTTCTGTCTTGCATATTTTCACAGAAGTGATGGGCTGTTAGTTTATAGTTCGGATATAAACACTGATGTCTAAGAAAGCGATCAAAATAATGATTACATTGTATCGATTACATCGTTATGCCAGTAGGTGGTGCCAAGTGACTGTTAAAAAATGTATTTGTCATTGAATCATTTATTCAATTTAAAAAAACGCTGATTCATCCAGTATGAAACAAGTGAGTCATTGAATCATTCATTCAACCCGATTTTTAAAAATAATTCATTCAGATTAATTATAATTAATAACATTTTAACTAGACTGCAGGATTTAACATTTTAACCTCTAGTAAATTATGTTATTTTTTTTAGTTGTCCGTTCAAAATCGTGGGAGAATCGCGATCTCAATTCTTCCAGAGTCGTGCAGCTCTATCACTTCATGTGTGCTGGGGCGTGAATGAGAGATTTTGTGTTGCAGCACTCTTTAAATGGATGTTACGGAAAGGCTGTGTTTGTGTCCTTTCAGCTAATCCGTGCGAGCTGCACTGTAGACCCGTGAACGAGCACTTCTCGGAGAGGATGCTAGACACTGTTGTGGATGGAACACAGTGCTATGAGGGCAGTCAGAGCCGCGACATATGTGTTAACGGCATTTGCAAGGTTGGTAATGGCTTTGACCTCTTTGCTCAGACTGTCCTTGTAAAATTCTACTTGTCGTTTTCATTGCAAGCCATTGACAGTCTGTCAGCTTGAGTGTCAGTCTACTGTGAAATTATACCACAAGGGACACAAATAAATATCCGAACGAGTCCTTGTAGGACCCCAGGCTGAAATTCACACACAGTATTGTTGAATGCAAAGAGGAAGCTGTTGTTTTGTTACAGTACTGCTTCTACAGAGCTCTTTCTCACAATATATAGTTAAATATTTAGTAAACAGATGTTCCACTGAGCCAACCATAGCCTTATTATACTGCAGCTATAGACAGTACAATCGTGGAGATTTATTTAAGGGAGCAATTTCACTTATGATTATCACCTAGCAGAAGACACAACATGGGAAAACCTCACATACACTTTCATTGAGGATGTGAACGCTTTTCACAAGTTTCACCCATAATCCTTTCGATTATAATTTGATGATGTGTTTTATTCATATCAGATACACATTGTGTAGGTAGCTGTAAAGTTTACTCTTCTCCCAGTTCACCGGCCACTTATTTTTAATGTATTTCGGTAGAAATGGATGAATTTATGTCATGTAAATCCGACAAATCTGATTCTCTGAATTGCGGTGTTGTGACAAATTGAGTACCCCCCTCAAAGTCGGGTCCCCAAAAACTGTCAGTTTCAGATCTGCGTTCTGAGCCAGAGAGAGACTTTGTCATAAATAGGTATGAAACAGCTTCACAAAAAGTCTTTTCAACATCAAAGTATCGTTATTTCTGTGTTACAGATATTCATATTATCATAGAAGTACTGGGATATAAGTTTATAGTTCGGATATAAACACTGATGTCTAAGGAAGCAATCAAAATAATGATTTCATTGTATCGATTACATTGTTACGCCAGTAGGTGGCGACAAGTGACTGTTAAAAAATGTATTTCTCATTAAATCATTCATTCAATTAAAAAAAAAATTGCTGATTCATCCAGTATGAACAAGTGAGTCATTGAATCATTCATTCAACACTGAATTGCGGTGTTGTAACAAATCGAGTCCCCAAAAACTGTCAGCTAATGATTATTCAGGCACTAAAGAGAGTACCTATTCAAAGCAGTTTGAACCAATGGGATTGCTTGAGGTCATAATGGAGATCCGATTTTGGGGGGGGCCCAATTTGTCACTACAGTGGTGAAAACTAACATGTCGGCGCCCATCGCGGGTTATAGATCAACTAAAATGATCATTAAAAAAGTGTTTAAACAACAAAACATATTCACTTACACGTATTTGAGAATCAGATTATAAGATAGTTCATGAAAAACTAAATAAAAGCGATACATCTGTCATACAGCGCTATTGTGGCTGCGGTGTGTCACCTAATGCATCAACCTCGGAAATAAGGTGATACATTCTAAAATAATGGTACGAATATTTTAAACTTACGCGTGAAAGGGTTAACAATAGCTGTGTCTCATTTTGAAAGCTGCATCCTCCTGAGATCACATTTATCGGCTGCATACACCATCAAGGAAGTCCCATTCAAGGAAAGTAACCATTATAAAATTGACTGCTATTCCTTGTGAAGCATAAATTATTGTAATTTCTTTATGACTTTGGAATGTAATGGTTATTTTACTGAAATGAGGCAGCCTCAATTACGTATGCGGTTGTCAAATGAGACCAAAGAACAACCAATCATTATATTGGTTTTGGGAAATAGAGGGGGAAAAAAATGTCACTTGCTTCAACAAACATCATGGATTCACTTGTTAAAATGAAATGAATTTTATCTTTTATCTGGTCTTGTCACAGTACATAGGCTGTGATTATGAGATCGACTCGGATGCCGTTGAGGATCAATGCGGCGTTTGCCATGGAAATGGATCTACATGCGAGACAGTGAGAAAGACTTTCGAGGACAGTGAAGGCCTTGGTTTGTAAAATGAGTTTCAGTTTATATTTTACTGAAAGTAGCATACATATCATAAACATAACATTACACATTTGTTTTTTTTTCTGGTTCATTTGTTTGAATAAGCCAAGGTATTTTTTTGTGTCCCAGGCTATGTGGACATAGGCCTGATTCCGGAAGGAGCGCGGGACATCCGTATCGAGGAAGTCGCAGAGGCTGGGAACTACTTGGCATTACGTAGTAATGACCCTGAAAAATATTTCCTGAACGGTGGCTGGACGATCCAGTGGAATGGAGAGTATAAGGCAGCAGGAACAATATTCACTTATGAAAGGACTGGGCAGCTGGAAAACCTATCTTCTCCTGGACCGACCATGGAGCCAGTGTGGATTCAGGTACAAACTCCCATGCATATGAGCAGAATGTGATGTTTGTGGCCTCTTCTCAGAGGCACCTGCTAAAGTGCTCTGCTGAAGTAGGTCACAGTTTAGTGAAGAGATGGTTTAGAGTTTAAATAGAGGCCTAAAATGGTAAACATAATTTAACATCTCACATTTGTTGAATGTATACAAACAACTACGTTAAAAAGAATAGTCTGTATTATCCAGGGAAGCATTTACAGCTTCAAACACTATAATAGACAACTGCAAATAGCCTTATCTGCTTATGTAAAACTTCTGGGGGGAAAAAGTACTCATATATTTATGGAATTCTGCTTATTCGGTTTTTAATGCTTAGTTCATTGTATCTCCATCAACAGTAAATATTTGAACTGTGAAAACAAAACGGTTTTATCTGACAGGCAAAGTGAAATCAAAGGCTCAACCCAATGGATTTGCATAAAATTTCACTCAGCGGGAAGTAGCTTTGTGATCTTTTTCAATAATAAAATATTAATGTATGATTTTATTGCTGTCCTTGTTTAAACCGCTAAATATATTAGAAAATTCTGGACTAATGATTGAATTTATTGCATAAAAGGCTTATTACCATATTTAATCATTAGCAGACCGAGTTTGATTAATAATAGGAAATACGCATGCTTTTCAGGTTGTAATGCCATTAAATTGAGGACGCTGTTTATTTGGGATTTAGGCTAATATGTGTAGCAGAGAAGGGCAATCTAGATAAAGGACTTCCTCCCACACAGCGATTTGAGGCCTTTGGCTCGCAGCCTTTGCGCGGGTGGGGAAAGAGGGATGTCTAAAGCAGCAGGAGGCAGACAAATGAAATCTGGTTCCATAGTAAAGTCATCTTATCACCTTCCATATTCTTAAATCCCATGTGGCTGTGAGTAGCTTACAACCTCACATTTTTCTGTTTTACTCTTCTGCTGTCTCAGGGTGTGTTCACACTTCTCTCAGTTCAGTTCTCTTGGTTCTTGTGGTCTGGACCAAAAAAGAAAATGATACTGTACATTTAGTCCTGGTTTTATGATGTATATTTTGCGATGTAACCTACCGAACATCCAAAACAATGCTGTGTGCTGCGCTAAATGTGTATGTGCGTACATATGATGGTGTAAACCAGCTGAGACTCATGAAGAGCTTATAAAATGTGTTAAGGAGTCAAAACAGTGCCAGGAATTCTTCGGTCACACACAAACGAAGATCTGCCGTGCGGAGACGCCTGTACTGAACTGTAATGGGCAACATCACTACTGTGACGAGAAGAACCAGGTACGCTTGAGCATTATGTCCTTTTTAGGGTTGCATCTTGTGACGTGACGTCATGTTTTTGGTTCGTTTAGATGTCCTTTGCATTCATATTTCAGTTGTTCCTCACCAGAGCTCGTTTGGAAGGAAAGGTGGATCTTGGTCAGCTTGTTTGTTGCACACCATGTCCATATTTATTCAAATGAGCTGCATTGAACAGAGCAATTGCATTCAAACATGCCAAGTGTGAACACACCCTAAATTATGTCTCTTCATATGTTAAGAAAATATCTTGTACCACTTGAGTTAATGTGATTTCAAACAACAGCCTTTGGTCTCAACATCAAAATAAGTAACGGTTTACAGTAGGTCTGGCAACTGCCTCACGATACATTCATACAATCATGATTCAATAAGCTGCAATGTGTCATGATATTGTAATTGGATCAATTTAAATTGTGATAAACGTGCCAAAGATGTTATATCCGATATTGCTAAACTGAACAGACTAGTGACAGAACACACCCACCGGCAAAAAGCGACCTTGCGCCGTAACAGGACAAAGACAGAGCAACAGAGGTAGGATCCGCAGAGGCTTTGGCTAAGGACAAGGCGATGGTGATTAGACGACGACCCCCTGGTGGCCATGGTGGAAATAGTCTGCTGGCACAGACCCAGAGCTCCCCAGTCGACAGCCCACGGCGGCGTCCAGGGAATGAGGAGCTAAGGTGGTGTAGTGACTGACTATAGCTGGTGGACGACCGCAGGAGACAAGGACGAATGATCCATAGGTGCAGACAGAGGATCGCAGGAGCCAAGAGACATTGCTGGTGAAGGAGACCCAGGCAAAGTCTCGCAGACGAGCATCACAGGTGGAGCCAGAGAATCCGAGGACAAGGGAGATGCTGGTGAGAATGAGGACAGAGGCTACCCAGAAGGGAGGAAGGCCCGGATGTCTGTGGATTTGGCAGAGCGATGATAGGCCAAGGGGGAGCCGGTGGGATGAGGGATCCTGGTGGAGTCACTTTGACGAGGATTCCTGGAGGAGCCGAAGGTGGGAGGAGCCAGGGCGGAGCCGACAGGTCAACGCGCCGAGATAGAACAAGGGCGTCCAAGGCCGGAGGCAGAGCTGCAGGATCCTCGATTACAGGTACTGCTGATAGTTGCTTGACCTGCAGCTCAACATCCTGGCAGGGGATCTCCAGGGATGTTGCAGGGCTACAAACTTCAAGCAGTGGTGGGGCTGGAGGACTGGTTGACCTTTGGGATGATAGAGGTGACAGTAGACTGGACATGACGATGTTGAGTAGGGTAATTTACTCATACATCACAGAAATGAGCACATCACTGTCCATTTTGCTCATTTTGCGGTCTTTAAACAGCAGTGAAAGTTCAATAGAAGGGTTAACAATAACAGTGTCGCCTTTAAACAGCGATGAAGGTTCAAATACCAGGTGCATTAGGGTGGGAGGCGATCCTTCCTCACTGACATCCAGCAGCAAAGTCCTCAGTTCCCGATCCCTCATCCGCTTATGTCACGTGCTCACACCCCTGGTCAGACTCGCTCAGCGGCTCTACTTCCGGAACGATGGTAAACTCTGTGCTCTGGCTCACGCGTCGCGGTGGATGGTCCCTCAATGTCTGCTGGGGGCTCGCGCGTTTTCCACGGTCGCAGGTGGTAACCTAGGCTCTGGATCTGGCTGGGTTCTGGCCTCCCTCCAGTTCAGTCTGGTGGTGTCTGGGAAGGTTACTGGGTTGTGATAAATAGCCACAATCTAGAACAAGGTCTTAAGTGGCAGTGGGTGGTGAGACAAAAAAAATTATTAGTGCAGGTGCGTTCCAATCCATTTGTGGTCCGGTCATCTATCATGGTGGGTTGCAGGGAGGCAGACGAAGAAGATGATTATAATTCCAACAAGAAGGTTTAATGAATATAATGCAAATGATAGGTGAACAGGTAGCAACACACTCCCTTTACATAAACATGACCGGACTGAGAATGAATGTGAGGGTACAACTTAAATAAGAAGCACAAACAAGGATGATTAATCAAACACAGCTGACACATATGACTACAAATGAGGAGCGGGAAAACTGAACAAAGGAGCACATGATGTGAATGAAAACAAACTAAAAGTCCATGATAATGAAACTAAGGCCCCGTTTACACATACATGGTTATTTTGAAAAACGGAGACATTTCCCTTCGTTTGCGCCCTTCGTTTACACGCAAATGGAGAATTCGCCTCTGAAAATGAGTCTTTCTAAAAACTCCGGCCAGAGTGGAGATTTTGAAAATCTTCGTTTGCACGTTTGTATGTAAACTGAGACAAACGGGTTTTTAGGCAGCCAGTGTCACAGTATGCGCCAGAGCTCGCACCTACATCAAAAGTGCGACCTATGTTTACATGTGATCATGGAAGCGTTCAGAGTAACAGTCCCATTTATGTTGGTGCAAACTCTTCTCGTGTGTTTGCATTTGCAAATACAGCTGCTCCATTATGTCGAGGAGCGGAGAAGAATGAGTGCTCGGAGGTCAGCAATTTTCCAACAACTTGATTCGTTGCTCTTGACAGCATATATACACGAGTACGTGTAAATGAACACTTTTCTGAAAACTGACATGTGTGCATTATTTTTGAAACCGGAGAGGTTGAAATGTCCATTTATGAGAATAGCTGCCCACGTGTAAACGTAGCCTAAACTGAACAGATTAGTGACATTTACAATGGCACACACTATATAAAGTGAGTGACAAGTGATGTGACGTAGTCCCATACTCAGAATTTGTGCTCTGCATTTATCCTATCCAAGTGCACACACAAAGCAGTTACAATTGAACAAACATGCACACTGTTAACACACACCCCGTGGGCGCCCGGGGAGCAGTCAGGGGTTTTGGTGCCTCGCTCAAGGTTCTCACCTCAGGCGCGGTATTTAGGGTGGAAGAGATCGCTGTACATTCACTCCCCCCACCGACAATTCCTGCCGGTACTGAGACTCGAACTCTCTAACCATTAGGCCACGACTGCCCCCAAAAAGTTGGGACTCGAACCCACAATCTCTAGATCAGTTGCCTGTCATTCATCTTGTTGCACCACTGGGATGACAGGAACCTAGATCATGTCATTTTCACAACTCACAGCTTTAAAAACTGTTTTAGGGACTTTTTGTCTACTGAAAGTTTTCTTCTGAAAGATGTTTCTTCAATGGAACAATCTATATATTGTTAAACAACAGTATAAACCATTAACACTCTGAGGTCTGAGGGTATCGCCGGCGATACCACCGTGGTTTTTTTCTTACCAGTGTGAAAGAGACTCAAAATACTCTGTTAATGTTGCACATACAATTAAGAGTTATACACCATTTTAATCTGTAGAATATCTTCTTTTATTTGTGTACACTCAGAGTAAAAACAAAATGTTGTGCTTTTTGTAAAATAAAGAAAACTAACATGATGCATGATCTCTCGTCTCCCTCTGAACAAAGTCCAATCTGATAGTTCTCAGAAAATGAACTGTAACTTAGTGAATACTAATCACAAAAAAATTAGACTTCTGTCTAAAAAAACGTTGAAATGTCAGGTTTTAAATCGTGTAAGTCAAATCGAAAACAAATATTCTGTGTTTATGTAATCTGTATGAAAAGAGAGCCATGTCAGAAGTCCGTGATTCAGCTCATTATCCGCTAATGCGGCCACGCCCACGGAGCCAGCGCTATTCAGACACAAATTCAGGCAATACATGCATTCATCGTCTCAATTGTGTATTTATTGTCTTGAAAAGTGTTTTGAATAGCCATAGTTGGCGATCTCTGTCCTCTGTTAGTTCGGTTAGTTCCTGGATTGCCTATTCTTCTTTAGTGCTCAGGCATTTGTGAACTAAAGGTGTACAGAGCGCCCTCCGGCTGCAAGTATGAATTGAAAAAACAGTATCCAGCGCTCATAGTAATGACAATAAATCCTGAATAAATATTACTCTTCTGTATAGAAAATTGACAAACATGAGAATCCATCAATATTTCTCCAAATGTGCATGCTTTTAAGCTAAAAGCCTATATGAAATGCCATAGAGGTAACATAATTGTTCAGACACTTTGCATCACAGAAATACATTATATTTTAAAGAATATAATAGAATACCATTATTTTAAATTGTAATAATATTTCACAGTATTGCTGTTTTTTCTGTATGTTTGATTTACACCATGATGCGATTTGAATCATGATCACAAAGAGTTTTTTCACAGCCTACCTGACTGAAAGGCCTCATTAATATGCAAGTCATTTCAGGTCATTATTATGTGATTCTTTTGTCTTCTCAGGTGAGAATCACCCATTATACATGAGGATTCACGCCTCCACGCATACTGTGTTTCTTGACCAAAGATGTTTTAGAAAATTTAAATCTCTCTATTGTTTTATATGAACAAGCAGGCAGCATAATTTTTACCTCATTTTGAAGCAAAAACTCTAGTCTACAACCTCCAATAACCAGAAGTCTTGTGAACAAAGATTTAATATATATTTTTTGGCTTTATTTCAGTGACTTAAGTTTTTTGTTTTTTCAATAACCACGCATAAACGTTATTCCTTCAAAAACACAAACATGTACATACATGTTCCTCACATATTATTGTAGCCTAGTTTGTGCTGAATACAGTGTAATGACACTTCTCCCATTAATATGTTTATGAACAACTGAAAAAAGCACAAATGTCAGGGCGTGTCAAAACTTCTCCTGGGTCCCAAAAATCCTCAGACCCCTGAGGGTTAAACACATTGTATTCTTACACTTACAGCCTCGTTTTCATTCCTGTCAAAAATTAAATATGGCGCTACCCTGACTAAGATCTATTGATGAGATTCTTTACATATGTAGATATGTCTGAATAATTTCTGATATTCATTGTTGCCATTACCTGTACACTGGTATTATTACACATCAAGTTATTAAAGGTAATTTACCACAGAGAACAACTTTATTGGTACTTAAAACACTTGACTCACAGTTCTGACATTTTTTTTTCACAACTTTCCAAATCTGATTGCAGAGTTTGTGCTTATTTGGGGGGACTGGTTCTAGATTCTAGATTGATGGATGGATGGACCGGTGTCAATACATTATCATAGAATCGTGATATATTGATATATGATTATATGGGCATTGGCCTAGATTTTAGGTCTAAGATTTGTGTGTTTTCACATTGTTTGTGTGTACTCGTGTCAAGATTTCTCTTTCATCTGCCCTCAATGTTCTCCAGCTGCTTTTTCAGGAGACGAACCCTGGGGTGAGGTACGAGTACACCATAAGCAGAGACACTCTTGTCGATTCCAACAACGGTACTGCTGTCTCTTATTTCCAGTGGGTTTATGGGGCTTTGACTGAGTGCAGCGCCACATGTGGAACTGGTAAGGAGTCGTCTTGTTGTACGCTTTCACTTTCAACTTACGCCCATGCACAAGTTGAGCCTGACCTGCTTCACCACTGTGTATGTATTTACTTAACTGCCCTGTTACAGTTTCATATTATAAAAAGAGCAGTTGATCTATTTCTTCATTCTGGCTCTATAGCTTGTTTTCAGCTATAAATTAGCTCTCTGGCACATATTGCTTTCTCAGAAATTGCAAACAGACAGCTAAATGTTCCGAATTAAACTTTATAGGAAACAGACTTTGGACAAGCTGATGCTACATGAACTCAAGTTTAATGTTGGAAAAACATCCCAGCTCAGGCAAGCTTCAATATATTGGAAATAAAACTTCAGTAATGGTATAATATGGTCTAAGGTGCGGTCACATTCACTGTTGCTCAATGAAATTTTAAAGAGTGAAATCCAATAATTTCAGTCCACACAATAGAATGTTTTGTGTGAGGTCGAAAAAGTTCCTCATGCAGATTTCTCTTGTTTTCAAGTTCATCATGCAAATTCGCAGCATTGCTTGCTTGCCTGCTTGGTTTGAAAGTGACTTTTGCATGAGTGGTGCTTCATGCATCGCTAAGGTATTGACAATGGACAGTTTTTTGCCTGTGCCAAATTCTGCCAAAATTTCACTAATGTGACAGTCTTGGTGCTCAAGTCATTCCTAACGTTTAGGGTGCTTTTATATGTGGTTCGATTGCCTGGTCCAAACCAGAGTTCGATTACTCCCCCTGCCCCTGCTGGATTGTGTTGAATACTGTGCATGTAGACATCTTAATGGTTTGAAGTACTGTTTTTTGTATACTACTTAGTAGGGGAAAGACAGGGATTTTATCGTAAGTTTGGATTCCAATTGGATTGCACTGGCCACAGTGAAACATCAATGGTTCAAAATCCTGCTCCACGTATCTCTATGATAAGTATCAAATATATTGGCTCTGAATTTGCTTTTTCATGCATAATTTCACTTTGTGTGGGACGATGTTGTTGCAGGAAACACTAGGACGCTTGTGAATGATGGCAGTGATAAATATTGATCACACCTGGCTCATTTGGAGTGTTTGTTTCAGGACCTGGTGTGTTTTATCGCTTAGTTTGGTTCATTTAGGCGTATATGAACATGGCAATCGAGCTCGGATCTGCACCAACATAATCATGCGCATGCACTTCTCCGTGGACTGCAAAAAGGCAGTCTCTTTGTTGTTGGGAATGAACAGAGGAGATTTTTCTGAGGCTTTTGCTTGGGCCAATAGAACCAGACAATGTGAAGATTATGCTCAAAAAACAGTAAAAGCACATTGTCAGTTTCTTTTTCTTTTTTTTATAAAAATCACTGAATGTTCCCACATTTTAAGTCAAATTATGGCCTTTCATCATTTTCATCAACATCTTTAGACTTGTTGTTCTCTGATCAAGAGTTCAGAGAATGTTTAATGGTTTTTAAAGTGTGTCTAATTTGATCCAGGGATCACAGGTGGGTGCCGGTTCTTTGGTCGGCAGGCGGGTTAATCTGCTAAGCATTTCTGGTTAATGATGTTGAAGGCCGTTTGAATCCAGCGCTGTTGTTACGAATGTGATAAGGAGCCATGCACGAAGAAACACTTCTTCTATGTTTAAGAAAGTACATTTACAGTGTCCTTCATACTCAGTGGAACGTATTGCCATATAATAATAATCAAAGTGTAATTATGAAAAGCATCCTGAATACTTGTAGAGAGTTTCAGAAAAACTCTTTTTACAAACATTTTCCTCATTCCTCATATGTGTCCCTCATCTGCTTATGCAAGGACAACTAAAAAGAACAACTACTAGCTCTCATTGTGCTGAATATTTTGTTCTTTGTATCTCAGAAACCAGTATTTAATGTGAACAAAAAAAATATAACATTTTGGTATTTGACAAGGTAGCTGAAATCACAGGCTTAAGGATTTGCATGCAGTTACACTCTGTGTAAAGCTTTTTTGGTAATACGAAAGGTAAATGTATCGTTTAAATCCATGTTTCATATATTCATAAGAATCGAAAATGGGATTAAAGTTGTATATGTACAATTCTTTTCATTTAGCGATAGAAAAGTACAAGTAAATGGATGTGTTTTGTTGTGAACAGGCTGTGATTATGACAGAGTTGGTAGAATATTTATTTGTTAATCATTTCATTTAGTTTTGCTAATAGAAAGAGGTTCTTATACTGAGGTGTTTTGGTGGAAAATTAGGAAGGAAAATGTACACAGAGACAAGAATTTTATTTATTCGACTGAATATCGCATCCTTTGTATACTTGAGTTTAAACTAAGTTAGACAGGGTTTCTGATTTAAAGGGGTCATGAGATGAAATCTTTATTATTATTTTAATATGTTCCTTGATTTACACTTATAATGTTAATAATGTGGGTTTTTTTTTTTGTTGCATAAAACAAAAACAAAACAAAAAACAAATTTATATATGCAGAAAACAATTATTTTCAACCTTCATTCTGACCCTCTGTCTGAAATGACCCATTTTTAAGGTGTGGCTCCTTTAAGGTTTGTCAGTAAACTGTTTAAACTTAAACTGTTTCAATTTTAAACTGGATGTGTCAAAGCAAACGAAAACTCACCTGTATACTGTATCAGTGTAGACAGCATCACTGATTATAATGGCTTCTGTTTGCTTTTGACGCAACGCTCTCATCCAGTGTAGGCAAATGTCAGTCGTTAAGCGACTGAACACCAGTGGGTGGGGCCTATGGAGCGATGATATAAAACTATTCAACGATGTCTTGCTCTGGAGGCAGTCGTATGCAAATGTTTTTGCCCATGTGACATCACAGATCCCGCAATATCCAAACGAGCCATTTTTGGAGTTTGATTAAATAAATGCCTTGTTTATAATGAGGAGGACATTTTAACCTCTGAAACTTGCAGGATGTTTTAATGGTACAAAGACGTTTTATTTGTCAGAAGATCAAGGCAAATTTGATTTCTCATGTCATGACCCCTTTAAAGTCAATGCAATGCTCATGTATTAAATTATTTCTCTTGAAAAAGTATTATCGGCATTAAGTACATTTTAAGAGACTGTGTATTAATTCTCGTTATGATTACATCAGTGGATAGTTTCCCATTTTGCTTTAGGTAATAGTGTTCTTTGCTCTTTTTCAAATTAATTTATTTTATATTTTGCATTTGGTCATCCACGGCTCTGTTGAAGGTTATTACACAGTGCACATGTTTTTTTTAATTAACATTCATTTGATGAATATGAAAAAATATGAAAATGAATAAGAATATTACAAAAATGTGTCCATATCTATCCCAATAGCACTGGTCTGAAGTGAGTATGATTATTTTTAGATGCAATTAACCGCTGTTCATCTTTAATTTGACTGAAGAGCTCAAACAAATAACATCATTTAATTGGTCTGGCACAGCAGGTAAATCAATTATTCTATATCATAACAGCAGAATCAAAGCTTTGTCTGTCCAAATTCAAATTAAGGGTTCCCCGTACATTAAATAATGTTTTAAAATGAGCTATGCAAGTTATGCATTTATGTTAAAAAAAAGAAAAAAAAGAATGAGAGTATAAGCTAATAAACTATTAAATATGTGTGTGTGGGCAAAGTCATCCTGTGTATTGCTTCCATCAGTTTTGGCTGAGAAATGACCCCCCAAATTATTTAAATTCATTATTGTGTTAGATGAGAAAAACATTGAATACAAGAAGTAGCTTTAGAAAGATCTTGATTCAACATAGAATTTATTGCACATAAATTTTTAAGGCTACAATGTGGTCATAACCTTTTTTTCCCCAGAAGCCTCATCTGAAGTGGCATTTAGGTATATCTACACAGACTGTTTAATGCAGCTCAGAGGTGGCATGAATATGAATGAAAAATAAAATAAAATTATACTCCAATTTGAAACTAAAACTGCCAGTAGTTGGCAGCAAGTCACTTTCTTAATGAGTGAGTCATTCAGTCATTCATTCAACAGATTCATTCAAACGGCTGATTCAGTTTTTATGTAATGTTTTGCCCTAGATATGTTTTGTTCGGCTTTAAATATACTTATATTCCCTTTATTGAAACCACTTTTGTTAAGTGTCCTCTTTTTGTTGTGACTTTGAGCTGGGTCATATCAGTCTTTATGATAATAGACTCACCCCATGTCATCCAAGATGTTTCTTTCTTTCTTTCTTCAGTCGAAAAGAAAATAAGGTTTCTGAGGAAAACATTCCAGGATTTTTCACTGGGGTTCAACGGGTTGAAGGTCCAAATGTCAGTTTCAGTGCAGCTTCAAAGAGCTCTACATGATCCCAGACGAGGAATAAGAGTCTTATCTAGAGAAACTATCAGTCATTTTCTTAAAAAAAATCAAAATTTATATACTTTTTAATCACAAGCTCATCGTGCACTGCTCTGTGATGCGCCACGCATTATGTAATCATGTTGGAAAGGTCACAGAAGTATCGCGGTAAGGCGAAAAACTCATTTTCTCCTCCAACTTCAAAATCATCCAACATCGTTGTTTTACCTTTTTTTGTAAAGGGCGTCTGACTTAATCTTTGCACGTTCACTTTGTAGACACTGGATTGGTACTTCCGCCTATATCACACATGACCTTTCCAACATGATTACATAATGCGTGACGCATCGCAGAGCAGTGCAAGATGAGCATTTGTGGTTAAAAAGTACATAATTTTTTATTATTTTTAGAAAATGAGCAATGGTTTCTCTAGATAAGACTCTTATTCCTCGTGTGGGATCATGTAGAGCTCTTTGAAGCTGCACTGAAACTGACATTTCGACCTTCAACCCCAGTGAAGTCCACTATATGGAGAAAAATCCTGGAATGTTTTCCTCAAAAACCTTCATTTCTTTTTGACTGAAGAAAGAAAGACATGAACATCTTGAATGACATGGGGGTGCATGAATTATCAAGAAATTTTAAATCTGAAGTAAACTAATCCTTTAAACATTTATGACATTGTGTCACAAATTACCTAATCTCCAAATATATCTTTTGTGGATCACACCAATCAGTGCCGACTGAAACCTGCGCCCCAAGGCCCTTTGTCCCATCTGTTTGAGGGTTCATCTGATAACATTCTTCAAACACCTGTGAAGGCTGTGAAGCCTCTGGACTCTGGGTCCCTTCATCTGTCTGTTGGAGACTCTGCTTCTCAAAGCTGTCAAATAAAGGTTGAAACCAGCCCGAGGATGCGACTCCAGCTGAGGAGAGTACACAAGATAGGCTATTTGGAGTAAATTCAATTCCTGCGGTAGAATAGCGAAGAGTAATGAAGGTGGTAAACATCAGAGGCCATGAATTTGCTGCCATCTCTGGTTTTGAACTGCAGAACTTCTGAGTTCAAGATTTGTATTCTATTCAGTATAGTTGTCTCCTCAAATTCATTCCCAGAGCTTAATAAACAGCACTGTCAGAATGTTTTCGTTTATTAAATGCAATGCCTCTCTCTAAAAGCCAGCCTAATTAAAATGTTAAGATAATTGTCATTAAGGCAAGGCCAAGTGCATATCTGTGTGTATTGGTAATCGTGCCTATTTTTCTAAACAGCTGCTCTTCAATTTGTCTTTTCTTTCCAGGTGTGCAGAGGCAAGTTGTGCACTGTGTGGAGAGAACATCTGGAATTGTTGAGGAGCATTACTGTGATCCATCAACTAGGCCTGATGACAAGCAAACTAGCTGTAATAAGGGCTCATGTCCAGCCATGTGAGTTTTATTGCTGGACAGTCTTGTGCTTTACACACCCATCTGCAGCAGCCAACGTAATGGTTTTTAAAAGCCATTATCAGTGCAGTAAATTCCTGTGATGTCTCTGTGTCATCAGATGGTGGGTTGGAGAGTGGCAGAAGTGCTCATCTAGCTGTGGAGAAATGGGGCTTAGCAAGAGAACGGTGCTGTGTATTCGGAGCCTAGGGCTGGATGAGCAACGAGCGCTTCAGCCGACCGAATGTCAACACTTGCCTAAGCCTGAGTCAATTGTCCCGTGCAACACACGCGTGTCCTGTCCTGCAGACTGGACTACTGGAAGCTGGTCAGAGGTGAGCATCTATCAGTGACAAGGAACATTTCTTGCAGTTAAAATAGTGGCAAGGCTATATGTGATTATTACATTCATAAAGAGTACAGAATGATCTGTGAAGAAAGGTTTTACTGAGACTTTCTGCGCAGCCTAAGCCTTTAAACCTGTTTTGTTCAGTTGCAACAATCCCCATAGAAAAATTACATTTTAAAAAGACATCACAATAAACATTAAGGTCTTTCTAAGTTGTCTTTATTTGTTGTAAGTGAACTGAATTAAACATTGACTAGGAAATGTTTTATTTACATCTTAAGTGAAAATTCTACTTTCACATTATAGCTAATTATAATAATAACTAATTATAATTACCCCCCCCAAATATATTAAATTATATATATATATATATATATATATATATATATATATATATATATATATATATATATATATATATATATATAATTTTTTTTTTTTTTATATTTATATTTTATATTATTTATTTATATATATATATATATATATTATATATATATATATATATATATATATATATATATATATATATATATATATATATATATATATATATATATATATATATCATAATTTATTGGGTACTTTCAGTTGGGAGGTGGCTGTCCTGAACCCTAACCCCTAAATTTCAACTTGTGAAAATGATATTGAAATATTTTTTTGCAATTTTTTCCATTTCTGTTAAAAAAATATATGCAAAAAAAAAAAAAAAAAAAATGTGTCCTGCATGTTCATGTCATTACTGAAGTGTATGTTTTAGTCATTGGCTGAGACTGATTTTAACACACTTCTACATTTATGATCAGGAAATATTCCTATGTCCCTCCCTCTCACAGCCTCTCTTTCACAGTAGATATGTCCGTCATTTTGAGTTAAATGTGTTCAAAAGTCTGAGAATCTGTGTGTAACTTTAAGGAACGTCACTACCAAACACATTTTATATGCAATTAAGCAATTTTTTAGGTGTTATTTGATAAAATTTAGTTTTTGTGTGTACAACTGTTCAGAACTGTGTTAGATAACCATGTGCTGATTATCATCTTTGAGCTCAAAAGTATCTAAAATTGTCACTACCGAAACAGTCACGACCGAAACATGTCATCATTGTTTTGGTAGTGACAAAAGGGGACACTACATCATTTATTTGTGGGAATTTTAGTACAGCTATGCAAATTTAGTATTTTAACATTAGTATTTTAATATGTTTTAGTGTTTTAGTATGTGAGTTAAAATTTTGTAATGTGATGTGGTCTCTTACTGTCACTACTGAAAATGTGCAGTCACGACCAAAACATGGGATGTTTTGTCAAAAATAAAGTATATTGAATGATCAACTAAGATGTTATTATAGTGTTTGGTTCAATGTATATTCAAACTAATGAATCCTTCACGTTGAAATCAGTTTGATAAACTTTATGCCTTTTGCAAAGAAAGATTGGATTCAAAATACAACAAATCTCATAAATTACACTTGAAATATTGTTAAAATTGTAATTGTTATTGATTTACCTGTGAAAACTTTTTTTAAAAATGGCAAAATATATATTTACAAGGTAGATGTAAACAAAGTCTTAATAGGTCAATGTGACCCTTCTTATAAAATTATTTATTATTGTGTTTCAGTAGTGACAAATTTGGGGAGAGGAAAAATATTCCAAAACTTTCTGAAAATACAATATGAGAATTAACTGCACAATTACTAGAAATGTGTATGTGAATGTGTAAAATTCATATAAAAATATAAAATTCAGATTTTGTTTCATGGGATAAAACTGCACAAAGCCTACTTTCTAACAACTCATTGTTATACAGAACAGTTTCAATTGCTGTCTCATTTTTATTTTAAAATCGATGTGAGACAATTTTCTGACCTTGACAGCTCTTACTGACCGTTTCTTCCACAGTGCTCAGTGAGCTGTGCAGCTGGTGTCCGCATCCGTGACGTGACCTGCAGCTGGAATACTGGTGCAGACTGTGATCCGAAAGCCAAGCCTAATTCAACCATGCCATGCTATGCTAAGGACTGCCCCATGAACTCGGACACCTTTGGCAACGACTGGTCAGGAAGTGGAGCGTCCAGCAAAGAATTTTTCAACGAGATAAAAGCTATACCTCATGCCAGTCCTACTATAAATCAGCCTAGAGGCAATGTTGACCTCAATGACATTATAGAAGATGATTTCTCACATTACAGTCATGTTGAAAAGTCCTCTGAAAATTCTATTGTAAAAAATCTTCAAGTTGATGATTTTTACTATGACTATAATTTTATAAAATTCCATGAGGATCTGTCGTATGACCTTGATAAAGATGAAAATATGTTTGATAACTCAGGAATAAAACATGGAGATGTTTATCTGGCAGGGACAGATGTCCCCATAACTACCTCATCGCCATCCACCACTGCAAAACAATACAGCACCACCACTATGCGCTCTGAGAGCATTGCAGGCAAGGGTACTGAAGGTCATGGGCCTCAAAAGAAAGACATTTTGAATGAAAATAATGACGAGCTTTTTGCTGAGGACTATTTTCTGCCTGTCATTACAACAATTGAACCATCTTCTGTTGTTACCAGGTTATTTAACAAATGGAAGGCATCAGACATTGATACTGGCTTAAGTCAGGACATAAGCATTACAAGCAAGCCTCCATCAACTGCAGATGTGTCCCCTCAGGACAAGCACACATTATCATATGAAACTGTGCCAAACATCATCTTCACTCCTGAATCACATGTGCACTTGAACGGAAATTCCAATAACCATGACTTTACTGAAGATGAGAATGAAGGGGTGTTTGGTGAAGATGTTCCTGGGGGTGAAAGTGACTGGGAAAGCTTTCCACCACAACATGGCACTCAAAATTATGAACCTCCTTTAGATTATGCGTTTCAGTTTGGGAACAGACATGTTTATAATCCCACTACTCCATTACAATGGCGTACAGCATCACCGACAGTCTCGCTGAGTGCAACATCTCACCCATTGGAGCTTCTAAGCAGTGCTTCCAGTGATGACTTGGCAAAATATAAAGTTTTCACTGAGCCACCAATTAAAACGAAGGCTAGTGAACCCTGGCCCGATGTAAGAGAGTTTACTACGACCTCGGATAGCTTTTCCCAAGAGTCTGTTCCATCTCTAACTTCCTCTATCCCAGCCAAACATTACAGTAGCATGACCTCAGCAGCTGGAACAACAGCTCTACCTCCTGCAGAAACGGAAAGTGACTTTGAGCCCCCGCTCTTCACTCCGAATGAGATTCCAGACACTACAATTGCAGCAGAAACTCACAGTTGGTATTCAGGAGCCATTGTGACAACTAAGACAAACGGGCCTAAAATAGAGCCTTGGGGAACTCCGGTCCCCTTACCTCATTGGACGGAGATTGATAACAATGAGATTATTATTACTGCCCGAATGTTGAGACCTACTGAGCTGAACCCAACTCTCTCTACTCCTACTGAGCAGCCATCTCAGGGCACCAGCATTGAGCGTTCAGTGCATTCATCTAGCCATCTGATGCCCACTGGGCTGGTCATGACTTCCCTTTCCCCATCGGCCTCCCCTGCACACTGGAAAAAAGGCAACTGGAGTGCTGTGAGTAGTTAATTATGCATTCCTCACATTCTCTAGATATGAAACCAGCATGGGCTGAGAAACAGCAGTCGGCCACCGTGATAAGAGTCCTTGAATTATGCTGACACCACAGCTTTAGATTTCAACACAAACATAACTTTGTCTTTCAGGTAATGAAATATTTCGTGTTATTTTAGCACCAAAAATGGATGTAAATGATCATATGGCACAGCTATCCATCCTTAAAGGGATAGTTCACCTAAAAATGAAAATTTGATGTTTATCTGCTTACCCCCAGGGCATCCAAGATGTAGGTGACTTTGTTTCTTCAGTAGAACACAAATGATGATTTTTAACTCCAACCGTTGCCGTTTGTCAGCCGTATAATGTATGTCAATGGGAACTTCGTCTATAAGAGTAAAAAAAAACATGCACAGACAAATCCAAATTAAACCCTGCGGCTCGTGACGATACAATGATGTCAACTGACGATACAATGAGAAACTGAACAGTATTTATATCATTTTTTACCTCTAAAACACCACTATGTCCAACTGCCATCCACATCCGGTTGGTGAGGTCTGATCGCGCTCTGACAACGGAAGTGATGTCTCGTGCTCATTGAAGCAAAGTGCAAGACATCACTTCCTTCGTCAGAACGCGTTTTTTTGACCTCTTTAACTGGATGTGGAGGGGAATTGGACATAGTGGTGTATTAGAGGCAAAAAATTACATAAATACTGTTCAGTTTCTCGCACAAACCGATCGTTTCGTGTCTTAGGACATCAATGTGTCGTCACGAGCCGCAGGGTTTAATTTGGATTTGTCTGTGCATGTTTTTTTTTACTCTTATAGACGAAGTTCCCATTGACATACATTATACGGCTGACAGACGGCAACGGTTGGAGTTAAAAATCATCATTTGTGTTCTACTGAAGAAAAAAGTCACCTACATCTTGGATGCCCTGGGGGTAAGCATTTTTGGGTGAACTATCCCTTTAAATCAGACAGTAGCCATGTTTCCATCCACCCATTTTCATGTGAATTTTGGAATATCGCATTAAAAAACGCTGGATGGAAATGCCAAGATGTGCATAAATTCTAAAAACTTGTATTAATAAAAATGTATGTGTTCAACTGAGTTGGATATTTTTTTATCCAATAAGAAGACATGTGCATAAACTATGAGGAAACTTGTTTACAGAATAAATTCCTCGATGCACATCAAAAAAGTAATATGACTTTGCTCAATGGGATGGCATAACTGGACTAACCAGTGGACCGATCTCATTGCACAGCATCTGAAATGTTGTTTTGATCATACCTGAGCCAAAGTCTGTCATCAAAGTGGTTCGGTATCATTACCTCCCAGAACGGTCTTGCATGTCTGCATTCCCAAACAACAGGCAGCAGCCTCTGAAAGCAAGATAACATGACTGCATTTATTGCTTTTGTCTGTGTGCTATGAGGCACAAGTAATTTATTATATATGAAAAATGTCCCACAGTGGCTTTTCCTACTGCCAGTTTATCAGTAAGTGACAATTTTGTTCTCTTCGACTCACTGCTTTATTTGCAAATGTTTTATGTGATATTCCAATTTTGCGCATAACTTTGGATGGAAACATAGCTAGTGTTTGAGTGTATGTATACACCAGGTTTCATAACCTGAAAATCAAAGGGATGATGTATTTAGAAGAATGTTGTTGAAGCCCATAACCTCTAACTTTAAAAGTAACCCTAAAATTTGGTTAGCTAATAAAAATGGTGATCCAGGAATGGCTCCTACTTGGATAATTTACTTTAAGCAGGGTATTTGTTGAGTGTGAACAGATACTTTAATACTACAAATAATTTTGTATTGTAGTGCTCCACAAGTTGTGGGCTTGGTGCCATTTGGAGGTCAGTGTCCTGCAGCACTGGTGAAGAATCAGACTGTGACTTAGCTATTAGGCCAGTGCCAGCGCGCCGCTGCTACCTTCGACCCTGCTCCGCGTGGAAAATTGGAGAGTGGAGTAAAGTAAGTCCACATGCATGCAGTCAAACATAATGAATTCAATGAATGATAAAACAGTGGAAGTTGCTACTCCTGGTCTCTATTTCGGCAGTGCTCGAAGAACTGTGGTGTAGGAGTGAAGGTCCGAGAGATTCAGTGTTACGACACACGAGATCAGAGGTTGCTGCGGCCATTTCATTGCCAGGCCACTTCCCCCAGACCTCCTGTCCGAATTCCCTGTAACATCCACAACTGTTTAGATTGGTACACCTCCTCTTGGGGGCAGGTAAAGAGGTTTCGCGATCTGTAGTTGGTTATCCCTCCTTAGCTCTTTGCATCTGTTTCCTGATCTTCACTCTACTCTCTTCATCTGTGTGTCTGATTTTAACATCATCTATGCCCACAGTGTTCAGAGCTGTGTGGAGGTGGGGAGCAACAGAGGCTGGTCACTTGCCCTGAAACTGGGAAATGTGATGACGATCTGCAGCCCAGCAACATCCAGACTTGCAACGTCCATCCATGCAACCAGTGGATTACTGGATCCTGGGGTCGGGTGAGTGTCGTAAAATCCAGTTTAACAGTGTGTCTCGGCACTAGATAACAGTTGATGCATGTAAGGGCTTGTTTACACCTGGTATTAAGATGCGTTTTGGTCGATCGATGACAAGTGGACAACGCTAAATAAATACAGATGTAAACGGGGTCTAAAACGTTTTGAACTAATCCACTTTCGACCACTTTCAGAGGTAGTCAAAAATGTATTCGACCGGATTGCTTTCGTAGAGTAGACGCTCATGTGGTCGAATGTGTTCAAACAGCAACTAAAGACAGTCTATTCTCCGCCTCCTGACCTAATGCGAAAACATTACGGGAAGCACGCTAGCCAGATTGGATTTAATCTTTGTCGGCTGAAGACCCAAGTTTGGTTTGAAGACATTTGAAGATATCAAGACAGAAGTGGTTGAAAGTGGACAAAAGAGACGGATTAAAACACCTCGTCTACTTGTGATCCGATCGACCAAAACTCATCTTAAAGGTGCAATATGTAAGAATTTTGCAGTAAAATATCCAAAAACTACTAGGCCAGTGTTATATTTTGTTCAGTTGAGTACTTACAATATCCCAAATGTTTCCAACTATTTGTAAATTGTAAGAAAATTGCAATTTTAATCAAGGCTCCGGGACGTGTGAGGAGTCGCCTGTCAATTGCGTCATACCCGCGTTACCCTCGGTTTCCGGTTTAATTTTGTAGAAACCATGGAAACACCAAAGACGCTTTAATATATATTACATGTTTTAATAGTCAAGGAACAACTGTTCTGACATATTTATAGACAGAAAAATAATAATTGTTATATACCTCAGCACGTTTAGTCTTATTGCTTAAATTTAATTTTCTTGATTTTTTTGCGAGTACCATGCTTTACCATGCATCAGAGAAAAACACGAAAAAAATCAATCTATCTTACTACAGTGTGTAACTGTCTCACAGCAGCCGCCGAGCAAATGCACAGAGTAACGTTATAACATAATTTTCGACACACTCAAATGTATCTAATATGATAAACAGAGCTGCGTTACCTCATACTCATGACCGGAAAAGAGGAAGTGGCGCCGGCAACTGTGGCATAATAAAAGTCCTGCTGCTCGTGAGGCGTGTGTTGATCAATCACTCCAGCTCCTCGTTCAGCTCCACAACACTCACTCCTGCTCTGCTTCATACTACAGTAATGTTAATAATCTCATCCATGAACATGATTTCTTCCCAAGTCCTATCCCTTGCACTGTCCGTTGAGGTGAAGATCACGTCCCGAGATTCCGCGCTCAATCTTGGCGTCATCAAGTTACGCCTTTGTTTTGAATAGACTTCTAGCGACCTCTAGCGGACAGAAAATATTACATATTGCACCTTTAATACCAGGTGTAAACAGGGCTTAAATATGTGAACCAGTTATCCCACACAATCAGAATTAGAGGGACATCATTTGCTGGGTTCTGTTCAGAATCTCAGATTTTTTTATTGAAAAACTGTTGGGGAAACCAAGAACATCTGTTTGGTTACATGAGCGCAGAAAAGTGAGTGAACTCTACACCATAAAACTAGAAGGCAGCAAATAAGAAGAAAGTGTGCACAAACCTTGTTACTCTTCATGACTGATTTAAATGTGCAGAAGTGGACCAGATTTGAGAACAAGACAAGACTCCCGCACCAAATACTACTCCACAACCCACAACCACTTGTAATTCCCCCACCCCCCAGAACTTTAGGCAGCATATTTATCACGTATTGGAAAGAATAAAAACACTGAACAAATGTTTGGCAAGCAATCATTTGTTTGAAAGCTTCTGATTACTGTAGTTTGCTCTGTTGTGGCAGTTTCTGAAAATGGCAACATCCCAAATAGTGGAAGAAAATTACAGAAGATTGATTCATTTGTAATTATCTCTTATTCAATGTTTCTTTCCAGATATTCAAAGATCGAGAGATGTAATGGATTATTCATAGTGTGTGCATAATGTCACAGCTGAATGTAGGAAGTTACATAATTGGACAATCAGTGAAGTCAAATGCACAGTGTGCCCACATGAACTCAAGTGTGGGTATCTGCAAGTTGTAGTAACGTGTGTAACTAAAGGTACGTGCCGAAAGGTCTTTACAATTGGCCGTGAAAGCTGCCTGTTAGGGTGTGGGGTAGGGTTAGGAGTTAGTTTTTGGTGTAGCATTTCACCTTTCGGCACACCCATTACTCCAACCTGCAGTTATCCCTGTCTCCATGAACTCACAATGCTTATTCTGCACATTAAGTTGCTAATGTGGACCAGGGTATGTACAGAAATGTACTCGCACTATAATTAGATTTCCTAATCGGACAAACAAAATGTTAAGAAATGCATGACATTGAATTTCACATTCTAAAACATCAACACTGTTGATTTAGCAAAATAAGGCTGGTTTGTTAATAGGACTTAAAGTGTTCATATGATAATATATAAAAGTCCTCCAAACCTTATGCACTGCCTTTTTAATTCTAAGGCCGTGTGTCCACCAAAGCATTTTAATGAATTCACTCAATCTGAATGACATTTTAATCGGGTTGAAAGGGGTGGTGTAGACCTGAAATAAAAAAATTAAAAAAGCATGTAAACACTTGAATCTGACTATGTTCTCGACTGTTGGACACATGCACAGTGCCGTGGTGTTTACATATGTTTTACGCTATATAAGCGTGCATATGTTTATTTAAAGGTACCCTAGAACCAGTTTTTACAAGATGTAATATAAGTCTAAGGTGTCCCCTGAATGTGTCTGTGAAGTTTCAGCTCAAAATACCCCATAGATTTTTTTTTTATTAATTTTTTTAACTGCCTATTTTGGGGCATCATTAACTATGCACCGATTCAGGCTGCGGCCCCTTTAAATCGCGCACTCCCTCTCGACTATAATACATTGCATTTACAAAGTTCACACAGCTAATATAACCCTCAAATGGATCTTTACAAGATGTTCGTCATGCATACTGCATGCATGCGTCGGATCATGTGAGTATAGTATTTTTGGATGTTTACATTTGATTCTGAATGAGTTTAAGCCTGTGTTTCATGGCTAAAACTAACATTACACACTGTTGGAGAGATTTATAAAGAATGAAGTTGTGTTTATGAATTATACAGACTGCAAGTGTTTAAAAAATTAAAATAGCGACGGCTCTCTTGTCTCTGTGAATACAGTAATAAACAATGGTAACTTTAACCACATTTAACAATACATTAGCAACATGCTAACAAAACATTTAGAAAGACAGTTTACAAATATCACTAAAAATATCATGATATCATGGATCATGTCAGTTATTATCGCTCCATCTGCCATTTTTTGCTATTGTTCTTGCTTGCTTACCTAGTCTGATGATTCAGCTGTGCACATCCAGATGTTAATACTGGCTGCCCTTGTGTAATGCCTTGAACATGGGCTGGCATATGCAAATACTGGGGGCGTACATATTAATGATCCAGACTGTTACGTAACAGTCGGTGTTATGTTGAGATTCGCCTGTTCTTTGGAGGTCTTTTAAACAAATTAGATTTATATAAGGAGGAGGAAACAATGTGTTTGAGACTCACTGTATGTCATTTCCATGTACTGAACTCTTGTTATTCAACTATGCCAAGGTAAATTCAATTTTTGATTCTAGGGCACCTTTAAGTCTCATCTGACGAACTGGTCAGAAGATTTCTAAAAAAAAAAATAGTTGTCAGCTTTCTTTTTAGATGTGTCATGAGGCAAAAATGACAGTTATACTCATGATAGCTCTGGTGACATTATAGCGGTGGCCTTCTGTGGTTCTGAATGTGGCGAATGGGCAATGCAATGAAGTTCTGTTTGGAATACATGTATGTAAACAAATTTGTGAATCAGACTGCAACATTTAGGGTTCATGTAAACAGAACTTTCAGAATCTAAAATTGTTTTGGATTTCTTACAATTGATGAAAAAAAAGTGTAAACATCTACTGAAAGTGGAAAAAACTGAATGAAAATTGTAGGATATGACCCCTTTAAAAGGAGTCCTATTATGCCCTTTTTTCACAAGATGTAATATAAATCTCTGGTGTCCCCAGAATGTGTCTGTGAATTTTCAGCTCACAGATCATTTATTATAGCTTGTCAAATTTGCCCCTATTTGGGTGTGAGCAAAAACACGACGTTTTTGTGTGTCCCTTTAAATGCAAATGAGCTGCTGCTCCCGCCCCCCTTTCCAGAAGGGGGCGGAGCTTTAACAGCTCAACAACAACAAAGCTGGAGAATCTCATGCAGCCAAAATGAGGATTGTCAGTAACGGTGTTCAGCCTTACATTGTTCAAACCGGAGTCGACACTGATGGAGAGACTCAGGAAGAAGTTACAACTTTTGTTACTAACCTGGGAAGAAGCTCGTTGTAGTCCCTACCGGCCGTTTGTTGTAGTCCTTAAAAAGCGATTTCCGTAAAAGAAAATATCACCCTTTGCATTGAACTTTGAGTGTCCTAACTTTGCAGATGTTGTTTATGTTCAAACAGCAACATTACACACTAACTAAAGCTAAAAAAGGGAAATCATAATCCCCCTTTAAAGACAGTCATAGGCTGTCAAAACATTCTATTAGGTTGTTGATCAGAGCCATCTGATGGAAGATTATTAAAGCGAACTTGGCCCAGAATGGATGGATTGTAGAAACCGTACTGGGTGTTAAACAGGCTTGTCTATTGTGTGTTGGCAGTGTTCGGTTTCCTGTGGAGGAGGCGTTCAACGGCGACTGGTCAAATGTGTCAACACTAAGGCCGAGCTTGAGGATGAAAATGAGCATGTGGATTGTGATCATGAACCTCGACCAAAGAACACAAAGAAGTGTAACGTTCATGACTGTGACAGCGCCCCCTCTGGTGAGTAGAGCTTTGTGAGGCAATGTATACATGCATATTGACAGAATTAAATTGAGATTGCCTTTTGAACCAAGGTAGGATTCAAATGTGAATTTAAGGTAGTAGAATTAAAATGAGTGAAATTCAATGTGCAATTTCATTTCATTTTTAGTGTCCCTATTAACCTTTTTCAGATATTACCTCTCATTCTGTGTGTAATACAAGTGTTTAACAGTGTAAAAGGTCTGCAAAGTTTCAAAGATCAAAGCACATGATAAATGGAGTTATTGTTTCCCAAAAGAAAGAAGAGATTCTGAACTGCCTCTAAGTTTGTAACAAATTTGCATAATGCCACCTGATGGACTTCATTGGCTGCCTGTGAGCAACATCTACTTTGCCCCGCCCTCAAACACTGTAGTTGTAGCTGAGACTGGAAGAGTCTTTTTATACAAGTCATAGATATTTTATAGGCGTTTATTAAAAATGCCACAGAACCACAGTATTTCCAGTCTTAGGGGAAATAAGCTTATGAACAGCTTAGTTATACTTTCCTTTTGTCTATTGTTGTTGCATATTAAATTGGGATAGGTGTATTTTAGTTTTGAAAAATATACACTTCACCTTTGAGATGCCATAGCCAAAAGGGATTTTTTTCCTCTATAGCTTGGACAAATCTGGTGTGTGTTATTGTGAACTGCAGTTACCTGGTAGCATGAATACTAATGACATTTGTAGGTTTAAAGCAATTGCCTTTCATTTATCAGCAATCATACTGAGAGAGAGAGAGAGAGAGAGAGAGAGAGAGAGAGAGAGAGAGAAAATCCACTTTTTGTTTGCTATTCAACGTTCTATAAAGTGCTGCACCTTTAGATTGGTTTGACTTGATTATTGCTGGTTGCTGAAGGATTGGACAGAATATCTGTGCCATTTACGGACCCCTGAATCCTTCTTGGAAGCTGCTCTTTTGTCATGGGCCATTGGGAATAGAAGAAAGCTGTGTGCAACACACCAGACAATGATTATTCTGATATATAAAGAGAATGACACACAGGCCTTTCACATGAACAGGAGTTGTAGTTTCAGACCAATAAGACAAAAGCTAACAGCTTAAAGAATCTTAGCTAAAAGATCTGGGGTTTTTTTAGTCTATGATCTTAGTTTAGAGTTAAGATGGTACTCACAACCCATTTTACTTCTGTAATGTGTAGGGTTGGGAATCAAAAATCGATTACAATCTTATCAATTCCTGTGTGGGAGTTTTAATGTGATTTTTACCTTATTGGAATATTCAAACAATACTCAGCCCTAGTAATGTGACATGTTTTCTATTGAAGCAATGTTTTTAACCTACAAGCGTTGTTGAGTTTTTAGTCAAATTTACATTATTCAAAATATTGTCATTATTTTGAGGTTCACAGACAGCACTTATCACCAAATTGGAAAATTACAAGCAAGAAAATGCTTCCTGCATTAATCTTTACTCCTTCGTATCCCTGTCAAGAATTCCAGTCACTTCTTTCTTATTTAAGTAATTCAGCTCACCTGTCTCAAAGCCTTTAATTAGCATCATCATTACTTTGAAATGTACCGCCAGGCCTGTTATGTGCTAGTGCTGAGAAAATTGCTTTGGCTCAGTGTGCTAATTAAAATGTGATTCGTGATGAGCGGTTTGGGGGTGTATGTGTTTAATTCCTTACCTTTTGAAAGAAATTATCCAGGAAATCCACCCACATTTGATTAGTTTTGGGAAAAGCAATGTTTGTTCATATTTTTTCACCTCAGTGCAGGTCACTAGGAGACTTCATGATTTATTTTATTTCAAAAATAATTATGCCACCATGCTGTGCACAAACGTTTTCTAGATGAAACACCTCAGGTTTCACCTCCTCGGTAATCATTAAGACTTGATGTATTATTTATTTTAATCCATACAGACTTTTTAGGGCTCAAGATGATGTTCTGTGTCAGACCTTGAATCTTAACTTTCATAGTGTGGAGAATTTCATAATTTCTTTGCATTAAGCTTTTGTAACTTTTTTTTTTTTTTAGTCTTCTTCAAGTACAAACTGTATTACTTAGAGCAAGACTAGGGCCTTGTTTCCAACTGGTATTAAAATGCTTTTTAAATGTGTCTCCTGTGACCACTTTTGCTCTGATTTCCTCAAGAGACTTCCCTCTTATTTCATCACACTCTGCATCACTACCTCGGAAATGCCATAAGTGACGCACAAATTTTATTAACTGAACAAACCCGTGTTGCGCAGATTACGAGTAATCGGGAAAGGAAGCGAATGAAAAGGCTAAAGAAAGCAGCTGTATAATCTGTGTGTTTTGTAGCCCTTTTTTTACAACACGTCCCACAGTGATTTTGTATTAGGTCAGTAGGCGGAGAGTAGACAGTCTTTTGTGGCTGTTTGAACGCATTAACCCACATGAGCTCTACAGTAAGAAAGCAATGCGGTTGAATGTGTTTTCCACTACTTTTAGAAGTGATTGAAAGTTCAAAGATTTAAAAGCTCAAAACTTATTTGACCCTGTTTACACACGTATTTAGCGTTGTTCACTTGTGATTGGATATATGAAAACGCGTCTTATACCAGGTGTAAGCAAGGGTGGGTGGTTGGTCGGTCGGTCGGTCGGTCGGTTGGTTGATTGTTTGGATGGTTGGGTGGTTGGGTGGGTGGTTGGATGGGTGGGTGGTGGTTGATTGGTGGTTGGTTGGTTGGTTGGGTGGGTGGGTGGATGGATGGTTGGGTGGGTGGTTGGGTGGGTGGTTGGTGGGTGGTTGGTTGGTTGGTTGGTTGGTTGGTTGGTTGGTTGGTTGGTTGGTTGGGTGGTTGAGTGGTTGGGTGGGTGGTTGGATGGGTGGGTGGGTGGGTGGTTGGTTGGTTGGGTGGGTGGGTGGATGGTTGGTTGGGTGGGTGGTTGGTCGGTCGGTCGGTCGGTTGGTTGATTGTTTGGATGGTTGGGTGGTTGAGTGGTTGGGTGGGTGGTTGGATGGGTGGGTGGGTGGGTGGTTGGTTGGTGGTTGGTTGGTTGGTTGGTTGGTTGGGTGGGTGGTTGGGTGGGTGGTTGGGTGGGTGGGTGGTTGGTTGGTTGGTTGGTTGGTTGGGTGGTTGAGTGGTTGGGTGGGTGGTTGGGTGGGTGGGTGGGTGGTTGGTTGTTGGTTGGGTGGGTGGTGGGTGGTTGGTTGGTTGGTTGGTTGGTTGGTTGGTTGGTTGGTTGGTTGGATGGGTGGTTGGTTGGGTGGTTGGTTGGTGGTTGGATGGGTGGGTGGTTGGTGGTTAGTTGGTGGGTGGTTGGTTGGGTGGTTGGGTGGTTGGTTGGGTGGGTGGTTGGTTGGGTGGTTGGGTGGTTGGGTGGTTGGTTGGGTGGGTGGTTGGATGGGTGGGTGGTTGGTTGGTTGGATGGGTGGGTGGGTGGTTGGTTGGTGGGTGGTTGTTGGTTGGTTGGTTGGTTGGTTGGATGGGTGGTTGGGTGGGTGGTTGGGTGGATGGGTGGTTGGTTGGGTGGGTGGTTGGTTGGGTGGTTGGTTGTTGGGTGGTTGGATGGGTGGGTGGTTGGTTGGTGGTTGGTTGTTGGGTGGGTGGGTGGTTGGTTGGGTGGTTGGATGGGTGGTTGGATGGGTGGGTGGTTGGGTGGTTGGTTGGATGGGTGGGTGGTTGGTTGGTTGTTGGGTGGGTGGTTGGTTGGTTTGGTGGGTGGGTGGTTGGTTGGTTGGTTGGGTGGGTGGTTGGTTGGTTGGTTGGTTGGTTGGTTGGTTGGTTGGGTGGGTGGGTGGGTGGGTGGTTGGTTGGTGGGTGGGTGGTTGGGTGGTTGGTTGGTGGTTGGTTGTTGGGTGGGTGGGTGGTTGGGTGGTTGGTTGGATGGGTGGGTGGTTGGTTGGTTGTTGGGTGGGTGGTTGGTTGGTTGTTGGGTGGGTGGTTGGTTGGTTGGTTGGTTGGTTGGTTGGTTGGTGGGTGGTGGGTGGGTGGGTGGGTGGTTGGGTGGTGGTGGGTGGGTGGGTGGTTGGTTGGTGGGTGGTTGGATGGGTGGTGTTGGTTGGTTGATGGGTGGTTGGTGGGATGGGTGGGTGGTTGGTTGGTCGGTTGGTCGGTTGGTCGGTTGGTTGGTTGGTTGGTTGGTTGGTTGATTGGTTGGTTGGTTGGTTGGTTGGTTGGATGGTTGGTTGGTTGGATGGTTGGTTTGTTGGATCTGGCAGTTCAAGATGTTTTTATCCAATATGTGTCTAGAGGAAGTCCTCGCTGGTGTAGCTGTATTTAACTTTTGATGAGGTCCACATTGATTCCTTTGCTCCTGATTTGCTATGTGATACTACCTTATTTTCCCTTTGTCCTCATTTTTTAATGATTTGTTTGGTTGATACTTTACACTAGATTCAGACTTCCGGCCCTGTAATACTTGACTTCAACAGTCTTCTGAATGGGATCTCCTTTCTTTGTTTCAGTTTGTTTGTTGGTGTTGGATTGTGAATTAATCAGCTTCTTGACCAGCTACCAAAAACCTGGTCCTTTTGGCTCAAATTGTCATAGTGTCAGCTGGAGCGTCTTACAGACTTTTGTGATTTTGTGATGCTGGAGCTTTTGCTTAATTAATTTTCCATCCTGGGTGCCTTTTGGTGAAGAATACTCTCTGAGTGTGGACTTCCCCACTCTACATATGTAAATAATGGCGTCCCAAAGGGCTATTAATAGTACTGTTTTTTCCTTTGCCTTAGATAATAACCGCTTTTGGCAAGGCATGCTGCAGATGAGATCCCCTCACTGACAGTGTTTTGAATATTGAGAGAGGTCTTGCATAAGTGTTTGGATTGAATTCTTTTAGCGCTGTCCAAATAGATCACAAGTGTATTTCATGGCATTTCAACTGAAGTCAGCTGTTACTTTTACAGCTGTTACAGTTTTAATGACGGCTGTTATAAAACAAGTTAACCCTGTGGCACAGTACATCTTTAAACCATTGTGTTAACATACTGTATACAATGCAGTCTGATAAGTGAATGAATGTAAATGTATTGCTCAAAACTGTATTGGTCAAAACATCCAGTTTTTTAAATGTTTTAAAACGTTTTTTCTTGATTATGCGAACGTTAACATTCCATTTTACAATTTTGCAAGCATTATGGAAACGTTTCAGAATGTTCAGAGAACATTCAAAAGTAACAAGTATAATATTTAAAAAAGACATTAGATGAACGTACGACTAAACGTTTTAGGATAAAATGTTCCAACCATGTATAAATAATTTTTTTGTGCTAATGTTTTGAGAACATTATTAAAGACCAGATAACTTTGAAAATTATTGGAGGAATGTTTGTTCATAACTTTGAGAGAACCTTGCCAGAACGTTAGCCAGAGTTCTGAGACCGTTCTTTAAGCTTTATTAAAAATAATATAAAAAATGATGCATTTGTTGAAAAATGAATAAAAATGCTTTCAAAAACCTAGGTGGATATGGTGCAAAACACGTCTCTAAGTTCTTGTTTTTAATATTTATAAGCAATACCATGCGTTTTCCTGAATATCAGCACGTTTGCAAATGTGATATTGATCTTATACAACAGTTCAATAAAGTTAATATTATGTAGCTTTAATTTTAGACACAATATTGTCAACATTGTCTGTTTTTCCTCTATTTTGACAATGAAAATAGGCTAGTTCCAAACAGTAGAGCCATTGTGTGTCACACAAGTGAGCCAAGTTTCGTTACTGAATGAATCCGCGTTTTTTAATGAAGCGGTCTAATGAATGACTCGCAGACTCACTTACTAAGACAGTCACTTGCTTTGTCCCTGAATAAATCAGCTGTTTTAAATGAATTGTGTGACTGAATGATTCAATGACTCACTCGTTAAGACAAGGATTTGCTGCCACCTACTGGCGGTTTTATTATTATTTCATTTTAGCTGAGGGGCTGAGAGAGTGATGATGATTGAATGCTGTTAGCAATAGTTCTGGTTAAAAAGATAGAATGTGTTTAAATAGACTAATAAGAGTGAAATATGAGATAATATTGTTAAATATAACAGAGATAATAAAGTAATTGCATACAATGTTTTTGTCAATGTTTTCTTTCCAATGGGTTGTTCTGCTCATATCAAAAAATTGCTGTATTGAAAAAGCATATTAATGTCAAAAAAAGTAGATCAACATGAAGGTGACAAGTAATGTTTCAGCGGCAGAGGAAATTACTGATGGAAGATTACAAAGACTCATATTTTCTTGACTCTACATAATAACATGAGAAACCTGCATTAAAGAACTAAATGAACCAATTCTGTTAAAGGTTGGGGAAAATCCGTGATTGAAAAATTATGTGATTTACAGTAGTTTCCATGAGAACAGCCTCATTTGTTCTCAACTCTTCTGAGTTTTCATTGCCTACTGTCTGCTCATTTGGTTTAAGGACAGAATGAGGGACCAAAAATAAACACAAACTACATTTCCTGTATCACTTAGACTCCTCAGCATTGTTTAAAGCAGCTCTTACAGGATGTTGGAGAGGTGGGGTGAGTTCAGACCGGATTAATGAGCCCTCTCCCAGCCGAAGGCCACTGTGTGTCACGGGATTTGGTTTGCTTCTCTGTGTGGAATAAATCATGTAAATACAGGAAGTGTGTGTGTGTGCGTGTGTGTGTGTGTGTGTGCGTGTGTGTGTGCGTGTGATGGAATGTGCAAGTCTTTCATTATCTTACACACGCTATTCTTTATAATGATTGAGTTGTAATTAGAGGTTAATGTTCATTCATGATTATGAATACTTAACACTTATTATATCTTTAATCCAATTCATGAAGCCTTGGTGAGAATAAGAGACTTGTTTTTATTAAAAAAAGAACAAATAACATAAAAAAGAATAAATAATTATTTAAATGTTAATTCGTTATATACTTTAAAGGTGCCCTAGAATGTTTTTTTACAAGATGCAATATAAGTCTAAGGTGTCTCCTGAATGTGTCTGTGAAGTTTCAGCTCAAAATACCCCATAGATTTTTTTAAATTAATTTTTTTAACTGCCTATTTTGGGGCATAATTAGAAATGCACCGATTCAGGCTGCGGCCCCTTTAATTGCTCGCGCTCCCCGCCCCCGAGCTCTCGACTCTATATACATTGCATAAACAAAGTTCACACAGCTAATATAACCCTCAAAATGGATCTTTACAAAATGTTCGTGAGTATAGTATTTATTTGGATGTTTACATTTGATTCTGAATGAGTTTGAGGCTGTGCTCTGTGGCTAAAGCTAACGTTACACACTATTGGAGAGATTTATAAAGAATGAAGTTGTGTTTATGAATTATACAGACTGCAAGTGTTTAAAAATGAAAATAACGACGGCTCTCTTGTCTCCGTGAATACAGTAAGAAACGATAGTAACTTTAACCACATTTAACAGTACATTAGCAACATGCTAACGAAACATTAAGAAAGACAATTTACAAATAGCACTAAAAATATCATGATATCATGGATCAGTTAGTATTGCTCCATCTGCCATTTTTCGCTATTGTTCTTGCTTACCTAGTCTGGTGATTCAGCTGTGCACAGATCCAGACGTTAATACTGGCTGCCCTTGTGTAATGCCTTGAACATGAGCTGGCATATGCAAATATTGGGGGCGTACATATTAATGATCTCGACTGTTACGTAACAGTCGGTGTTATGTTGAGATTCGCCTGTTCTTCTGAGGTCTTTTAAACAAATGAGATTTACACAAGAAGGAGGAAACAGTGGAGTTTGAGACTCACTGTATGTCATTTCCATGTACTGAACTCTTGTTATTCAACTATGCCAAGGTAAATTCAATTTTCCATTCTATGGCACCTTTAAACGTATTTAAATATATAAACATTTTAAATATAAATACCCTCCAAGACACATTTGCTTCTGGTGGTTCAGGCCACACATATAAACGTAACTCCCTCCAAGCAGAATTACATCAGCTTATAGTAGTTTGGGAAAACCAATCATCCACCCATCCACCCATCCATCCATTCAACCGACCAACCAACCAACCATTTAACCATCCATCCATCCATCCAACCAACCAACCATTTAACTATACATTCAACCATCCATCCATCCATCCATACATCCATCTGTCCATCCATCTGTCCATCAATCCGTCCGTCTATCCATCCATCCATCCATCAATCCAACCAACTGACCAAACATCCATTCAACCAACCATTTAACTAGTCATCCAACCATCCAACCGACCATCCATCTGTCCATCCATCCATCCATCCATACAGCCAACCAACCAACCAACCATCCATTCAACCATTCATCCATCCACCCATCCATCCATCTGTCCATCCATCTGTCCATCAATCCGTCCGTCTATCCATCCATCCATCCATCAATCCAACCAACTGACCAAACATCCATTCAACCAACCATTTAACTAGTCATCCAACCATCCAACCGACCATCCATCCGTCCATCCATCCATCCATCCATCCATACAGCCAACCAACCAACCAACCAACCATCAATTCAACCATTCATCCAACCATCCGTCCATCCATCCATCCATCCATCCATCCATCCGTCCGTCCGTCTGTCCATCCATCCATCCATCCATCCATCCATCCATCCACTGTTGCCTTTTACATAGCAACCATCAAAACAATTTGAACTGGCTCCTGTTTTGTGTTTTTTTTTTTTTTTTTTTTTTTTAGATGCATCAAGTGCAGCCAAATTTCAATAACTGGCTGACATTTGCATCATCACGGAGATTTACACATTTATGATGCCTGGCGTGAATAGGGTGTTGTGTTATTAGGCCCTCTTTTTGTAATAAATCATTACTGTTCTTTTTCAGTTAGTGGTCTGTCCGTTAATTCACTGCTTTTAGTAGCTGCTCATTGATTTGTTCTGCAGCCTCACTTGGCACTGAATCTCTTATGTATTTCCAACGTGTGCTGTGAATCATACATAACCTGTGACTGAATGAACTCTGAATGACAGGGTCATAGATGAGCAGACTATGCGAATTGTGGGCTTTAACTTTCTTTGAGTTGACAGAACATGACAGCTTTCACAGGCTGGTAATGAGGTGTTTGCGAGCAGAGGCACAGCAAAAACTAGGAAGCTTTGCAGGTGTATGCGAGAAGCTAACCTTTTCTTTTACTGCACAATTAACTATTTATGAACTGCTTTTTGTGAGATGCAAAATTTGCACTGAATCACATACTAAACTCAGCTAATTACTGTATGCTTGTAATAAATTGTATCGTACTTTGTCTAAACAACATTATGCTAAAAATGGGACACTATGTCAACAGATTTCTTATCTGTATGCAACTGCGTTTTGCTGACGGAACGGCAGTTTCTTTCAGTTTTTTCCCTCCATTTGTCCTAAAACGCTGTGTTCGTTGCTCCTCCCACTCCGAGCCTGTGAAGAGTGGCAGTGTGGGAAGGCGAAGTCTGGTGAGGGGGGCTCAGTGTGTGATCCCACTGCAGCTGAGGCCCCTGACCCCACTGATGTCAACACACTGTGTGATCTAGGAGCGTGA
This sequence comes from Megalobrama amblycephala, assembly GCF_018812025.1. Classification (NCBI taxonomy): domain Eukaryota; kingdom Metazoa; phylum Chordata; class Actinopteri; order Cypriniformes; family Xenocyprididae; genus Megalobrama; species Megalobrama amblycephala. The sequence goes on from NC_063046.1 coordinate 59,950,960, forward strand.
GGAGATGCTGTCGTGCTGAGACGTGAATGACTCCTTCTGTTGGAGGTCTATCCAGTGGAAATGATCAGTAAATCCATTTAGTGTGGCTGTCTGCAACTCTTTGCTCTGTAAATTTTTACTTGTAAACCCTTCTTTGTCTTCGATCTCTCCTCTAAGCGTTCTTGGCCTTATCACTATTTTAAACAAGGCTAAATACCAGGCATTTAAAGTATGTTTTTAAACAGCCTTTTACTGGCACACATGATGTCGTTTAACTGGTATTCAGAAAGAAAATATTTCTTGACTTGTGGAATGCACTCAAAAACATGCCCAAAAAAGGTAAAAGAATATATATATATATATATATATATATATATATATATATATATATATATATATATATATATATATATATATATATATATATATATATATATTAGGGATGCAACAATACAGTTAGCCCACGGTTCAATACATACCTCGGTTTTTTAACCACGGTTTTCGGTTCGGTTCGGTTCAGTTTGTTATTCTATGCTTAGGCAATAGGAACAGTAAGAGGTTAGTAGAAAAAGTAAAAACGATTTATTGCAATACTCCTTTATTTTATTTAAAAGCAAAGAAAAGTCCACTAGTTTCTAGTGTATTGTATAATATAAAATAATTTTTTATTTTAAAATTAACACTGACATCTCACAGCTGTTGGTAGCCCATGTACAAACTGTACAAACAAATTCTCCAAAGCTGTTTACCAAGCTTTCGATTAAATTTAATATTTGAAATCACCAATAAAATCTGACAACAACTGCCTCATTTTATTTTATTTTTTTTCTCAAACGCTGGAATCATGACAAAAAATCTGTACTTTTCAGGCTGGATCAAGCTAATGCGCATGCGCAGACCTAAATGCGCGTCTCTTGTGCCTCATTTCGGAGACACTCGTCTGGCTGTTTCTATAGAAACCGGTGCTTCTAACGGCCGCTGCAGTGACGCGATGACTTTATCAGTCAGCGATTGGCTCTTATTTAGAAGGCGGGACTTATTCCACCATATCGCGCGCTTCACTTTCTCCCATTCAAAACAATACGAGTGACGCGTCGTGTTATTCTATAGTCTTTGATTATACTCAACGGCAAAACCGAAATGTCTCCACACCACGGATTTGAAAGACGCCGGCGCTTCCTCGTACTGTAGCCTCACTTCCCCGCCGCTCGCCATGTTAAAGTGTGGAATGATGGTTCAGCGCCCCCTAACTTTAGAGCATAGTGATTGAATATTTACTCGCGGGGAGGAGTACTCGTAGACTTACAGGCACACACAAACAGTCAATTCGGAGAGAAATAAAACGCACATAAATTATTTAAACGTAAAACCGAAAAAAACGCAATTCACAAGCGCGTATTGAACCGTGGATGTCGTACCGAACGGTTCAATATTATATTGAGAATTGTGGCATCCCTAATATATATATATATATATATATATATTTTTTTTTTTTTATGGCCATCATGGTAATATATAGCATTTTGTGATGTGAAGGCTCGAAGTGGTGTCTTAACTTGTTGGACATCATACTGTCAGAAGCGAATATTTTGAGGCACATACTGTAACACACTGCGGTCTCTCTTCATTACCCACCGTTGTCCTGGTGCGTCTGAGGTTGAGATATGCCTCGTCATGTTTTCTTGACTTTTGGCTGCCCTGACAGCAACATAATGTCGGCTCAGATCCGGCCCACATTTAATGTCACAATGTGACATTTAAAGTAGATTCATCGTCTGCTTTACATTTACCTTGCACTGGCAGTCTTTTCTCAAACTTCATGCTTGGTGCAGAACCATGCAACGTTCATTTATGTTTCTACACGCCTCCCTGTAATTCCTGATTCTTCTCATTCTCCATTCTGATTCTTCAATCGCACCATGTAGCATTCTCTTATTCCACAACAACAACCACTACAACTGATAACAGGCTGATCAAATGGGTGTCATCTTGAGGTAAAAATATATGCCAAAAAATTTGTGTTCAATTATTTTCTTATGTGACATTTAGCTGCATAATAAGTGGGATAATTTAGCAGTGGGGTCTTTATCACTCTGAAGATGCTTCTTTTGCATAACAATCTGCTGACTGCATTGTAAAAAGCGCTATATAAATAAAGGTGACTTGACTTGACTGTACACTGTCCCTTAGCCTTGCTGCTCCACCAGTTTGGAAACCACTGCGATAGAATAACAGGATTGAATTTATACTGTGTAAAGGGTTTGTCAGTGTGCTGCTCCTCATCCAAATTCATCAGCATGCTCACCTTCACCCCATCTTACCTTCCTCCAATTTATTTTGCCATCTCCCACCTTTGTATTTCATGGGCCTTTTAAAGTCAGTAAACAGAGTGTGTTTTACTGCCTGCTGTCAGGAGTGAACCTATTACGTTTTCTCTGTCTTTAGGGGGTAAAAAAACAAAACATATATGTAGTGGTGCTTTAAACGGCCCAGAAACAAAAATGCCGGTCAAAAGAACCTAGATAATGCCACATTTATTTATTTTTTATTTTACTGTTATTTGTTATGTTTGCACCAGCTCTGCAGTTCGGCTCTCCAGCACAAACATGTCACGTTTATTTACACCGATCAGGCATAACATTATGACCACCTTCCTAATATTGCGTTGGTCCCACTTTTGCTGATAAAACAGCCCTGACCCATCGAGGCATGGACTCCTCTAGACCCCTGAAGGTGTGCTGTGGTATCCGACACCAAGATGTTAGCAGCAGATCCTTTAAGTCCTGTAAGTTGCGAGGTGGAGCCTCCATGGATCGGACTTGTTTGTTCAGCACATCCCACAGATGCTCGATTGGATTGAGATCTGGGGAATTTGGAGGCCAAGTCAACACCTCAAACTCATTGTTGTGCTCCTCAAACCATTCCTGAACCATTTTTGCTTTGTGCCCCAGGTAAGCGAGGCACACACCCCCCGCCATTCACAGACCTCAATGCTAGATTACTGTAATGCTTTACTGGGTGGTTGCCCTGCACGCCTAATAAACAAACTCCAGCAGCTAGAGTTCTAACTAGAACCAGGAAATATGACCATATTAGCCCAGTTCTGTCAACACTGCATTGGCCCCCTTATTAAACATTGTATAAATTTTAAAATCTTGGTAATTACTTACAAAGCACTAAATGGTTTAGCTCAGTACTTACGCGAGCTCTTAGTACATTATAGTCCTTCACATCTATTGCGATCTCAAAATTCTGGCCAGTTGATAATACCTATAATATCAAAATCAACCTTTCCTTTTTAGCACCTAAACTTTGGAACAGTCTTCCTAGCATTGTTCGGGAAGCAGACACACTCTGTGTCTGCGCTAATATTAGTCTCTCTCTGTTTATTCTGAGGTTTACCGTAGTCTGCCAGATCCAGGCCGTATCTAGATGAAATGAAGGACCTGCACCTAGACACGATGACAAAGCAGCTCTAAAGTGTCAACTAATCTATCCCCTGCGAAGGCCTCCTTCCCTTTCCTTTCCCTATGTATAGATAAAACATTATCAAAATGATTCCAGTTCACATGGATCAGCGGAAAAGACTAGCCTCGGCCGCCCATGACCCTGTCTCCGGTTCACCACTGTTCCTTTCTTGGAGCACTTTTGATAGATATTGACCACTGCAGACCGGGAACACCCCACAAGAGCTGCAGTTTTGGAGATGCTCTGACCCAGTTGTCTAGCCATCACAATTTGGCTCTTGTCAAACTCGCTCAAATCCTTACACCTGTCCATTTTTCCTGCTTCTAACACATCAAGTTTGAGAACAAAATGTTCACTTGCTGCCTAATATATCCACCCACTAACAGGTGCCGAGATGAAGAGATAATCAGTGTGATTCACTTCACCTGTCAGTGCTCATAATGTTATGCCTGATCGGTGTACTGTATAGCTCTTTTTACAACATATTGCTTTAAAGGGGTGGTTCAGTGTTTTTTTTCTAGGTTTGATTGTGCAGTTTAACATGTCTTAATCCTTCGTTTTTTTTAAAAAATCTGTATTTTTCATATATTTTACCATTATTCTACACCTCTGTTTCCACTGTCATATGAACGGTTCGTTTGACTTTCTGCTTCTATTAAGCCACTCCCTCCGAAATACGCAATGTGCTCAGATTGGTTAGCTGGCCCAGTGTATCGTGATTTGCTGAAGCGTCCTGAAACGCCACGCCCCTTACCAATAGTTGTTACCGGTTACATGTGCTTGCTTCGGTGAAAATGTAAATAATAAGGTCTATATTGCTGTATCAAATTGAGCCCGAATCAGACCCAGATGAAGAGGGTAAAGCAGCTCTCCATTGTGTTCATGTTTTTACTCACTTCTGACCTCGATGGACTGAACAGAAGAAATGAACCGGAGAAAATTTCCACATCAAAGAAGGCGGAGCCTCAGAGCCACAACTACCCATTACATCATCGCCATGGACCAATGGTAGTTTGAAGGTTTTACCAGCCGGAGCAAACTTTTCCAGAAAGTTCGCTTTGGCAAGCTGTTTTGAACTCTATAAACAAACTTTGTTTTGGCCTGATTTTGTTCGAAATTTTCACACCAGTTCATTCTTTGATTTCTTTTGAAGCATATCGAGGCCTTAATGCACTCCATTGAGGCAAATGGGAATGCAAAAATTCTCTTTGTTGTAAGCTAGTTTCCATTCACCACTATAGAAGTTTACCCAACCATGATGTCTTCTGCTTCTGAGAAGCCTAGAAATGCGAAAAGGGTCCATTTCAAATGATCCTTAATTATGTGCTGCTGTGCAGCCATTATGCTTTTATTTAATGAAATGCTTGATTTTATTCCAGGTATTCACAGCATCAGTGATGAGCGTGATTTTTTTTGTTTGTTGTTGCTACTCTCAAGGTGTTTGTGTTTCTGTAATGTGTTGCCTGGCTTGAGGGCAAATACCCTGATGTGTGAAGGCACTAGTGCGTGTATGCCGTGCAGGTGGTGAAGTGCTCTCACCTCGAGAGAGTTGTCCTAACTGCACTGTCTCTCATGTTTGTTCTCTGTCTGTGTCTTTCAGGTCAGTTGTGTTTACGGGACCTTTTGACATTCCGCTTCTGTCAGACCCTCCAATGGCTCGGTCGATGTCAGGTGCCTTCTGTCCGTGCAAAGTGCTGCAAGACCTGTGGGCTCCCATCACGGGGCGGCGATCGCACTGCAAGTCGCTGAGATACAAAGGGATTGCAGAATGACTGTTGTAAGCCAGGAAACACAAGATTATAACACAAATACTCCATTGTTTGGGCAGACTTTCGGTCTGGTCTGGTCAAGGTGATGCCATTGTCCAACAGTTAATCAGGGAGCCACTTTGTCCCTACACCTTTAACACAGAAAATGTGGTGCTTATTTCCGTCCATCATCTCAGATAAGTGGTAGTAAAGCAGGTAGAGTGGACCATCTTGCCATCTCACTATAGTGACTACAGTAATTAAGCTTCCATTTCTTTACAAATTGGCAATTAATGGAACAAGTCTATTCATAATGTGGCTATTTTAATCATATCTTTTAACTCTGACAAGACTGCAGTTCAGTTATTTGTAATTTTATTCCTGTTTATCACACTATTTTCTTTCGTTGAACCACATATAACCACCACGCTAGCGAGCAATTCCACTTAACTGCAAGTTGAGCTTGTTGATGTTTCTATTTATTGCAACTGATTGCAAATCAAATATAAAACCAGTAAAGAAGTACCTGGTGCTGCAACATAAACTGGTGCTAAAGGTAGCGAGCGCTGAGCTCCTCAATCAGTCTAGTGTTGGCTGGTACTTGAATTCTAAAGACAATATTTATAGTATTTTAATTTTATGTCTGTATTACCCTTTTGGATGAATAAACATATACACTAAATAATTCAGTGCACCATTTTTCAAAATGCATTCATTAGAGCTTCACAATCAATCGTTAAAGGATTGCAATCTCGATTTATTCCAGGGGCTAAATATCATGTTATTTGGGGTCGCTTCAACCTGCGGACATGAAAAACAATCCGTGGCAACATTGTTAAAGTAGCCCGATTCCGCAGACTTGGCGAATATCTTAGAATAATTCAAATTACCACAGAACTACTGAGATAAGTTTATAGTTTTGATATAAACACTGATGTCTACAGTAGGGATCAAAATAGAGCAAATCCCCTTTTGAAAGTAACTTGACGCTTCAAATAAAGATTGTATCAGTTACATCATTATGCCAGTAGGTGGCAACAAGTGACTTTTAAAAAGGTTTTTGTCATTAAATCATTCATTCAAAAGATTCGTTCAAAAATGCTCATTCATCCAGTCACAAGACAAGTGAAGTCTTTATGAGTGAGCCATTGAATCATTCACGCAACCCAACTTAATTCTAGTTAATTAAATATTTTGTCAGAACCTCTTGTAAATAACGTTAAATCGTGGAAGAATTGTGATGTCTACTTTAAACAACAACAACAACAACAAGAAACGTAGTTCTTAATTTATCCAGAACCGTGGGGCTCTAACATACATTATAGAATAGCTTAATGTCTGCTTTCTTAAATTATAATGATTTATTTTTAATGCAGTAATTTGCCTTACAGTATTGTATGCTTAGAGACATCAGTTTAAAACAAATCTGTCAAGATTTTTGTCAGGTACATGTAATATTACATGAAGTAAATGTTTAGTATGCCTTTTTTAATAATACATGACCACTAACTGTGCATTTAGTCTTAAGGTGACCGCACCTTAAGTTGCATGTTGTATGAACTGTGCTGCACATCCTATGTCAATGGGATGCTTTTAAAATTTCACATACATGTCGATTAGTTGCCTCAGATGTACAGTATTTGAATCCTACTTATACTTAATTTTTAACTGCCTATAGCCTTATTATAACCTACATGTCACGTCTTTCTAGACAAGTTATAATCGAATTAAAACCAAAACTAAAATAGAAGTTTTTGCTTTATGACCTTTCAGGTATCATTTATGTAAATAAATAAATGCAGGTGCACTGCGGTAAAACATTTGCATCTAATATGCCATCTCTGCATGACAATTGACACCTACTTTACTTTCATCACTCGTTCATCCAAGGACCAAGGGATGTATGTGCCGTCTAAATAATTTGTTCTTGTTGTTTTGCCCGAATGATTCAGACGAGAGGCCTGCGCTGCATTACTATCAACTGATCAACATCAAAACGACAAATGCAACATGTTTTGTTTGTCAAGTTGCACTGAGAAATTTGAATTGATTTGTAATGATGTTGTTTTTATTAAGTGTTTGTTTAGGCCTGTGCTTAGCTAACTGATGTTTCAGGACTGTTCAGTATAACGTTTTCTGGTTTACATAAGATGTTTTTTTTCTACTTAATATTGTCTCTTTTTTTTACATTATTTTATTTTGGGGAAAGTGCCATTGTCAAATTAAATATTCATATTGCTCTTCTGTAACACCTTTGTTTTTTGTACTCTATTAAATAGATTTTGTAAATGAAATGATGTGAGGAACTTATTTTATTCACAAGAAAAAAAAAATGTTCATTTAAAAGGAAAATGTTTGATGTAAATTATGTCCAAATTTCCTTAAATTATAATTTTAAAATGAATTAATCTTATAAGTCAGAGTAGAAATGTAAGCCTTAATGTGCTGTAGAAAACTACAGCTTTTCATCTAATTTTGGATCCATTCCTTTAAAGGTCATGCTGTTTAGTAAAAGGACTGTTTTGGCTTTTCCACTGATGTGAACTTTTATCAAGTTTCACCAATTTTTACCATTCCACTTTACTTAATATAAGGGTTGGGCGGTATGACAAATTCATGACTTACTTATTGACAACGTAATGACGTTGCATGCTTGTAATAGACCCTTTTCACATATTTCCGGGTTTCTCGGAAGCCGTCATCGTTGGACACTGGGTAAACTTTTATAGCGGTGAATAAGAGACTTCAATAAATATATTTTTAGTGTGTTTCCATTTGCGAGCCATTCCACTGAATGGGTGACATTTCTGTCCCCAGGATATTGTGTATAAATATGCATGAAAATTAACTTTAAAATAAATGTTATTATTAAGCAAAATGAACATTACTCTAAATGCAAATTTAAAATATATCATTTAAAACGTTATTAAAAACTACTCAGAACATTACAAAAACAAAAATATGATTTCTGTGCACGATTCCAGAACGCTCCCCCTCACTGCTGGAAAAACTCCAAGAATCACGAACATATATAAGCAGCAGGTTTATTATGAAAAAAAAAAAAAAAATTAGGAGAATCAATGAATTGTGAACATCTTACTGCCATTGTGTAAATAATATGTAATCCATTAAAAGTAACTGTAGTCTGATTATGAGTATTTTAAAAAGTAGTTTACTCTAATTACAAGTACTCGATTTTTTGGAATCTGATTACGTAATCCAGATTACATGTAATCCGTTACTACCCAGCTCTGATCAGGACAACATGTTTTTCTCAGGCACACTTTATTTAAATTGCATCTGACAGAACAGTCTACAACTTCCAATATAAGTCTCGCATCAGAAAAACATTAAGAATTACGTTTCTGTTTCTTTGACTACACTCTCCGCAACCCACTTTTGGATCACGACCCACCACTAGAGAGACACTGATTTAAGTGTTGAGTTTGAATATAAAAGAGTGAGTTTTCATTTAATATGTCCCTCGGCATTGCGAGTTACTTAAAAATCCAATTTAAGAAGAAAGGAATGAGGTGTTTCAGGGAACATGTTATGGAGACCTCATCAGACCTTTTACATAGCCACTGGTTATTAACTGCATCTTAATAATTGAAATTGAACCTATGATCAGGTCAACAGGAACATTAAAACCAATTCGATCTATTGGATTTGATGGACGACTCTAAGTATAGTAATTCTAAACCCTTCATGTAATTCCATTTTCTCGTGCCCAGAGTAGTTCATGAAACAAAGAGGTCAGTGTGAGCACAAAGCTTTGATTCTTCATCATTAAAAGCCTGAAAAGAGTTCATGCATTTTGCATCAAATGCCCTTTAGTCCTCAATAGGAACATTGAGCTGCAGATGCCTTTCATGGAAAGAGAAACAGTGCCTCCTAATGGCTAATAACAGTCCGTGCTGTATGTCCTAATCCAATCACTTGTTGAAAACTAAATGGGAAAAGTATGTATAAATGCACCATAAAAGGTAAAAGTATATTATTTAAAAGAAAATCTGAGCAATGTTGGTGTAAAACATTGTGCACAATAATAAATAAAAGTATGAATTGTATGTGAACCATATGAGGCTGAGCCATATTTTCATGAGATCTATCTCTAAGTAACTATATAAGGTTTAAATCAGCTATCATATACTCTAGGATTAGCATTTCACCAACATTAATAGATAACTTGCAATGTAATTGAACAAATGGTACATAGGTAATGATGACTCTTCAAGGGGGACCTGATATGCCCCTTTTCACAAGCTGTAATTAGGTCCACTTTAATGGGAGCTAAGAATCTGTTTTTTATCACAATCACTTGCTTGCACCACCTTCAGTGCTTCTTTATTACTGCGCAACATTATCAGACACAACACCCAAGTTTCTCTTTGCATGAACGTTTATTAGTGGCTGGCAGGGAGTCGCTTCAGAAAAAGCAGAGCGACTCTGACAAAAAACTACAAACATATTTATATGTTAAGAAATGCATAAAATAGCAACGTTAGGGCCGGTTCACACATTCCACTGTGCAAATTTTCCATTGTTTTCTACGTAGACGGACATCTTTAACCATTGCGTTTTTGCAGCGTCTCGTGTATGCAGCGCTCAAGTTCAACTTTTCGATGCATTTTTGACTGCAAGAACCTGTTCTGTGTGAAAGGCCCCTTACAAGTTTTCTTTCATTTGATTGGTTACACTCACCACTCTACCTAAGTACTCCATTGTTAGTTCATTCCCAAGTCTAGACTAGTAAACAGGTTTACAGTTGGTTCCATTTTTATCTATTGCTGCACAGTACATTTCAACATTTCAGCGTGCAACATAAGTATATAACATTTAAAAACATTAAAATAGGACATATAACAGTAAAATAATTAAAGTCCCCCGTAGTCAGTAATTTTAACCTCTAAAACTAATCTTTGATCACCAAAATGACATATTTAAATGTTTTTTCCTGTGGAAAAAAAAAAAAAATCTTCATGTTGTAAAATAGCTTGAATGTAACTCTACACCCTTGCTTCATTTAGTATGCGTGGAACCATGAATATGCTAATTAGCCCCGCCCCCACTCACACCATCAGCTCAGAGATCCACTCGGTCAACTTACTGAGGTAAACGCTGCACAATGTAGTTCATCGTAACATCGTAATCATACACCCGCTATATTGCTAAATCTACCCGATTACTCATATTTTCTGTTGAATTTGCACATGGTTTGTCTTAAAGCATATTAAAAACACCACAAAGACATATAAACATTAAAAACTTGATTTTCACCGCAAGGAGGCTTTTAAAAAATCCATATTCCCTAAAATGATCACTTTTAAGAATACGTTCATTCCCCATTCATAGTTTGCCAATCAAGACAATTTGGCAGGGTTTCATGTTTGATTATGAATGTATTCATTTAATCATTTCTCCAGCAGTCAGCAGCATGTGTGTGTTCATGTTTATTGTTTCCCCTGCTTCTCAATGGCTCTCCAAACCTCTCCCTCGGGGTACTGATGCTTTTTCACTGATTCTTCCAGCATTTCACAAGAGAATCCAGGGTCCTGAAGATGAAGAAACACTTATTTATGCTATTAGTACAAAATGTCCATATCCCCTAGTGTTCATTTTATACATGTTTGTCCAAATGGAGCTATTTATTTTATTTATTAGGTTACACTTTATTTTAAGATGTCCTTGTTCACAAAATTGTTTCAGCTATTTCAGGCATTTCACTTATTGATTCCTCTGGGCATTTTAATGTGATTTTAAATGATTTAGGTGCAATAAGATGTGAAAGTGCCGCGCGCACAAAAGTGCAAATATTGAATTGAGTTATTTTTCGTGTCTTCTTGCGCTTGAACAGACAAACACACACAAAATTATATCAAAATATTCTTGGGTAAACAGTCAGTTTTGTCTTAAATAAGCATAAACAGTTGAGAAAGAAAGAGCTTGTGTAACAGTATATTGAATCTGTGCATTCGGTCTTAAAGTGACAGCAGCCTAATAAACCTGCTGTCTGTCATTAATGTTAATCAAAGAACAAAACAAAAAGAAAATCGCTGATACACTGATCTTGACTGAAAAACTTTTGTAACTTTAATAATTAATGTGTTTTATTTATAAAAAGAAAACTATTCAGTGTTATTTTACATTTGATTTCAATTTCTGTACCTATATTTGTGCTATTGTTAATTTGTTTTAGTTTTTTTTTTTTTATTACTGACTGTTTACTTGTCTTTAATAATGTTTGAAACTTATATTAGGTAATCTAGTCGATTTTGCAGTGGTGGTTTTGTTAAAACCAGGCAAAAGATCAGAATCAATAAGCATGATCAGAATCACTAGAATGCAAACTATACCCATTCTTACTCCAGACCATTGAATTATTGAAAAATAATGCTTTGCATTGGGGCCCACATCATTTTTCAGTAATTCACTGGCCCATAGTCAGTTATTCCCTATTTATTACGTTGAGTTAAACTTTTTAGTCCCTAACCAGCTGTTCATAGTGCAATAGCATAATACATCCCTAGCTTATGTCTGTTTTAACTTACCATTGGTGGAATGTAGTGGGCATTTCTGATGTTGGTGGGGCTTTTGAAGTGTTCATGCAGATGATCCACAAACTCGCACATCCTTTAATACATACAGAGAGCAAAAACTCCATTGAATGACCTTCTTAATGCTTAAACAGTCCATGCTTAAGATTTTAAGAAATTGTTCACCCAAAACTGAAATTACTCCAAAAATGCAGTTGCAGTTGAAAAAAATTAGTTCCCAGGTCTTTTTTTAATACACATTTTTAGAAAATCTTTTTCTTTCAGTAAGCATCAAGGCTTCAAAGCATTAGACTTAAAAAAAAAAAAAAAAGGAATCTCCACACATTTTTTCAAAACACACACCTATTACTTAAACTAGCAGACACTGAAATGTAGTCAAAGAGAATGAGGTGCTGAACAAGCTCACACAGTCCCACGCCGCCAGCATGAGGACACACGGGAACTGCAAAGAAAAACAAGACGTATGACATTTAGATAAGTTGATAATCATTCCTATATTTCATAGACAAGCAAATGAGACATTTGTGGATACATTTGATTTACCATTAAACTTAGCAGCCATGAGTATGATGGCAAGGTTTTCATTGACACTGCCCACCCTACAGCTGTCAATCTGAACAAACTGTAGAGCCGAGGCCTGAAGAAACTGCTTGAACATCACTCTGTTTTGGCACTGCAAACAAGCACACAAAGATATCGATACAGTATGGTATCTCAAAATAAACTGTTAATTTTATTCTATGGAACACAAAAGGAGAGTTTTTTGCCCATACAATGGATGTCAATGATTGATTCCAACATTCTTAAAAGTATCTTTTTTGTGTTCCGCAGAAGAAATGGTTTGGAACAACGTGAGGGTGATTAAATGATGACAGTATTTTCATTTCTGAGTGAAATATCCCTTTAAAATGCCATTGACAGGCTTGAATTTCAGCATGGGATTGTGTGTACTGTGCATAATTTTAATAATTTTGTGCTCAAACCCAAAGTGCGCACACATAAAGCTGCCTCTCAGTACTAAATTGAGTTTTTTTTCACTGCTTATCACACTTAAACAGTCAAATACACACAAAATAATGTCAAAATGCCGGTTTTGGTGAGTATTCAGGTAAACACAGTCAGTAGTTTGAAGTGAACGTAAACAGTTGAGAAAGAAAAGGCATGTGTAACAGTATATTGGATCTGTGCATCAGGTCTTAAAGCGACAGCAGCCTAATAAACCTGCTGCCAAATTATATTAAAAATATCTGTAATGCAGTTTTCCCCATGGAATCCATGTCAAAATTGTGGCCAGTGAAAATGCTGAGTGGCTAGTAACTTTGGAAAACCACTAGCCACAGTAGCCGGTCAGCAAAAAAGTTAATGTCAAGCCCTTGTTATAGTCATCATTCTTGGTGAACATACACACGCTCACCTGTTCTCCAGTGGCCACTCCAATACCAAAGGGCGCAAGTGCCTGAAAACAAGACAAAAAAACCCTCAAAACCTGACTAACATGGTCTAAAAATGAACATAATGAACCAGTTTACCTTAGAGATGGACGCATGACCTAGAATATCATCAGGAGATGTGGGCTCCTCAATCCATAGAGGGTGAAACTCTGCCAGCTTGGTTACCCAAGTAACCGCTTCGTTAACATCCCACCGTTGATTGGCATCAATCATCTGACACATAAGAAGTCTTGTAAACTTGACCAACTTAATATTCAAAATCTGATCTGGTTGAAATATCCAACTACTATTTTGCAAAGTATACACATTAGACTTTGAATCACCAGGGTTTTGTCTGGTCCAATCAACTTTCGGATGAGGCTGCATCTACGGATGTCATCCTGCAAATCAGCCCCAACCTTCACTTTAAATTTAGTCCATCCTTGGGCAAGAGCGTCAGAGCAGAGCTATTCAAAGCAAAGGATGTTTGTTAATGTCAGAGTGTGATTATAACAGAAACAAGAACAGCCGAAGAACAGACAGACCTGGGTAAGTTGCTGATCAGTGTAGCCCAGCCAGGCACAGGAAGTGGTGTATGCGGGATAGCCTTCCCTTAACATCTGCTCCTCTGGAGTGGTTTAAAGTCACCATGAAATCAAGAGTGACAGTTCTTCATTTTTGATGGAATATTGCAGTGTTTATTATAAATTATTTATCTGTGCACATTATTTATTTTTAAATTCATGCGACTCATAATCTTGAATCAAAACAACCCCCTTCTCTTCCCTGTTGCAGCGACGTCTCTTGATGATGAGGGCGGGGCAACCTGTCACTCACATGAGATCCACCAATAGCAAACCACAACCATCCAATCAATTCCGCACTGACAAAATCAAGCCCCGCCCTACATTTGTTCTTGTTCGAGAAGCGGTTTCACTTACACAATAGGGAGGAAAAGACTATTGCAAATTCCAATTCATCCTGACTTTAAAGTCCAAAGATGTCCACACACTGAAATTACAGCTCCGGACAGTTTATTTTCATATGCATACACCTGTCGTTTTTTTGTATCTGAGGGTTTTGGATGTGCACATGACTTTTTCTCAACATACACAACCTTTCAAAAGTTTTGGGTTAGAAAGATGTTTTTGAAAAAGTATTTTATGCTCATCAAGGCTGAATTTATTTGATAAAAAATACTAAATATTATTGCAATTTAAAATAAGTGTTTTCTATTTTAATATATTTTAAAATGTAATTTATTTCTCTGATCAAAGCTGAATTTTCAGCATCATTACTCCAGTCTTCAGTGTCACATGATCCTTCAGAAATCATTCTAATATGAAGATTTGCTGCTCAAGGAACATTTATGATTATTAACAGCTGCTTATATTTGCTTAATGGTTTTCCCATGACTTTTTGATGATGTGCAAAAAACATATTTTAACAATTTAAAAGTCTTTATTGTCATCTTTGATCAATGTAATGCATCCTTGCTGAATAAAACTAATAATTTATTCCAACAACAACAAAACTGGTTGAAGTTTTGGTAGTGCATGCATGTATCAAAGTGCACTTTATAAAAAAAATATAAATGTGTTCAACACTGTTTATAGCCTCTATAAACTGATCTCACCTCTAGTTTTCTGCCCCGCTTTGGCTTTTACCAAAATATCTAAAAGAAAGAGAAAAGGAGTGTTATTCTGGAGTATAAGGAGTAATGCGTTATGAACAAGAGCTTCTTGATGACCTCACCTAAAGCTTCCTGCTCCGTCAGTGCATCAGTGATATATCTGAAATCAATACAGCTGATCAACTTCACAGGATCCTAGAGGATTCATAAATATAAAGAAAAATAAACACAATGAACACATTTAAAAAAGCACATCAAAAAAAGTCTTTAAAGTCTTCTTGTTTTTTAAAGTCAAAACTGGCCATATTAATTTTCCTAATGCATGTTCATACATTTTTATTTTTAATTCTTTGATCTCATAATCTTTATTTGAAATGTCAGAATTACAATCTAATAAACAAAAATCAAGTCTCAACCCGATTCACTCGGAAACATAACAATATGGAAATACAATTAGTAACAATTTTGATGCCTACATTAAGTGATATTTCTTTGTTTAGCATCTCAGATGCAATCATTTAAAAGACATTTTTATAAGTGAGTACTCACCATGTCAACAAGCAGCTTCCACAGGGGCTGCAAAACATATTCATTTTGACCTTTAATGATATTCTACATGCATGAATTTTTACAACATTAATGCAAATTCACGTCATGTAAAAGAATCTTTCGTGTTGCTCACCTTTCCTTCCACTCGTGCCCATAAATCCCAGACGGCATTCAGAATGGCCGCCGTCGCCAGCTGAATTACTCCTTTTTCTGGTCCAATCTGTCAGTGAGATCATCTGTTCATTCAGCTGTACGAGAAGTCTTGAAGTACCTGCTCTCAGAGTTGATACTCACCCATCTCATTTGACCATCACTGCTCAGGAGTCTGTAGAAGCCTCTGAAGTCACCGGTTATCTCCTCCAAAGTCTTTCCGACCACCAAAGTAGATAAGGCTTTAACTGCACAAACGACTAGAGATAAACAGACACACATGCTGGTCTAGATTAGTATAACCTAGAAATCCAATTGGAATTTCATTCATAGTTTGGAACTGAGGGATCCTAATGGGAAAACTAGACAAAAATGAGACATTTTAGCCAACAATGGCTCTTTATTGTTACTAATAAGATAAAACGCTCTTGTACAAAAATAATTTTACCCTTTCTGAAGCTCCTTTTGTAACACCAGCTCACCTAAATTTAGTGTGTCACTGCGACCAATGTTGTTTGGTCTAGTTGCATCATCACAATGTAACAGTTTTAGCACTGACAGTTGTAACACTGACCAGCAGTGTTGGGGAAAGTTACTAATGTTACAAAAATTGTTACTCCCTAAAAAAAAAAAAGTAATGCGCTACGTTACGTTTACACTACTTTTTCTCACCTGGGCTTGCTTGTTTGTTTTTTTAATAACAAAAAAAAAACAAAAAAGTTCTATTTTCGGCAAATTTAAAGGATTAGTTCACTTTCAAATTAAATTTTCCTGATAATTTACTCACCCCCATGTCATCCAAGATGTTAATGTCTTTCTTTCTTCAGTCAAAAAGAAGTTAAGGTTTTTGAGGAAAACATTCCAGGATTTTTCTCCATATAGTGGACTTCACTGGAGCCCAAACGGTTGAAGGTCAAAATTACAGTTTCAGTGCAGCTTCAAAGAGCTTTAAACGATACCACACGAGAAATAAGAGTCTTATCTAGAGAAACCATCGGTTATTTTCGGAAAAAAAAAAATATATATATATACATTTTAACCATAAATGCTCATCTTGAACTAGCTCTATTCATCTTCTTCTCTGTTTGAATTCCGGCAGTGTAGACACTGCTAAGTGTATTACTGCCCTCCACAGGTCAAAGTTTGAACTAAATTGTTATATACTTGCACTAGCATATTGTATATGACAAACTTTGACCTGTGGAGGGCAGTAATACACTTAGCAGTGTCTACACTGCCGGAAGTCTAATAGAGAAGAAGAAGAGAGCTAGTTCACGATGAGCATTTATGGTTAAAACATATACAATTTAAAAAAAAAATTAGAAAATGAGCGATGGTTTATTTAGATAAAACTCTTATTTCTCATCTGGAATCGCTGTAAACTGTAAATTTGACCTTTAACCGTTTGGCCTCCAGTGAAGTCCACTATATGGAGAAAAATCCCGGAATGTTTTCCTCAAAAACCTTAATTTCTTTTCGACTGAAGAAAGAAAGACATGAACATCTTGGATGACATGGGGGTGAGTAAATTATCAGGAAAATTTAATTTGAAAGTGAACTAATCCTTTAAAGACTCTTTCAAACCAAAAGTGAAATGAATAAGCCTCAGGCTGAAGGAAATGCGAATTCACGCCTGTACAGTAGAGGGCGCATCTCAAACAAACCTTTCAGCTGTGCTGCCATTCTGGATCACAGAAGAATAGGACGCAGGAGAAGAAAGTTAACAGTAATTTAGATTATTTGTTTTAAATTTAACTTGAGAAAAGCAATCTTATTACGCAAGTCACGTTACTTGTAATGCGTTACCCCCAAAAGCTGCTGACCAGTATGATTTTTTGATGGCTAATAGCGTGGACAAAAATAACGCAGATGTAGTAGAGCACTAATATTGGCATGCTTGGTAAATATGAGCAATCATTTAAAATATTCACAGAAATATAACCTTTATTCAAATTTATAAAATAATTGTTAGACAAAAAAATATTCTTATCATAAAACTACTAGAACACAATTTGTTTAATTCTTTGTGCAACCTTCAATTGTCATGATAACATATTTAAGCGTATGTTTACACGACAACGATGTCATAAAAAAGGAAACGTTTTTCCCTCGCATTTTTCGCATACAGACGACAACATCAAAACAATCTTCGCTCACACGGATCTGCGAAAACAACTAAAACCACTGTATTCTGCTGCCAGACCAGTAGATGGCGATGTCACTTTGTAAAGAAACACAATTCGCCTTTAGACTGAACACGTTCACAAATTCACGTTTTTGTAGTTTACACTGAGACGATAACGGTGCACTTTAAAACCCGCTTTCAGATGTTTGCGTTTTCAGTCCCCCAACGCTGCCGTCCTGTAAATGAACAGCCAAAACGTATACTTTTTTTTACGTTTTTAGTTGAAAGCGGTGTCATATAAAGTCCTCTCGAAGTCGTTGTGTGTAACGAGGTTGGAAAACACATGGATCCATTCCTGCATTCAAAATCTCTCCAGATCTTTAGATTCTGAAGTCCATGCATGTGATCTCCTCTTTAGTTCATCGCACAGGTTTTCTATAGCATTTAATCAAGGGGACTGTGGTAGGCAAGGCTAAATCTTCATTTTCTGGTCAGTGAACCATTTTTGTGTTGATTTTAAGGTGAACTTTGGATCATTGTCCAACCACTGCCAAGTTAAAGCTTCCTAGCAGAAGCAGTCAGGAGTTTAATATGGTACTCCACATGGTGGAGTCCATGATGTCTCCTGACAAGACAAACAGCCCCACACCACCATACTTCACAGATTATGAATGAAGAATCAAGATAAACAGCAAAGAAATTGTTTTTACAGCTGGTTTCACTTATATTTACCAAGAGAACTGGAAAAACATAATCGCGTTAACCCATTTAAGCCCACCGGCAACTATAGTTGCCGCAGTGTATGGTTGTCATTTTCCTTTTGTAAGTTTTTTTCTAGATGTTTTCCATGTTTTATGTCTCAATGACATGCAAGCAAACAACCAAATAAAGGATTTCAAGAACAAAAAAAAAGGTATTCACTTCCTTCCTGTCACATGAGGCGGTCAACTTCCTACCCCTACTTCCAGGAAGCATGGTGAAGACAAACCCTCCCAAAGAAAAGTAATTTGCATGTTAATATTAATAATTTTTTGTTGACATATATATATATATATATATATATATATATCTATGTAATCATGAGGGTCTCTAGAATCATCCAAACAAAACAAATCTTACAAGAGATCTATAGTTTTTTGTATACTTAGTCAAAAGTCCAAGCGGCAAATGACTTGTAAGTACATATATCATGGGGAAATGAGGTATACTGTGTTTAATGGGTTAATAAATCAAGGTTATTGGTCTTGTTTAGTGCTTTTTGCTTTCATAATATTTTATATTGTTATATATTATATATTGTTAATTTATTTATTTATTTTTTGTTTGTTTGTTTGTTATATGTGACCCTGGACTACAAAACCAGTCATAAGGGTCAATTTTTTGAAATTGAGATTTATACATCATCTAAAAGGTGAATATTTATAAGCTTTCCATTAATGTATGGTTTGTTAGGATAGGACATTTGGCTGAGATACAACTATTTGAAAATCTGGAACCTGAAGGTGCAAAAAAATCAAAATGATGAGAAAATTGCCTTAAAGTTGACCAAATTAAGTCCTTAACAATGTATATTCACTCACAAAAATAATTTTTTATATATTTATGGTAGAAAATTTACAAAATATCTTAATTGAACATGATCTTTACTTAATATCCTAATGATTTTTAAAAAATAAGTAATTTTGACCCATACAATGTATTGTTGGCTATAGCTACAAATATATCTGTGTGACTTATGACTGGGTGTGTGGTCCAGGGTCACATATAGGAGTAATTTTTTCTAATGAACGATGCAATTTAACTTTTTTGATTCACAATGCTCTGTTGGAGCAACTTGTTGGCTGCACTTTGTTCTGCACTATGTTCCACCACTTTAAAACAAACAGATTTGTTGTTTGTTGTGTTTTCATATTCAAGAGATTATAGATGCAGCTTTTTTGTGCTTGCATTGAATGTTCTTCAACTTTGATTGATCTGTTGATCTGTTGAAAGCAGTTATTTTGAGTTAGATGCATAAATGTTATCCTCCTATTCAAAGTTTACATTGAAGGGGTGCATACAACATATTTGCCCACCGGCAACTATAGTTGCTGCACATTCAAATAAGTTTTTTAAGAAGAAGAAAGAAAAAAAAAGCCTGGGGAAAATAAATGCAGAACATGTTCACATAGGACACTATTAACAGGACTATATGCATGAAACCATTCAGAAAAATTTGGGCACAAATGGGTTAAGAAGGAGTTGAAAAAAAATAAATAAATAACACTTTTCACCAGAAGGTGTCAGGCTTGTATCTTTACTCAAATAAAGGGACATTGCACTCGCACGCCATGGTCATATGACATTGAGTATTTGTATAATTGTTGGATTTTGGGAAGCTCACCGATCTCCGTCCCTCTTCCCACAGTGAAAGTCAAGCCATAACCCTTCAGTGCAGCTTCAGTCTCCAGAACGACATATGCGACAGAGTAATCTGGATCGGTGTGCTGCGAATCAATCACATTCATGTCATGCATTCATTGTCGTTTGTGCAGCGAATGAAACTACTGATTTAAACAGCACAGAAGTCAATCACAGGCAACGAACCATTGCGTCAGATCCATGTTGTTCCAGTGACGTCGGGAATCTCACGTCGCGCACTGACACTTTTATTATTTTGTCTCCCGGCATTTTGTTTCAGTTGTAAACTTTACGAAGACACAGCAGTTACTGTACACTTCAATCACTCCCCCAAGACTGATATGATTGGCCTTTTGACAGTGTTTTCAGGCCATAGTAGAAATGTGATTGGAAGATTTGGAATAACGTCACATGACAACAAACGTGATCATGTGATCGTCAGAAACGAAACTACTGCTGGTGAATGTTTGGAGTCCTGTTGTAGGCTATATTATGTTCTGTTGTTAATAATAATAATTAATAATAGAGTCCTATAATAGGAGGAATACTTATATTGGCGTGAGGAAGCCAATAAACCATTAAAAAATAAATTTGTATATATATATTATATATATATATATATATATATATATATATATATATATATATATATATTTTTTTTTTTTTTTTTTATTAAAGGTACAGTTCACCCAATAATGAAAATTCTGTTATTATTTATTCACCCTCAAGTTGTTCCAAACCTGTATGAATTTCTTTCTATAGTATGGAGGAAATAAAATGGCTATAGATGGGTTTCATGTGACGTCACTGTATTCTATCGCCGCCATATTTGGGACCGGTCACAGCTGCGCGCCCTGTTAAAGTCTATGGTGACAGCAGCTACAACTACCAGAGGAAGGCCAAAGAAACGCTCTCAGAAGGTTCACAACAAGTTTACAATATATCTGGGATATCTGGTGCTGTTAGCCGTTTCAACAGACGTCAGAACTACAAATTTATTTGATCCCAAAGGAGTTAGATCGGCAGAATTATTGGCTTCATTCAGAAGGGACCACACCACTGGCAGCCAAACAGCAATGCACAACATTAATAACTGCTGTGCTGGGACTGTAATTTACATAACATTATAACGAAAACACGACTGTAATAAAATGTTGTGAATTCTCTGTGTTGTTGTTTCAGCGTGTTGTTGTGGTAAGAGCGCGTCGACTGAGTTAAACATTGATTACATAACTTGTTCAAACTTCACTTGTGCATTCGCGTCATTTTGTGCAGGTAAAACTTGTAATAATTTTATTAAGTAGCTATATCTGATTATTCTCATAAAGGATGTGTTTCGTTGAGGTAAATAACCCACAGAGCTGATGATCATCTATAGCTTCAGCGCGAGCACTCAAAAAGTAAGACAACATTAATATGATTGGGACTGTCTTCTTCTTATACATGATATTATAATCGTATATAGGCTACTTGTAAAATAACGTTGTGAATTATTTGGGCTTATTTGCTGTGTTTCGGTGTTTCAATGACGTTACTTCAAGTTCATCTGTACGTGATTTTGTGCAAATAGTTGTAATATTATTTTTATTTTGTATTAATATCTGGATTATTTTATATAGGATGTGTTCCGTTGAGTTAATTAACTTTCAGTTTATGGTTTTTTTTTTTATTCTCTTCAGCTTCAGCGTGCGCAGCTCAAACAGCAATGATTAAGTCATTAAAATGTTTTACGTTACACAGTAATATTAAAACTTTAATATTTCTTTTAGAAAATTAATGCATTATTTTTAATACCTAGCTCTTATATTGTTCTAGTATTATTTTCATCAACACATAGTTTGATTAATAATAAGGATCATGATTTTTTTTCTCAAATCATCTCATTTTGATAACAGTATTATTATTTGAGCTACACGCGCTGAATGAACACCGGTAAACTGAAGCGCTTTGCTAAGGTTAATTTACTCAACGGGACACATCCTATATAGGGTAATTCATATATATTTATACAAGATAGACGTAAAATTACAACTTATATTTGCACAAAATCATGCACGCATGTACTTGAACTAAGTAATGTAGTCAGCTGGTGTCGTGAATTTGTTCATCCTGTAACAACACGCCGAAACACAGCAACTAGAATTCACAATATTTTCAAATAAATCAAATAAATTTGTAGTTCTGACGACTGTTGAAACGGCTAACAGCACCACATATCCCAGATATATTGTAAACTTGTTGTGAACTTTCTGAGAGCATTTTGTTGGCCTTCCTCTGGTAGTTGTAGCTGCTGTCACCATAGACTTTAACAGGGCGCGCAGCTGTGACCGGTCCCAAATATGGCGGCGGGCATAGCGGAAGTGACGTCTTTGAAACCCATGTATAGAAGTCAACTTTCTGGTTAGTTCACCCAAAAATGAAAATTCTGTCATTTATTCCTCACCCTCTTGTCGTTCCACACCTGTGAGGCCTTCGTTCATCTTCAGAACACAAATTAAGATATTTTTGATGAAATCCGAGCTGACTCCTCAATAGTCAGCAATTTAACAACCAATTTCAAGGTCCAGAAAAAAGGTACTAAAGACATCATTAAAACAGTCGATGTGACTGCAGTGGTTCAACCTTAATATTATGAAGTGACGAGAATACTTTGTGTGCACAAAAATAATGACTTCATTCAACAATCTCTTCTCATTCTCCTACGCTGTTGACGTTCAGCACTTCCAGGTTCTACGTCTGAATGCCGGCTCAGTTATTGGCCAAAGCTGATCATGTGACCAGCACGACACATGCGTGTGATGCTGACGCAGGAGCCGGCCAATAACGAGCCGGCTTTGTTCTGACGTAGAACCCGGAAGTGCTGCACTGTGTTTACAATGTCAACAGCATAAAGAGACTGACATGAAAGAGAAGAAATAGTTGAATAAAGTCGTTTTGTTTAGTTTTTGCACACATAGTATTCTCGTCTCTTCATAACATTAAGGTTGAACCACTGCAGTCACATGACTGTTTTAATGATGTCTTTAGTACCTTTCTGGACCTTGAAATTGGTCATTAAATTGCTGACTATTGAGGAGTCAGCTTGGATTTCATCAAAAATATCTTAATTTGTGTTCTGAAGATGAATGAAGGTCTTACAGGTGTGGAACGGCATGAGGGTGAGTAATTAATGACAGAAATTTAATTTTTGGGTGAACTAACCCTTTAATAACAGACTAACAGCAATGAACAACATAATCAGAATACGTTTATTCAACAATAACTCATAAAACCCAAGTCAACCACAGAAAAATAAAATCGCTTAATTTATAAATATATACATATTTTGTTCGTAATTAAGAACACTGCAAAATCACCACATCAGTTTGAGAATGTAACAAACAGGTCTACGGTTCACTCTAAAGAAGTCTATTGCTGAATTCACAACCGCATACTAATATTACATTTACCATATCTTTCTATTGCATCCAAATTCGGCATATAGATAAACATGTTTCTTGTTGTTCAAATGTCGTAGAACCATTACTGAGATATCAGCTGACATACGATACATTTATCCGGATTAAATCAAAGAGTAGAATAATTCAACATGCAAAAATACATTTCACGAAAGATGAATCTAAATACATAGCAGGGACTAGAAAGTGTAATTTGGAAACATGGATTTGACTATTGTAACGATGACAAACTTAAATTAAATAGTGCCGTTTGAAACACTTCAACTTAATATAACTTTTGCATAAACCACCTCTATATGTTGCCTTCATTACACGAGGAGTACAGGAGGAAAGGACAGCCTGTATCCTGACAGAACCCAGCCATCATGTAAAGTGCCTCACCGATCAGCAGCCAGGTAACATTCACCTATTTTCAGTAACCAAATGAACGTATTGCAGCAGAAAAAACATCCTCAAATACAGATTGTCCTTCCATTAGAGGTTTGATGGAAGTTTATGTGCAGAACTTCATGCCAGTCTTTAGTCGTGTCTGTGGACGTTACTGAAAGGCTCCCTGGACGGCTGAAGAAGCAGCTGTGGCGGCAGCAGACTGGAAGCTTCGGTTGTTAACGACGCCCTGGGAAAACTCGTCCTGCGCCTTCTGGAAGCTCGCGCCCGTGTGCCTGTACATGGAGTGAACCTGAAAACACAGGGAAGTCTTTTACTTGTGTGTAAGCAACAGCTGCACGCGAAATCGAATAATTCCCTACTATATAGTATGTGAAAAAAGTACACCAAAATAGTATGTCCGAATATACAGTAGACGAAAAGTGGCGAGATTACGAGGATTTATGAACGGCAGTGAAGCGATGCAACTGACACTGGTAGGTCACATGATAATGACAACATGGTAGATGAATTTCATTCATACTACCCATATTCATGGTATAGAGAACGTATTTTAACGGTCATAGTAAATTCAAATTCAATGTCTCCATCGCTTGTTTCTGCTTCTTCGGCTGTGTTTTGATCAGGAGGTTCTGTACTCTTTCGGAAGGTGCTTTATAGCGCCCCCTACCATATAACAGTGAAAACATGGATTGCCAGAAAAACTCGCATGTACAATCACGTTCACAGATGTACACTTACAACTGCGCCCAAAAACCAACAATTAAAACATTTTGGTTAATTTAAATAAAATTGAAATAAAATAAAATATAAATATTAGTTGAAAAACTTGAAATGTTGCCTTGGCAAGTTGAAACACTAAAATTATTAACTGTAAATAAGTAAAAACTATAACTAAATCGAAAACTGGGGAAAAAAAAGACCTAAAAATGAATATCCTAATAGTAAAAAGTAATGACTGTGTTGAAAATGATGTTATAACGTTACTCTGTGCGTTCGCTCGGCGGCTGCTGTGAGACACTGTTACACACTGTAGTAAGATAGATCGATTTTACAATATCATATTAAATGCTGGATGGCTTGTGTTGATAAATGGCATGCAATTAATTTAAAAACGTATTGTATGATGGAGAAAATGCTGTATTACTGTTACTAAAAATAAAGCTGCATCTGATTATGCTATGTTAGCTACTTCACAAAATAGTGTTTTTCTCTGAGGCATGGTAAAGCATGGTACTCGCAAAACATCAAGAAAATTAGATTTAAACAATAAGAGTAAACGTGTTGAGCTATATAACAATAATTAGTTTTCTGTCTATAAATATATCAAAACAGTTGTTCTCTTGTCTATTAAAACATGTAAATATTAAAGCGTCTTTGGTGTTTCCATGGTTTCTACAAAATAAACCGGAAACCGAGGGTAACGCGGGTATGATGCAATTGACAGGTGACTCCTCACACGTCCCGGAGCCTTGGATAAAATTGCAATTTTTTCACGATTTACAAATAGTTGCAAACATTTGGGATATTGTAAGTACTCAAGTGAACAAAATATATAACACTGGCCTAGTGGTTTTTGGATATTTTACTGCAAAATTCTTACATATTGCACCTTTAAATGTGACTTGACAGATCGCTGTAGCGCCTCCGTTCGAGTATTTTCTTTCACTTTAATACAAGTTATATCTCGAAAAACATGCATGAACATCAGAAGGTATGTTGAAAGATACAGCTTGAATAAATTTGTCATGAAAACAAGTGTTTATGAAAATTACCTTATGTGCAATATATATATATAAAAACTAAAATAACACTGCATCCAACTCACCATTTTCAGCAAGAGGATGGACAGCACGGCATTGACAGAGAAGAATCCAGCCACCAGCATCATGAAGACGGACACAGCTGTGTTACTCTTGACCAGAGAGATGGCCGTGATCCAGCCGCTGTCGCACAACCATTACATCACATTACTGCTTTCATCAGACACTTTTATACAAGCTTACAAAAGCCACCAAACATACAATACGGTAAACTTAGAAAAGTAAATTGTTTATGAAGTAATCCCACACCCCTCCTCAACAAGCACACGGTTTCATTCATTTTAAATGATGGTTAGAGATTTGTAGGATATAAATAATGACAAGAGCCTAAAAGAAACAGTATGAAACTGTAAATGAAAAAGTACAGGATGTTTCAGCAAAAATGAGACAGAGAGCCACACTCACAGAGAGAGCCCCAGAAAACCAACACACCAACAGATGATGAAGAGGCGATCTGTCAAAGAAACATGCTGAGAGGAAGAACACGTAAAGACTCAAATCACACACTTAAAACAGAGCCGGACGTCCAGCGATGGAGGAACTCACCTGTTTCCCCAGCCGGGGATCCCCACGCTCTGAATGATGTACACTATTACTTGGAATGAGAAAATGAAGAAGAAAAAGAAGAAACTGAAGGAGCTGTCAGATCTGCAAAACAAAAGAAAAGTTACAGATGAGATCATGATGATGCTCTATTTATGCTCTGAGATTTTAGGTTATTTTGCTTCCATAATGTCATCTTTCAGACTACTGGAAAGAAAGCATCCAAAATACACATTTGTATTTACAAAAAGTGTAAAAACACACAGGTGTTTACTTAATTACACTATGTGCATCTGTAGACACATCTTTAAAGGCTGTTTACAGCTTTATTCCTATCCATATCCTGAAGGTGTTTACAGAGAGGTCTGTTCATATATCATTGGCCGCCTGATTTAACATTTCATTCCTTAAAACATAAATTTTTTTTTTGGCTGTTGACATTATTTTCTATGGAAGCTTGTTTCTGCCACTAAATAAAAAAATAAAAAAGCTAATTCTGACTTTTCTTTCCCCTCGCAATTGCGAATTTATCACGCAATTCTGACTATGTCTTGCAATTTTGACTTTATATCTCGCAATTCCGACTTTATAACTCGCAATTCCGACTTTAAATCTCGCAATTCCGACGTTATATCTCACAATTCCGACGTTATATCTCACAATTCTGACGTTATATCTCACAATTCTGACGTTATATCTCACAATTCTAACTTTATAACTCGCAATTCCGACTTTAAATCTCGCAATTCCGACTTTATATCTCGCAATTCTGACTTTATATCTCGCAATTCCGACGTTATATCTCACAATTCCGACGTTATATCTCACAATTCCGACGTTATATCTCACAATTCTGACGTTATATCTCACAATTCTGACGTTATATCTCACAATTCTAACTTTATAACTCGCAATTCCGACTTTAAATCTCGCAATTCCGACTTTATATCTCGCAATTCCGACTTTATATCTCGCAATTCCGACTTTATATCACGCAATTCCGACTTTATATCACGCAATTCCGACTTTAAATCTCGCAATTCCGACTTTATATCACGCAATTCCGACTTTATATCACGCA
This sequence comes from Megalobrama amblycephala, assembly GCF_018812025.1. Taxonomy (NCBI): domain Eukaryota; kingdom Metazoa; phylum Chordata; class Actinopteri; order Cypriniformes; family Xenocyprididae; genus Megalobrama; species Megalobrama amblycephala. The sequence continues at coordinate 59,978,291 of NC_063046.1, forward strand.
ATTCCGACTTTAAATCTCGCAATTCCGACTTTATAATTCGCAATTCCGACTTTATAACTCGCAATTCCGACTTTATATCACGCAATTCCGACTTTATATCACGCAATTCCGACTTTATAACTCGCAAATCCGACTTTAAATCTCGCAATTCTGACTTTATATCTCGCAATTCTGACTTTATAACTCGCAATTAACAGAGAAATCCAAATCCAAAAAACTTTAATGCTGACGAGATGAAACAAGAATTTTAAACCAGGCTTTGTTCAATGTTCTGAAAATATATGCGATTTAATTTGCACATTTAAACATAATATTTCAGAAAACTTGTAACACAAAACAATCATCTTAATGTAGTGTGATCAATCATCTGTGTGAAGTCTGGTGACAGCTGTTAGTTTAATGTTTTTACCTCTTTCAGCTGTGCTGTCTTGACTAAAAAAACAACGTCACAAAGCAAAAAATCAGCATGAACTCACTTAAAGGCCTTGTATACGGGTCGGTACCAGCAGAGGAAAGCGACGGGAGTGAACAAAATGAACCAGAGGATTGAGAGTCCGAAGTCCACTCCTCGTGTAGAAGTATCCACAGCGAAATACACCATACAGGCCAGCAGGTTGAGAAACAGCGTCACACTGTGATCTGTTGAAAAACAACATGTGGATAATAAAAAATTTCCTCAAATGTTTGCTAAAGCATACAACTGTTCTTCTCAAACTATTTCTGCAGCATGTAGTATGTATAGTAGGCACAGTACACACATCTTTTGTATGCATGGGTGACATTCTTCACTGGCCAAAATTAGCAGTACAAAACAGAAAACACTCACACATCCAGAGGTAGTACATCATCTTGCAAACCCGTTGATATTCCACAGGGATTTCTTCATTGAAATCCTGATAAAAGCAAGGTTTTATGGGGAAAAACCTGGGCAAAGGTGGCCAGTTGTTTTCTTTACCTGCAACCAAGCAAACATTTCCTTCATGTCAAGAGCACAGGTGATTTCAGAGTGAGATCAGTATTGTAGTGGCTCACCTCGTGCAGTATCTCGATCCCGAAGCTCCTGTTCTTTGCGTTCCAGCTCCGCGGCCTTCTTTTCCAGCTCTGCCTGCTGTCGGAGGAGCTCAGCCTGTCCCGCAGCTACACCAGCCTGACGGAGGAACCAGACGTTTACACCCTAACATCAACCTAAGAAGCTTTGTTTGGGTGCCTTTGGGAGGATATGAAATGAGTAGCTTTTCTGCTTTCATGATATGCTAAGATAAATACAGACCAGCACAGAAATATAATGTGTTATGTATGGTCAGGGCCGGATTTATCTCTTATTGTAATGCAGGCAAAGGTAAATAATTAAAAAAATAAATAAATTCTTCTCATTGTAATTGGGTCCTGCCCAGACATAGGCATGTGCATAAATCCAGTCCTGTGTATCGTTCTGCAAAAACATTGTACTAACTTGTGGACTGGGCTCCACGGTCGTGTGGAGGACTGCTGGTTGAGAGGCGACGGACACGGGAATGGTTCTTCCATCCTTAAATGAGAGAGGGAGGAAAATATTCATTTCAAACTCTTTGCTTGTGATTATATACAGTATCGAACACCACAGATGTTCAAAAACTTCCTAAAGGAATATATTGGATTTGAAGTTCTATCATAAATTGGAACCAATCCTAAAGGAATCAAATGACAAAGAAGAAATTAAATTAAACTGTCAAATGAATGTTTCAATTTATGGGTCATTGATGTGACGGCTCATTTTTTTGTCTAAAGGCCTTAAAGGATTAGTTCACTTTCAAATTAAAATTTCCTGATAATTTACTCACCCCCATGTCATCCAAGATGTCCATGTCTTTCTTTCTTCAGTCAAAAAGAAATGAAGGTTTTTGAGGAAAACATTCCAGGATTTTTCTCCTTATAGTGGACTTCACTGGAGCCCAAACGGTTGAAGGTCAAAATTACAGTTTCAGTGCAGCTTCAAAGGGCTTTAAACGATACCAGACGAGGAATAAGAGTCTTATCTGGAGAAACGATGGGTCATTTTCTAAAAAAATTTTAAAATTATATACGTTTTAACCATAAATGCTCATCTTGAACTTCTTCTTCTTGAAATTATTCTCTATTTGAATTCCCGCATTGTAGACACTGCTAAGTGTATTACTGCCCTCCACAGGTCAAAGTTTGAACTAAATTGTCATACACAATATGCTAGTGCAAGTATATAACAATTAGTTCAAACTTTAACCTGTGGAGGGCAGTAATACACTTAGCAGTGTCTACACTGCCGGAAATCTAATAGAGAAGAAGAAGAAGAAGAGAGCTAGTTCAAGATGAGCATTTATGGTTAAAACGTATACATTTTTTTTTTTTTTTTTTTTTTAGAAAATGAGTGATGGTTTCTCTAGATAAGACTCTTATTCCTCGTCTGGTATCGTTTAAAGCTCTTTGAATCTGCACTGAAACTGTAATTTTGACCTTCAACCGTTTGGGCTCCATTGAAGTCCACTATAAGGACTATAATCCTGGAATGTTTTCATCAACTGAAGAAAGACATGAACATCTTGGATGAAATGGAGGTGAGTAAATGATCAGGAAAATTTAATTTGAAAGTGAACTAATCCTTTAATTATAATAAAAACAAAGATATGACATCCAAAGTATGTAAGGTAGTACAACTAGATCTCATTTATTGAATCTAAAAGGTTTTAATTATATTTTGCTACATATAAAGGTATTTTAAAGATTTAGAAGTGTCAAAAAGTCATTCGGTTTAACCGTCCAAACACCAATACAGACATTTCATTTGTGATTAAAATATCTTAAAATGTAACTAATAAATGTATATATTTTTTATTCTGGCATCATTTTATAACATCATATATCAATGTATCATGTGACATCATTCAGACACCTGCAAAGGACCACATGGTCATGAAGCAAAGTAACTAACTCACTCTCATACGCATGTCCCGAAACATCAGGTCATTCAGTAAAACCTCTATAAAACATTGAAAATGTTGTAATATTTAAAAAACTTGTACTAAATATAAAATGTTTGATTGTCCTTTTGCTAGCTATCAGCCTATTAGCATTGTTTGAAAATATCGTCATTCGGTAAAACCGAAATTTTGGTTAAACCAAATGACTTTTTTGGTGACAAATTTTGTCCATCTTGTAAAAAAATGACAAAAATCAGTGTTAACTGAGTATAAAAACCACATAATCTCATTTTTAACACTTAATAGGACTTAATTATTAATTATATCTCCATTATGTTTAAAAACCTTATTCGTCAATGACACGTATTTACCAAAACAATCATTTTGGTTCCAAATTATGACAGAGGAATTGATCCTGTACACACTCCTTTAGATTTGTTCTCATTTATTTGACTAGGTAACTTATAAAGCCAAGAGCAGAACTGAGACATGATTGGTGATTTGTAGGATGAAGATGAGGATGAAGGTGAAACTCTTACCAGAGCACCGGCTGTAAATGGGTTAAACTCTCCCACACCATCAGCTGCAGTGCTGGTCACCTGAGTCACTGATGGATCCTGACAGAAACATCAAATATCAACAATTATTAAAAACTCTGTGTGTTATGAACGGGATTTGGACATGCGCCAAGGGGTTCTTTAAAATATGACATCTCTCAAAGTATTCCCATCTGATAACATGTTATTGCCACAGTGTGATTTTCCCCTCTTCTTTTTGCTTTTCATTTTTTCATATATATATTAATTCGCAAATACAGGCGACACTGTAAATAAGATGCACCTGTTGGACTAGTACACTTATCGCGTGAAGTGACTGAAGAAAAATGCTTTTGTTCTCTAATTACATGATGATGAACACTGTTATAATGGTCACAACCGTAGCAAAAACTCAGTTGTTATATTTCAACACAACTAAAAAAATAAATAAAGATAACTTAAAACACAATAACACTTCCTGTATCGTCATCGGAAGCTGATTGGCTTGTCTTCCCAACTGTGAAATTTGATTGGCTGAGCGCCTGTCAATCTCGCCTTACCCCAGTGACTCCGAACCAAACAAACAGGTTTAGAGAGGGGTAAAAAACTCCGGTGACATATTATATATTACTACTGAAGACATAATAAATCTTTAGGTATTTACCTGAAAAGGGTTGACATCAACTGGCTCGGCAAAGGGGTTACTGTCGAATCCAGACATGTTGTCTCGCGGCTGGCACAGGTGTTCTCGCGCTCGGTGTACCTGCCAGCGCAACCTGAGCGCCTCGCTGCGCATGCGCGGTGAAACCAGTCGTCACGCCACCGCAGGGTTAGCGATCATGTTCCAGCTCTACTTACACTGCTTGAAATGAACACTTCTTGAGTTCTGATGTAGAGTTATACTACTAAACGTGCAGTAACGCAACATTTATGGTATTATTTGGAGACTTGCAAAAGTTTTTTTTTTTTTTTTACCTGCCAAAACGCCTTCAATTCAGTCTCTCTCTCATATATCTATCTCTATTATCTCTGGTCGAATCAAAATATCTCAGGTCCTTTGGCAGCAGTAAGGCAGGTTGAACAGCTCTCACACAATTATAATTCCCTTAGGCCGGATACACTCCTTTGTTAACCCTGTATCATTCCAAAGCTTAAACACTCAAAATTCAAGTTTTTTTAATTAAAGATTGCATTATCATGCGGGCTCCTCCCACTAGTGGGCGGTGTCATGTTTCATATTGCATATTTTAACCTTTATAATAAAAACTTTTTCCTGGTCTTGACTAAACACATCGTCGGAAAGGTCTGAGATTCAAGGTTCCATATTTGGCGACTGTTTTGTGATATTGTGTCAGAAATGTATTCATTTGTTACAGGAGAATGCATAAAAATTTAAATAGAACGTGTTTGTCACCCGGTGGCTATTTTTGGTATAGCGCCTAAACAAAATCTCATAGGAACTTTAATTTTTGTGATATCAACTTCAAATGTGTAACAACTTGGTTAGACATTTTAGATTTTATAGTAATTGTAGAGTTATCGTTTATTGTTTCCACCACTAAATTAAAAAAAAAAAGATAATTGTGAATTCTTTTTTCCTCGCAGTTGTGAGTTAATATCTTTTTACTCAGAATTGCGAGATATAAAGTCAGAATCGCGAGATATAAAGTCAGAATTGCGAGATATAAAGTCAGAATTGCGAGTTATAAAGTCGGAATTGCGAGTTATAAAGTCGGAATTGCGTGATATAAAGTCGGAATTGCGTGATATAAAGTCGGAATTGCGAATTATAAAGTCGGAATTGCGAGATATAAAGTCGGAATTGCGAGATTTAAAGTCGGAATTGCGAGATATAAAGTCGGAATTGCGAGATATAAAGTCGGAATCGCGTGATATAAAGTCAGAATTGCGTGATATAAAGTCAGAATTGTGAGAAATAAAGTCAGAATTGCGAGATATAAAGTCAGAATTGTGAAATCTGTGTATTCATTTGTTACAGGAGAATGCATAAAAATTTAAATAGAACGTGTTTGTCACCCGGTGGCTATTTTTGGTATAGCGCCTAAACAAAATCTCATAGGAACTTAAATTTTTGTGATATCAACTTCAAATGTGTAACAACTTGGTTAGACATTTTTGATTTTATAGTAATTGTAGAGTTATCGAAACTTGTTTCCACCACTAAATTAAAAAAAGATAATTGTGAATGCTCACAATTCAGACTTTTTTTCTTGCAGTTGTGAGTTAATATCTTTTTACTCAGAATTGCGTGATATAAAGTCAGAATTTTGAGTTATAAAGTCAGGTTGCAATATATAAAGTCAGAATTGAAGGATTCAAAGTCAGAATTGCGAGATATAAAGACAGAATTGCGAGATTTCTTTTTTCCTTGCAATTGCAAGTTATCATACAATTCTGACTTTATATCTGTGAAATTCTGACTTTATATCTCGCAATTCTGACTTTGAATCTTTCAGTTCTGACTTTATAACTCGCAATTCTGAGAAAAAAAAGTCAGAATTGTAAGATATAAACTCGCAATTGTCTTTTTTATTTCATGGCAGAAACAAGTTTCCATATAGAGCAAATATTACTTTGTAAAATATATATACAACCCCTGGCAAAAATTATGAAATCACCACACTTAGAGGATGTTCACTCAGATTTGTTACTTTATAGCAAATAAACAAATCACAGATATGATTTAAAAAAAAAGGTTTTGTTCAATAGCTTAACATTCTGGCTTCAGTAAACGCACCTCAAACAAATCCACTTTTGTTATTATTATTAATGGCATGTCTTTTTCCAGAGCAAGTAGAGGGGAAAAAGTATGGAATCACTCAATGTTGAGGGAAAAAATATGGAATCATCAACAACAAAAAAACAATTGTTGCTCCTCCTCTGGCTTTTGACAGCCTAAATTCTTTAAGGCATGGACTTCATTCATGAAAAACAATATTCCCCATCAAGCTGGTTTCAACTTTCTCAAATAGCGTTTGACAGATATGCTTTGCAGAGTGGAGCCTTGTCATGGACCAGTGTTTTTAATTTCCACCATAAATTTTCAATTGGATTGAGATCCGGACTGTGTGCTGGCCATGTCTTTGAGTTGATATGCCTTTCCTGAAGAAAAAAAAAAAAAACACTCTTTGCTCTGTGGCAAGATGCATTATTGTCCTAAAAAAAATTATTTCATCACCACCAAACCTATTTTCTATCGATAGAATGAGAAAAGTGTCCACAATTTCAATGTACACCAGTGCATTTACTGTTAAGGTAATGATTGCCATCTCCCCTGGTCCTTTACCTGACATGCACTGCCATATCATACAAACCCCCGATTCCAAAAAAGTTGGGACACTGTACAAATTGTGAATAAAAACAGAATGCAATGATGTGGAAGTTTCAAATTTTAATATTTTATTCAGAATACAACATAGATGACATATCAAATGTTTAAACTGAGAAAATGTATCATTTTAAGGGAAAAATAAAATGATTTTAAATTTCATGGCATCAACACATCTCAAAAAAGTTGGGACAAGGCCATGTTTACCACTGTGTGGCATCCCCTCTTCTTTTTATAACAGTCTGCAAACGTCTGGGGAATGAGGAGACAAGTTGCTCAAGTTTAGGAATAGGAATGTTGTCCCATTCTTGTCTAATACAGGCTTCTAGTTGCTCAACTGTCTTAGGTCTTCTTTGTCGCATCTTCCTCTTTATGATGCGCCAAATGTTTTCTATGGGTGAAAGATCTGGACTGCAGGCTGGTCATTTCAGTACCCGGATCCTTCTTCTACGCAGCCATGATGTTGTAATTGATGCAGTATGTGGTCTGGCATTGTCATGTTGGAAAATGCAAGGTCTTCCCTGAAAGAGACGACGTCTGGATGGGAGCATATGTTGTTCTAGAACTTGGATATACCTTTCAGCATTGATGGTGCCTTTCCAGATGTGTAAGCTGCCCATGCCACACGCACTCATGCAACCCCATACCATCAGAGATGCAGGCTTCTGAACTGAGCGCTGATAACAACTTCGGTTGTCCTTGTCCTCTTTAGTCCGGATGACATGGCGTCCCAGTTTTCCAAAAAGAACTTCAAATTTTGATTCGTCTGACCACAGAACAGTTTTCCACTTTGCCACAGTCCATTTTAAATGAGCTTTGGCCCAGAGAAAACGCCTGTGCTTCTGGATCATGTTTAGATATGGCTTCTTTTTTCACTTATAGAGTTTTAGCCGGCAATGGCGAATGGCACGGTGGATTGTGTTCACCGACAATGTTTTCTGGAAGTATTCCTGAGCCCATGTTGTGATTTCCATTACAGTAGCATTCCTGTATGTGATGCAGTGCCATCTAAGGGCCCGAAGATCACGGGCATCCAGTATGGTTTTCGGCCTTGACCCTTACGCACAGAGATTGTTCCAGATTCTCTGAATCTTTGGATGATATTATGCACTATAGATGATGATAACTTCAAACTCTTTCCAATTTTTCTCTGAGAAACTCTTTCTGATATTGCTCCACTATTTTTGGCCGCAGCATTGGGGGAATTGGTGATCCTCTGCCCATCTTGACTTCTGAGAGACACTGCCACTCTGAGAGGCTCTTTTTATACCCAATCATGTTGCCAATTGACTTAATAAGTGGCAAATTGGTCCTCCAGCTGTTCCTTATATGTACATTTAACTTTTCCGGCCTCTTATTGCTACCTGTCCCAACTTGTTTGGAATGTGTAGCTCTCATGAAATCCAAAATGAGCCAATATTTGGCATGACATTTCAAAAAGTCTCACTCTCAACCAAAATGAGATGTTTTGAACATCTGAAATTTGATATGTTATCTATATTCTATTGTGAATAAACTATAAGTTTATGAGATTTGTAAATTATTGCATTCCCTTTTTATTCACAATTTGTACAGTGTCCCAAGTTTTTTGGAATTGGGTTTGTAGATGAGTTGGAAAATTTGATTGTTTTCTTCAAGCACTCATCTTTATACGTTTCATTAGAACGGCACCTGACAAAAGTCCGAGCGTAATCTCCTTGGCTAATGCAAATTCGCAATTCTTCACGGAATAACACTTTCATCCAGAATCCATGATTGCTTCTCTTTAGTCCACTGTAACCTTGTTTTCTTTTGTTTAAGTGTTAGTACTCATTTTCATTTGGCTTTTCTATATGTAAGCTCAGTAAGCTCTATATGCAAGTTCAACAGTTTTTTTTACAGTTCTGTCCCAAAAATTGGCTCCTGATTCTGTTTTTCTTTTGTTTTGTTGTGCGTTTTCTATTGTAAAGGCATATTGCTTTGAGATTTCTATCTTGATGCTTTGACGTCTTCCTTGGTCTGCCCATATGTCTTGCTTTATAACCTTCCCAATTAGTTTATACTTGCACCAAATTTTAGACACAGCTGACTGGGAGCAACCAACTTCTTTGGCCACACTCCGTATTGAAATTCCTTGTTGAAGGAGTTTTATAATCCTTTCCATTGTTTCAACTGAGAACTCTCTTGTTGGGGCAATATTTCGTTTCAATTAGCCAAGTCAAACAACCCTTTAAAAGGTGCAAGCACCCCCTTTTAACTACTGACTAATTAGCATTTTTAGACTTAAAAAGACATGCCATTAATAATAATAAAAGTGGATTTGTTTGAGGTGTGTTTCCTGAAGCCAGAATGTTAAGCTATTGAACAAAACCTTTTTTGTGTCACATCTTGTTTATTTGCTATAAAGTAAAAAATCTGAGTGAACATCCTCCAAGTGTGGTGACTCCATAATTTTTGCCAGGGGTTGTATTTTAAAATATAAACCGTAAACTTAAGTTTAGAAAAGAGACCAACCTTAGTTCTGTATTCCAAAACATTCATGAATTACAACCATTTAAGTTTGGATAATGCATTTTCACATCTATGCTCTAAAAGGGTGACATTTAAGGGGATAAATGAGAAGAAACTAAAGCAGGACAAACAGGTAATTCAAGTGCTCAAATCAATGAAAATACAAAAACCGGTCGTGGGCGAAACAAGTTAGCAGCACAATAACTCAAGATTAACAAACCAGTTCTCATTTGTTCAAAATGTGTAATTTATTTTACAACCATTGACTTTTTTTCTCTTTCATAAGAAATATTTGTTCAACATGACAGAAGACGAATCATGAGGCCAGACAGCGGTTTGCTCAATCCTGCAGGCGGTGTGACCGGTGTCAGCGATGCATGAGATCTAAATAACAGAATATAAATTAACAGAGATTGATGTCATGTGTCCGTACACTCGCTCCTGTGAAAAACACCATCACATGCAGAAACCCTTCACAAACCACGTTACCGGGTATAATCACAGTTTATCATGAGGGTGACAATAAGTTCATGATCTTTGCAGAAACCAAAGTGGCCTAGAAATGAGAGGAATATTTGCTGGTGGCACAATTTTGATCAGCTTTCTGCTATCAATAACTAGAGGAGAGATACTATTATCAAACACTGCAGCTGAATGCGAGCGGTGTGTCCAATCCAAACGCACTACTGTGGATTGTTATTTTTCATAATTAAATATTTCGAAAAAGAACAGGGCATGTCGCACTATATATACAGGCAGAAGAGACCGTTCGGTAATATATTAATAAGTCATATTTAAGTCTTTTTCAGGCAAGAGGTAACTCATGTTTGCAGGGCATGAACGATCCTAAGATTTTCCGAAAAATAACGCTGATTATATTTAAAACACCGCAAGTAACAGCAATCTAGTGACCCTGTGGTTTTGTGTTTTAACACTGGTTTCTTAGAACAAGACTGAGGCAGAAAAAAACATGAATGGAAAAACTGATGGATGGCTGTAACGAGTTAATACACTGTATGGTGATTTGGAAGACGTCCGAGTCTTCGTTTAGCGTTGGGATCCTCTGGCATTATAACACCAGTTTTCTTGGTCCCTTTAATGGCATCATTTCCCTCCAAGCACAACACGAAAAGCAGCACAAACACACACTCTCTCTCTCTCCGACGCATTCAAGATATAATATATGAACTCATCAACCCAGCGGTCACTGGTGCTCTGGCTTTGTACACTTTTTATATCACATAATAATATATTTATATAGATTTATATACTCCATGTAAATAAAATGTATTAAATAGGCTCGGGGAAGAGAACGCTGCTCGCATGGTTCTAAATTGTAAACGTTAAAGCAGCTTGAATTCGTGGAGTACATCAATGGCTTCGTCTCCCACAGTCACGATCGAACATTCCGTTTCGGAATTCCCTTTGCTTCCCTGCTTCCGGGAAAGCTGCCCATCTCTCTCCTCCTGCCTTTTCCTGTCAACATGGCACTTAAGGACTATAATGCAGCAAAAGTGAGCTAGCAGGGAGGGACGAGCTCTTCTCCGTGGATGGATGTGGAACCTCGCGGCCTTCATACCATGAACTCGTTGCTGCCGTACACCACCACCTGCTGGGGCGGCAGGTCTGGGTCTCTCTTCGGAGGGTCGCGGTGTCTCTGAGGCGAGCTCTTGGCGCCCTGCAGCCGCTGTTTGCCTTTCTCTGGGCTGAAGGTGCCGCGGCTGGTGAACTGCGCTCTCTCCTCTTCGTCCTGCTCGGGCTGGTCCAGGCTGTCGGGCGGGCTGGATGGATATAATTGGGTCGAAGGCGATCTGGACCGCAAACGTAATTTATGGGTTCGCGCGGTTGGTTGCATGTAGGAAGACGACACCGAGGAGACGGTAGAACTGGAATCCATGGAGTCCAGGGACTCGGGCTGCTTCCGCAGAACTCGCCGGGTCTTCGCTTCAGACTTCTTGGGCCTCGAGACGGCCAGCGCTGGGCCTCGCTCTGTTGAGAGGGAAAAAGAAAACAACAACAATGGAAGATGTGCTGGAAAAGCATCAGGAAATTGAAGTACTAGTGCTAATACAGTAGTGTGATGGAAGGTCACTGACATTCAAACTAGTGTAGCTTTTCCAGTAACTAGCAATTTTGATATGACAAAACACTCCATTGCTGGTTTTTATATAATTGTATTGCAAATGCAGCTTTACAGCGGAGTAAACCGAGACTATAATCAAACACATTCTTCTATATATGGGTCAATGACGTGACCCATTTTTTGGTCCAAAGGCCTTAATAATAATAAAGATGAATGACATTCAAAGTATGTAAGGTAGTACAACTAGATCTCTTTCATTGAATCCAAAAGGTTTTAATTATATTTTGCTACATATAATGGGATTTTAAAGATTTTGAAGTGTCAAAAGGCCAATACAGCCATTTCATTAGTGATTAAAATAGCTTAAAATGTAATAAATGTATATGTTTTTTATTCTGGCATGATTTTATAACATCATATATCAACATTAAAATGAATGGTCATGAAGGAAAGTAACTAACTCTCTCTTAACTATCTGAAAAATTCATGTTTTCACTCTCATACGCATGTCCCGAAACATCAGGTCATTCGGTGCAACCGCTATAAAACATGGAAAATGTTGTAATATTTAAAAAACGTGTACTAAATATAAAATGTTTGATTGTCCTTTTGCTAGATAGCTAGATATTAGCCTGTTAGCATTGATTGAAAATATCGTCATTTGGTGTAACCAAAAGTGTCATTCGGTAAAACCGAAATTTTGGTTCTGAATATATATATTATACAACAGTTCTTTTTGCTTCTTGAATCTGATTGGCCGTGCGATATTCTAGTGATAACAGTACTCCTACCTTTTTACCATTTGTATCACTCCGTTTGAAGTGACTGTCATGGCGACTGAGCAAATCCCCCGTTTTTTTTTTTTGTTTTTGTTTTTTTTACAAATACTACACTTGTTGTACCATGAACTTTTTTTTTTTAGGCGAGAATGTAGTTGTTTAGACCTGAAATATGTGACTCATATTTAATCATAGCTCGTATTTTACAATTCATTTAGACGTTTTCGGAGATGCAAGCTCCAGGCCGTCAGCGGTCGTTCAGAGCTCGTGTACCCGCCGAGAACAGCTTAATCTCAGCCAGTGCTTCAGGGATTTGCTGCTGGCTCTTATAGTGGTTAAACATGAGATATAATTCATTTTGGGTACATAAAACAGGCAATCTTTGGTCTTATTAATCTATTACTTGTTCCTGAGCAAATCGAATTGGTCTATGTTAAATTTAATAATTGAATGTTAAGGCTATAGTTAACGTGCATCCTGTAGAGCACTGCTTTTGTACCTTTGACTGAATTGTGTCATTTATAATGGCTATTTTTGTTCATTTAAATATTGTTGTTTATTAAATATTATTTTATATAAATAATGTTGTATTTGTTATTGCGTAATATGGATTCAGTGAAAGTTACATTAATACGCCATTAGATGGCGGCAAACTTTACGAGTGAATGAGTCTGACGCAAGAGACTTTTAAATTGAAAGGGACTTTTGTAAACAAAGCATGTTGTTTTAATGCTGTTATAGACAATTCCCTTAACGATAAAATGGACAAATACAAAGATTTTATATGATGAACAGCTTTGATGTTGTTTGAGCTTCTGTTTACTGTATTTGATAGCTCTATATTGATCAGTGTTTATATGTTAATAAACACCTGAATTAAATCTGAATGTCTAATCAGAAGACTTCGATTAAACCACTCAATTCATATGAATTACTTTTACAATGTCTTTATACTTTTTGAAGCTTGAAAATGTTGATTACATCAGATTTCAATGAATGCTCAAAGATCACGCAAGATTATTAAAAATATCTTCAGAACACAAATTAAGATGAATAAAAGATTTCTGGGATTGGAACAACATGAGAATTTTCTTTTTTTGTGTGTGTGTGTGTAAACCAACCCTTTCAGGAATGTTTTATTTACTTTCTTTTTATTTGTTATTCCATTTTTTTTTTTTTTTTTTTTTTTTTTTTTTAAAGAAAAAGTTATGTAATCTTGAGATCAAAATGTACTCATTGCTCTTCCTCTGTCTGAAATGACTTTTCCACTGACATCAATCCTTAGACTGCTTTAAGTAGTTTGGAAAGATCATAGTTGTGTTCCAAATAACGCACTTTACACTATGCAGTGTAGTGTATAAGTAGAGTTTTATAATGTTATTTTGTCATTCATCATCAGAGTCTGAAGCCCCTCTCACAGTCCGGGTATTTAAAGTGCAATTCTTCTTTTTGTAATTTTCAGTGTGAACACACTATTTATACTACAAAACATCACAGAATAGCGCATAATAGAGTTCTCAAAAGAACCGGTACTCTGGTACCAAGTCGGTACTGAAACTTTAAAAATTACTTAAACTTAACTAACTTAAACACTTCTGATTGGCCATTGTGTTCATGTGCTCAACAGATACGTCAATGATCAGCGTTTTAAAAACATGTTGTAAATAGACATTTTTACACAGATGGGACTGAACTATACAGGGCCTTAAAAATCAAGATTCCAAAAGAAAAGTTTATTAAGAATGAGAATCTAGAAGGATATTGACATATCTTTAATTCTTTTAGTTACAGGCATGACAATTTTAGAAAAAGAATATTTATGGCACTCAGACAGGTATGTTCTATATGCAGTTGTGTTGATTAAAAAAAATGAGATACATTTCTAGTTTTAACATTATTTGTTCTTCAGATATTCCTTTTTAAAAGATAAAAAATATCAGCTGTTGTGACCCACATTTGGTTTTTGACCACTGAAAATATGTACAATTTACTCATGGAGCCACATTAACATGTCCATTTCTCTGGAACTGAACCATCGAGGGCCTTTAAAATGAAGATACCAAAAGGAAAGTTTGTTAAGAACCAGAATCTAAAAGGATATTAAAATATCTTTAAAACGTCTTGAGTTATAGACATGCAAACTTGAGGCAAAAAACACAAGTAGTGCTTTTACCCATTTTTTAATGGTCACTGTTGGCATATAATGAAACAAATATTGCTAAAGTCAACAGATTTTACAAATAGACCAAAAAATCTCTGTGTAAAAATAAAATAATGATGCTGCTATTTTTCTAAAGTCATTTTTACCCCCCTGTAATTTGGCTCCAAATCTCTGGTGAAAATGGTCATTTTGACCCCCTTTTATAAAAATGGTGGATCACTCAGTAAATATACATCTGTGACATTTAATATTTTGGCTTTCATCACTATTTATGTTTGTCTTTTTACAGAAAAAATTTTGACAAAATCAAAAATTCTGGTCGAGTTGACATGGATTGACCCATTAGTTACTCACCAGAGAAGTCGGAAGTGGCTCCCTCAGAGTCCACATTCAGGTTTTCAGAGCTGTCTGCTGTGCCTATAGAAGCCTCTGACTCCAGAGTCTCGTCATCGGACGCCCGCGGCTCCAGAGCAAGCATCTCAAAGGTCAACTCCTCCCTGTGAGGAGACGATCAAACAAATCTCAGGCTTTGGTTGTGTTCACAATGGAATACTAGTGTACTGCTTACAACTCCGCACTCTGGTTGTATACTGCACATTATGAAAAACCTAGTAGGCATTTTTTGCCACTATCAAAAATTTGGCAATTGGCCAATAGCGTACAGTGAACGGTTTCTAAGACATTTGCGAATGTCGTTTAAATGCTAAATCGTAACCATAAGGCGAAACCTAGCATGTTTGGTATCGCTGGACTCAGCAAGGATTTAGGAATCCAAGGAACTCCCATGAAAATAAGTCAACCACATCCAAAGTTATAAGCATGTAAATAATTTTTTCACCACTAGGTGGTGTTGGTCCAAAACTTCTCAGACTCCTTCAAGGCATTGTGCTGATGACCCATACCAAGTTTCGTAATGATACATTCATGCGTTCATAAAATACAGCATTTTACTACAATGGCCGATGCCCAAAATGGTTATGAGTTAAAAAAAAGGAATTTTTCGTATCTCCGGACCAGTAGGTGGCACTGGGCCATGATGACATAGACCAAGTTTGGTCTGAATATGATAAAGCATTGAGGTTTGACAAATCAACCTGAATTCCACAACTTTTTGTCAGCATGGTCTGAAGATGATCCGAATCAATTCTGTGAAAATTGGACTATGAGGAGTTCGAAAAAGTAGGTTTTTCAGAAAACTCAAAATAAAATCATCCAAGTTCATGCATCAAATGTGAGATGTTTAAGCTGGCTCTCTTACTTCTCTTTCTGCAGACTCTCGATTTGCTCGGTCAGCACTTTCTCTTCCTGCTGCATGGCGACCTGCTGCTGCTCAGAGACTTCTGGATCTTTGCCGGCTTCCTCGTCTCCGCTCTCCTGCATCAGCTCCGGGACGGTTGGGGAGCGGGGACTCACTGGAGGAGATGGCGTGTGATACCTCACCCTGTGCACTTGACCCTTACCCTGTCAAACAAAACACTCAAGATCTCAAGATCATATGAAGAAGTTTTGCTATTTGTGCTGCTACACTAACAGAAAGCCTTTGGCAGTTTCATTCTACAGACTATGAATACTGGGTCCAAAATGAATGTTTTTGTCCCAAGGACAAATGACTCATTATGCTCTTTATTATCTTGTGATATGATTTGCTTATGCCAGCAAGAGTCAGACAAACATTCTTACACTATGATCCAAATTGTATTTTGTTGCAATCATTAAAAACCGGGACAAAGTCCCATTTGTTTTATGACAAATGTTTTCATTTTGGACCCTGGATGGACAACACAGACTCACTTCAGCCCAAAGCTTTTACCTTTCTGAATGAATTTGACTGTTCATTACCAGAGAAAGCAAGTAAAAAAGAGTGTAAAATATCAGGCACAAGGAGTGAATGCAATCTTATAAATTCCCAAGTCATGCAGTGCAACATTATGAGAATGAAGGTGATTCTGTCCACATTAATATCGTGTTAAGTGACTAACATCTAAGCTCTTGAGTTTCTTGCTCATGATCATGAAGACAGACGGACCACACAGTGCTGGGACGAGGCATACGTGATGACACTTACGGTAACAGCGAGTACATAAATACCTACCGCCGCAGCACTGCGGGTTATGCTCATAAATCTAACAGCAATTATTACGGGTTTCTGGATTAGAGAGGAAAGGGGAGGGAGAGGAGAGACTGGGGTTAGTGTCAAGACAAGGCTAATGTGGCCCAAGCAGGACATGATCCTGGAACAACATCCTTTTTGGTCCATAATAATCTAGTGGTGTAATTTTTGTTTAGTATAATGCAAAGGGGCTATGTTCAAATCCTGACCTTTTTATAATGAATCCAAGCTAAATAGCAAAAGAACTCGACTGCCAGTGATCAACCTTTATTGTAGCCTATTTTTATACAACAGATTGCTTTAAAAGCAGCAGCTTTACCGTATTAAACATGAAAAACGGTGTCAGAGTCTCTTTCAATTAAAATTTCAACTCCAGTTTCTACTATAAAGCGGCTCTCCAGTGTGTTCATATTTTAACTCACATCTGACCTCGATGGACTGATCAGAAGAAATGAACTGGAGAAGATTTACACCTCAAAGAAGGTGGAGCCTCAGAGCCACACCCACCTATTACATCACCACGGACCAATCATAAAACCATGACTCGTAAACCCTTTGTCACAGGTTCAAGTGTCTTACATGGTTGGAATCCTTGGCTCAAAAAGAACAAAATGCACTACTTGAATTTTCAGGTTTTTTTTTTTTTTCTTTCTCGAAACTACTTTGGCGAACCAGTCTTAGGTTTTCGCCCGATCGGAACCAAACCAGTGCAGAAAGATTCTCTGGAGTCTGTTTGTCAGTAATTACCAGAAAAAAAGTTAAAATCTTGATTCACATCCACAACGGGACGCCAAAACGTTCGAAGTGGGCGTGGCCACTTTTACTAAAATGGCTATTCCTCTTGAATGAAATGAGATCATTTCACCAAACTTGTACACCTATGTACGGTCTTGGTCAGTGGTCGCATGAAAAAGGACGTGGCGACAGGCCACTTGGTGGCGCTATAAAATGAAAAAACATGAAAACGGCTATAGCTATGCAACAGTCAGTCCAACTGACTCGAAAACTGGCATGCGGTCTTTGTCCAAGCTGTCACGATTGTCTACGAGGACATTCACGGCGGCAGTGTTTTCCATCGGCCAATGAATTTCGAGCAGCTGTCAGACAAGGTTAATGGAGGCCGATCGGAAAGAAACTCGCTGGGCTTGTTTTACTTACGGCCCTAGATGAGCCACACCCACCTACTATGTCATCACCATGGACCAAGGGTAGTTCAAAGGTGTTTACTAGCTGGAGCAAACTTTTCCAGAAAGTTCGCTTGGCAAGCTGTTTCGAACTCCCAAAACAAACTTCGTTTTGGCCTGATTTTGTTCGAAAAGATGTCACACCAGTTCGTTCTTCACTTGAAGTATATCAGAGCCTTAAATGGTGACGACTTTGGAGAACTAATAATTTTGTACCTACAGTACAGCAATCTTGGAACTTAATTTAATTAAATGTAAAAATAAGCATTTTTTGTGTCTTTTGGAAGTTAGGTTTAGGGCATTCAAAATCTATTAGCCTTAAGGATCAGTTTGGATGGGCATGACGGCTCTGTTTCCGGAGCAATGATTCTATCGGCCATTAGTTAAGCTTATAACTGTGGTTGGAGATTGATTCTTATCAATTTTATGGGTAGGGTTGGTATAAAGTTAGGCATATGACTGTGAGAAAAGAATGTTGTTTCAAGACCAACACTTGTAGGACTTGTCCTGCTTCCTGGATAAACATCTTTTGTTTGTTATGGAACAATATTCCTGTCAAACAATCTGTCTAATCATTAACTAGCTCTAAAATAAGAGGGGAGGAAAAAGGTTGATAAGAATATTCTAAGAAGGATGTTGATCCAGAAACACGTCCAACTTGGCGTGGTTTTGGACATCTGGGTTATTTGGATGTTTATTGGACTATGAAAAAGGCTCTCAGCTGTTGAACTCTTACCATGGACCTGCGGATGAACGTTAGTCGGCTCTTGGCTTTGTTCTCAGCGAATTCCAGAGTGCTGATGTCCTTCAGCCTGGCCTTGTATTTATTCATCTGCTCGCAAATGATCAGCTCGACACACCTTTAAGGAAAATGCAATATTTTAGGGCAAAAACCAGATAAGCAATGATATCACAATGCTTTTTAACTTCCAATCATAATGTACTAGTATTGTAAATGTTAATATTAAGACTAAGCTAGCCCCGTCAAACTATATGAAGTAAGAGTTGCCCATTACGCTGTGGTTTTCCCAATGTCCTGAACGCTCCGCAGGGGGTCGATAGTGTCAGGGCAGCGCAGGATACAGGGGGCGAACACGATAGCCAGCGCATTAGCAGACATGCGGTTTGTTTCCTCCTGCAAGGCAATCCTGTAGGCAGCAGAAACAAGGCTCAGAACAACATTGAAATTTTCGGCATCAAATAATTTGACTGAAAACCAACATTCTGCACAAGAAGTGGAAAAGAAGCCAAACAGAACCTATTTTATTTGTAGTACACTATGTGAGGTGGGATTTTAGACTGAGATTTGTATGTGTGCGGCGCTACACATAAACACACAACCGAGACTAAATAGAAACCAAAGGGCCGACAAATAGATCGCTTGATTGTGCCTCATACCGACCAAACTGAGAGACTTTGAGAGCTGGTAGTACCCGGCCCCTCTACAGCATCACCACAGCTCATCCCAATTGGCCTGATGGTGGCGCTACAGTGGTCAAAAGTACATAATGGCTCACAACTCTTAAAATGTTCATCTCAGGATCAAGTATCTTATAACGTTGGAATCCTTGGCACATCTCGGATTCGACTGTCTCCAATGCAGAATTTTCAGGTATTTTGGATTTTTCCAAAAAAACTACTTTTGCAAACTAGTCCTAGGTTTTTCGCCTGATCAGAACCAAACCAATGCAGAAAGATTCCCTGGAGTCTGTTTGTCAATAAATTTTGGGGGAAAAAAGCAAAATTTCGATTCACGTCCGTGACGGGACGCCAAAACGTTCGAAGTGGGCATGGTCACTTTTACTAAAACAGCTATCCCACTTGAACGGAATGAGATAATTTCACCAAACTTGGTACACCTATGTACGGGCTTGGTTGGTGGTCGCGTGAAAAAGGACGTGGCGACATGCCACTTGGTGGCGCTAAAAATGGAAAAAAAAAAAAAAAAAAAGGCTATAGCTACACAACAGTCAGTCCGATTGACTCAAAAACTGGCATGCGGTGTCTTTGTCCAAGGTGCCGTGATCGTTTATGAGGACATTCGTGTATCTTGAAAAACACGGGCGCCTTCGGCCAATGAAGTTCAAGCGGCTGTCAGACAAGGTTGACGGAGGCCAATCGGAATGAAACTCGCTAGGCCTGTTTGACTCACGACCCTAGAGGCCTATGAGAAATTCGAAAGAAATCGGTCACCGGGGGGTGCCTTCGCATTTTTCATGTGCGTAAAGGATTGTATATCCCCTGATTTCTCGCACACACCCACGACATCCATACCACATGGTAGAACTCCTCATTCTCAGCAACTTTGCCTCTAGGACCACCGCTGTCAGACGAATCGTTCGTTAAATATTGGAGATTATTTCAAAAACGTATTTTCGCGAACCATTACTAGGTTATTCTTTGGACTCTCTAGGTCAGTGGTTGGCAATAGGCCAGCAATAATATCTGGCCCGTGCCCGCAGCCAGATTATTTTAATAGCGGCCGGTTCTGAAATAGATCTTCGTCTCTTGGTGCCGTCTAATATTATCACCGTGTCTAATATTATCACCGCGACAAACCGACCAATGCAAAGCACTTGGACTACGTCAGAAATAGAACGGGGAATCCGTTTACTGTCGGGAATGTGTTGTGTCACGTCGCGTCGCGCCACATCCAGTGTAGCCAATATCATTATAATGGGTTCTATTATATTTTGTAGCGTCACGTCGCTCGCGTCCGGTGTCGGTGTTATATTCTTTGAAAACAGCAACAACTTCATTGCAGATAAGATACACCGTCTTTGCATTCACAAAACCAGGTAGGATGAACGCATAGTTCTTCTTTCCATTCTTCTTTGTATGCCCTATTTTCGCTGTCAACTTTCCTCTTAAGACTCTTTGATAGTGACATTTTCTCTCACCAGAGCTTAACATTACTCTGCACATGATGCAAGTTGGTGAATGAAGATAGTACTTGCCAGGTTAAGTGTTACTCTGCTTTATTAATTTATCCAGTGTAAAACCCGGACACCGCCACACAAATGTGGCTTTTGTTAATGACTGTCCTACTACAGGATTTAACACAGAGTAACAGCTCAATACCAGTAACATAAGACACTGTAACAATCTTTCACAAGCAATTCTAGTTGCATTTTTCAATTAATTTCTTAAATTATACTTTGACTATGTTCTGGCCCGCCATCTAGTGGCAAATTTTTTTTTTTGGCCGATGCCAAACTTAATTGAGACCCCTGCTCTAGGTCAATAATTATCCAAAAAAAAAAAAAAATTTTTGGTAACACTTTAGTATAGGGAAAACATACTTTCAAACTATTAACTACGACTTTTCCCTCAATAAACTCCCAATTTACTGCTTAATAATAGTTAGTAAGATAGTTGTTAAGTTTAGATATTGGGTAGGATTAGGAATGTAGATTAAGGCCATGCAGAATAAGTATTAATTATGTGCTTAATAAGTACTAATAAACAGCCAATATTTTATTAATATGCATGCTAATAAGCAACTAAGTTAAAAGACCCTAAAATAAAGTGTTACCAAATTCTTTTTTTTGAAGTTTGGCATAGCTATAACAAGGTCATTTAGAAAATGGGCGTGGCCAAGTGTACCATTCCTAAACGAAAACTCAGAACTTTGCATCATTAGGTGAGCACATGCGTCACATGATTCTAAAGCATGCAAACGTTCATGGAGATTGGACCATAGGTGGCACTTTAACAGTTTTACGCTTTAAAAACCATATATTTCCTTAGTAAATTGCCTAATTTGGCTGTAAAAGGTCTTTTCCGGTTATGATCTTGGTCAGTGGCCACTGCACATTTTGCATCTCTCCTTTATCTGACACACCCATTTCAGCTCTTGGAGTCTCTACTAATGAGCTGATGATCTGAATCAGGTGTGTTTGATTAAGGAGACATGGAAAGCATGCAGTGGTGGGGGGCCTCCAGGAACGTGGTTGGAAACCCCTGATCTAGGTGGTTACAGTCTTGCTAAATAAAACATAATACGTTTTTTTGCATGTGCTTAAAGGCCTTAAAGTGCCTGAACCCCGATAATTGCTGCTTGCAGCCGTTCTTGCATTCATTATTTTGGTGAAATGCATCTGGCGTCTCACCTGACCAAATGGAAAATAAGGCGCTCCAGCGTGTTCAGATGAGTTCTGCTGAGCTGGTCGATGACAGAGTAAACCCCTCGAATCACTTCTTTTTTGTCCTGGAGACCTGAAGAGACATTATGTTCAAACATTATGCCTCTATAAATGTCTAAAGCAACAGGGTACTGCATCTGTGGACTGATATATACCAAAAAAAATCATATATTTAAAAATGTTTTAAAGATTTAAACTTGGGTGTTCTATATTATTTTATCATTTATGGTTGAAAATGATTTCAACAGAGTGCAAAACAACTTAAACCAAGACATACATAAAGGTAGTTAATCGAGAAACTGTCAAACACAATATTTTTGTTATCATTTTACAGCATTATCAATAAAATTTAACATTTTTATACTAGGGATACTGAAATGGCTAAGTGACTCGGGGGCGATTTTAATGCGTGCCAAAACAAAACGAAATATAAAAATCAAACCGTTTCTCATTTCTCTTTATTTCTTTTTAAGCAGAAAATCAAATGACCAGAAGGTACACAGACCCACATTGTCCATTAGTACCGATTTGTGCCAAAACAAAATAAAAAACACACAACAAAAGCACAAGACTGTATTTATTATACTAAATGCACATCTGCTCACCCATGGCCCGCAGGAATTCCTCATACAGTTCAAAGGTCATCAGCGGATTAGGCAAGTCACGTAACCACTGTTTGAAAACACTGCCAATGACATTAATATTGTAGTCGTCCAGATTCATGCCATTTACATCTGAGGGCAGAAAAAGTAGATATCAAACTATAGTTACAGATACAGATGCAGATTATTGTTTTTATTCCCGTAATATTCTGTAATATTATTGATTTGATGAGAACTGAGCTGATGATGGCATCACTGTTTTACAGATGAATCGAACTTTACACAGTTATTGACCAAAACTGAATCAACAATGAAATGATTTCAGCTGAACAATGACACTTTTGCTTCAGAGTGACGCAGCTCGAAAACCCCTGGTGTAAAGCACAAACCATGTGTCATACCTGTGTCCAGACCCTGCTTCAGCTCCTTGATCTTATTAGTGGATCCAGACTTCCTGTAGATCCCTTCCGTGTACAGGCCATGCATTTCAATGTAATTGATGAGCTTCTCGGCCACTAAAGGCACCGTTCGCTCGTCGTTGGTCAGACGGGACAACTCCACACCAAACTGCCTTGACGAAAGTTCAGGGTCATACTGCACGTGGAAAGAAAGGAACATGCATCCTTTTATTACAGCCCCATGAATCACATGAATGCACTTAGCAGAAAAGTTCCTTACCTTCTTGCTGCATTTGGTGGTCATCTTCTGACAGCACTTTCTGTGACACGCATAGCGGCACACTACACAAGACACAGACATCTCATTCATTCTCATTTTTGATGGAACAGATTTAAAAAAAAAAAAAAAAAAAAAAAAAAGCAACGCCACCCTAAAATAAACTCAATTAAAGTCAACATTCCTCTCACATTGTAAGACAGCGGAAAACATCCTGCTCTACAAAGCCAAACTGTTCTCTCTTCGAGGGCTTGTTGGTAATCAATCGGATTATGCTGAATTGAGTTCAGGGCAACTTTGATGCAGACATGAAACTCACGTTTGCAGACACACGCCTTGTCCATCATCCAGATGAGGGAGGAGCAGTACTCGCAGTAGGTGGGAATACTGTATTGCGTGGACTTGAATATGTGGCCGTTGTGTTCCTCCACCTGAAACAAACAAAGGCACAGTGTCAGATGATTTCAGATTAAAACGCACACAAAAACTCTGATTCCACTCACTATATCTGTATCCTTTTTCCGTCTCTTCTTGCGGTCTGGTTTGGGTGCCTGTGGGAGAAAAAGAGCTATATGTACTAGATACTGTGATATATAGTATTACATATTACCTGGCATATTCGTTTTAAATTTATTTACTAATTTCATTTTATTTACATTTATTTAATGTTCATATCTGACTTGTGTTATGACGGTACCTTGCTCACGCTGCTGTCCAGAGGTTTGTGCTCGGTCATGAACTCGTCCAGAAAGACTTTGAAGGTGTTGACCCAAACTTTGACCGGAGACTCGCTCCAGTCCCTCTGCTCCTGACGCATGCTTTTCTCCAGGATTTGCTCAAAGAGGGCATAGAGATCCTTATAACGAATGCTCTTCCCATCGTCCATCTGCACTCGGAGAAAAAAAAATCAATACATCTGATTTTGATAAAACAACAAGCATCTCTTCAATGTTAAAGTGCGCCTATTATGCTATTTTAAAGGTTTCTAATTTTGTTTCGAGTCTCCTACAATAGGTTTACATGCATCCAAAGTCAAAAAACACTTTACGTTTCTAATAATATACATTACAGCATGACCTCATTTCTCAAAGGGTCTGAAAACACTCGTTTGAAGATTCAGTCTCTCTAAATCCCTCATTTCCTCTAGCCTACCCTGCTCTGACTGGTCAGATGGCCCAGTCTGTTGTGATTGGTCTACTCTGCTCTGTCGTGCACTTTGATCTTTGAAACTTTTCAGAAATTTTACATTCACAAACAGTTGTATTATATTCATGCATATTCAAAAAAAGCATAATAAGGGGTGTTCACTACAGTACTTACAGCTAAAGCTGTGGAGTATGAGTTGAAGATATTCAAGCGGAACTCCTTTAGTGCCTTTTTGAAGACAACATCCACCATTGTGGATGCTGTCTTACCATCTTCTGTGTCTAAATCAGTAATCTATGAGATCAAAACAAGGTTATGATGGCTTTTTCACATCATGCAGCAGTAGTAAATTCATGTAGAAATCAGACATGCACCTTCTTCATGAGGAAGTCGTTCATGCTCCTGTAGTCATTGGCACATGTGAGTATCTGCAGGGCATCGTTCTGCCACTGGACGGGCTCTAGAGCCACACTGCTGATCTTCACACTGCGCCTGCGCTTGACTTTAGGGGACGGCTTTTTGTTCTCTTTAAACTCCCTCTGTAATGTAAGGTCTGGGCTGTGAGGAGGGGACAGGCGCTCCACCCCTGAATAGAGAGAAAGGCAATGGTTTTATGACCAAAAGAGTCCTTCTCGATATGCTTGAAACATTTCATCGAGCAGTTTTTTACCTTCTTCCATCAGAAGTGTCGCTTCAGCGTAGTCTCCTTCCAAAGTATCACTGCCGCACAACAGCCGCTCTCGTGATGTCTTCTTCTCTCCATGCTTTGCCTTTCCCCAAAACCGCATTTTACCACGAACCCTACAAGACAATACAGATGTTGACAAGGACAGCAAAGGTTTACAGGAATAATTCACCCAAAAACATTTATTTTGCCTTTATTTTCCCATTTTCTTTTCTACATAAAAAAAAATAAAAAACCATCAATCTAAAGCCTCCACAGTGAATAACTTTATGGTGCTTTGTGGTCTTTTTTGGAATCTGACAAAAAAAATCTAATATTGTCTAATATGTCTAATATTTATGGAAGCTTGTTTCCACCACTGAATAAAAAATAAAAAAGGTAATTGCGACATTTTATCTAACAATTCTGAATTGTGAGATAAAAAGTCAGAATTGTGAGATATAAAGTCAGAATTGTGAGATATAAAGTCAGAATTGCGATATAAAGTCAGAATTGCGATATAAAGTCAGAATTGTGAGATACAAAGTCAGAATTGCGAGATATAAAGTCAGAATTGTCTGATATAAAGTCAGAATTGCGATATATAACGTCAGAATTAGGGCTGGGCGATATATCGCATGCAATTGTCACACGCATTTCGTCAGTAAAGCCGGTTCCCTGATTACCGCTAAATCACCATCACCTGCTTTCAAATGGAACAATTGCATGCGATATATCGCCCAGCCCTAGTCAGAATTGCGAGTTATAAAGTAAAAATTGAGAGATATAAAGTCAGAATTGTCTGAAATAAAGTCAGAATTGCGAGATATAAAGTCAGAATTGCGAGATATAAAGTCAGAATTGCGAGATATAAAGTCAGAATTGCGATATAAAGTCAGAATTGCGATATAAAGTCAGAATTGCGATATAAAGTCAGAATTGTGAGTTATAAAGTCAAAATTGCGAGATATAAAGCCAGAATTGCGATATAAAGTCAGAATTGTGAGTTATAAAGTCAGAATTGCGATATAAAGTCAGAATTGCGAGTTATAAAGTCAAAATTGCGAGATATAAAGTCAGAATTGTGATATAAAGTCAGAATTGTGAGTTATAAAGTCAGAAATGCGATATAAAGTCAGAATTGTGAGTTATAAAGTCAAAATTGCGATATAAAGTCAGAATTGCGAGATATAAAGTCAGAATTGTCTGATATAAAGTCAGAATTGTCTGATATAAAGTCAGAATTGTCTGATATAAAGTCAGAATTATGTGATATAAAGTCAGAATTGTCTGATATAAAGTCAGAATTGTCTGATATAAAATCAGAATTGCGAGATATAAAGTCAGAATTGTGAGATATAAAGTCAGAATTGCGATATAAAGTCAGAATTGCGATATAAAGTCAGAATTGTGAGATACAAAGTCAGAATTGCGAGATATAAAGTCAGAATTGTCTGATATAAAGTCAGAATTGCGATATATAACGTCAGAATTAGGGCTGGGCGATATATCGCATGCAATTGTCACGCGCATTTCGTCAGTAAAGCCGGTTCCCTGATTACCGCTAAATCACCATCACCTGCTTTCAAATGGAACAATTGCATGCGATATATCGCCCAGCCCTAGTCAGAATTGCGAGTTATAAAGTAAAAATTGAGAGATATAAAGTCAGAATTGTCTGAAATAAAGTCAGAATTGCGAGATATAAAGTCAGAATTGCGATATAAAGTCAGAATTGCGAGTTATAAAGTCAGAATTGCGATATAAAGTCAGAATTGCGATATAAAGTCAGAATTGTGAGTTATAAAGTCAGAATTGCGATATAAAGTCAGAATTGCGAGTTATAAAGTCAAAATTGCGAGATATAAAGTCAGAATTGCGATATAAAGTCAGAATTGTGAGTTATAAAGTCAGAAATGCGATATAAAGTCAGAATTGCGAGTTATAAAGTCAAAATTGCGATATAAAGTCAGAATTGCGAGATATAAAGTCAGAATTGTCTGATATAAAGTCAGAATTGTCTGATATAAAGTCAGAATTATGTGATATAAAGTCAGAATTATGTGATATAAAGTCAGAATTGTCTGATATAAAGTCAGAATTGTCTGATATAAAATCAGAATTGCGAGATATAAAGTCAGAATTGTGAGATATAAAGTCAGAATTGCGATATAAAGTCAGAATTGCGATATAAAGTCAGAATTGTGAGATACAAAGTCAGAATTGCGAGATATAAAGTCAGAATTGTCTGATATAAAGTCAGAATTGCGATATATAACGTCAGAATTAGGGCTGGGCGATATATCGCATGCAATTGTCACGCGCATTTCGTCAGTAAAGCCGGTTCCCTGATTACCGCTAAATCACCATCACCTGCTTTCAAATGGAACAATTGCATGCGATATATCGCCCAGCCCTAGTCAGAATTGCGAGTTATAAAGTAAAAATTGAGAGATATAAAGTCAGAATTGTCTGAAATAAAGTCAGAATTGCGATATAAAGTCAGAATTGCGAGTTATGAAGTCAGAATTGCGATATAAAGTCAGAATTGTGAGTTATAAAGTCAAAATTGCGAGATATAAAGCCAGAATTGCGATATAAAGTCAGAATTGCGATATAAAGTCAGAATTGCGAGTTATAAAGTCAAAATTGCGAGATATAAAGTCAGAATTGCGATATAAAGTCAGAATTGTGAGTTATAAAGTCAGAAATGCGATATAAAGTCAGAATTGCGAGTTATAAAGTCAAAATTGCGATATAAAGTCAGAATTGCGAGATATAAAGTCAGAATTGTCTGATATAAAGTCAGAATTGTCTGATATAAAGTCAGAATTATGTTATATAAAGTCAGAATTATGTGATATAAAGTCAGAATTATGTGATATAAAGTCAGAATTGTCTGATATAAAGTCAGAATTGTCTGATATAAAGTCAGAATTGTCTGATATAAAATCAGAATTGCGAGATATAAAGTCAGAATTGTGTGATATAAAGTCAGAATTGTCTGATATAAAGTCAGAATTGTCTGATATAAAGTCAGAATTATGTGATATAAAGTCAGAATTATGTGATATAAAGTCAGAATTGTCTGATATAAAGTCAGAATTGTCTGATATAAAGTCAGAATTGTCTGATATAAAATCAGAATTGCGAGATATAAAGTCAGAATTGCTTTACTAAATACAAACTTTATTTCTCGCATATCTTACTTTTTTCTCCCTCACAATTCTGACTTTATATTGCAATTCTGACTTTATATCTCGCAATTTTGACTTTATATCTCGCAATTTTGACTTTATATCACACAATTTGGAAGTCAAAATTGTGAGATTAAAAAGTCGCAATTATCCATAAATATCCATAAATAATAGCTTCCGTAAATATCCCTTTCATGGGAAAAAAAATAAAAAATACAGTGCTGGAACAAAGGTTGAGGGTAAGTAAATGAGTATTTCAATCTTGAATTTCAGATAATTGTGCACTAATCTACAACTAATAGTTTGTTGAAAAACAAGCACCTTCCATCTCCATGAGAGTTCTTCCTCGCGTCACCTTTGCCCAGCTCTCCAGATGACATGGTCTTATACATGTTCTTCTGCTCTTCAGTGGCTGTGGCCGGCTGAAAGAGATTATTATGTACATAGTAGTATGTTAGAGCGAAGATCTCTGACAGACATGCTTGGTCTGTCAAAACCTCTTTAATAGCTCAATATTAACCATTAAATGAACACTTTGCCTCTTCCTTTCACTTCAGCCACCATTTGCCGGAAGGTAGTGTCACTTTAAAACTTGTACAGCTGGCATAAAGAGTAAAAACATGTCGCTTCTTGACATAGTCTGAAGGACTCTTCTACAACACTATTAATACAAACCAGCGGCACACAATTACAGTGCACTTTAATGATACTGTATGACTAGGACTTTGATAAGGAAGAGGCACCAGTTTCATACAAAGACCCAGATAATGACTGACTTCTACTGTATTGTTAACCAACAAGACTTGAAAGAGTGATTATTGAAAAGAGGGCTACAGAAAAAGAAATGAAGAACATGGCGCTATGACAGTTCCACAGCTTTAGCCTTGATGAATTGTTGCAGAAGAGGAGACAGAGCTAGATGTTAAAGCATGCAGTACTCTTTCTCCAAGGTGGCAGTGTAGAAAGCAGAATCTCGCAGCTGAATGTCTTGGTTGTTCAGGAACGAGCAACCTATACAGTAACTAGCATAGCTGTTATGTCTAGACAAGCAGCGTGGTCAGATTGTGAAGAGTGCCGTGGGTTACACATTTTGCAAATGCCTTTTTACAGGCATCAGGAGAGGAAAGCAATCCAGATCTGTGTGGCTGGTTGGTGTACCAATGTATTGATGAACATTGAAGTTCTGGCTCAAAGAATTGTATCTATTACATTTTTGTGTTGGTTGAAAACGCATTACAATTAGGGCTGTCAAAGTAAACATTACCTCATGAGAGGACCCATGAAAATACTAATTAGAAAACTGATTTTTGCAGAAAAACACCGGCCATCACAGATGAGAATGGTTTTCAAAAGGTATTTTGGTATCTGTGGTTGAAGACTAACTCCTTCAACTGGATAGGGAGAGTGGAAGGGTTTCAGGTGGTCAGTAAGGCGATCTATCAGCTTCTTCTGGAGGAGTTAGCTGTAGAGAGAAAGAGAGATCTTGCTGCTGGGCCTGTGTGCGCTACATCAGACCATTCAATTACCATTTCAGAGTCACTGTGACAAGCCTCTAGTGCGCTCTCCTCTGAGTCCTGCTTGGGGAGGGGTGCGCCAGGAGACAGAGGGGTCTCATCACACTCCTCCTCCTCTGACTCCCCCTCTCCCAGGGCGTTTGAACCGCGGGTCAGGAAGTCCGAACGTGTCCGCGCCATGCGGACTTTTTTATGACCCGGTCGGCCAACCTAATCAACCAAATGATAATAAAACAAGTGAAGGAGCTCCCGCGTACATCAAGGTCAGGTGACCCCCACCAAGGTCTTGTTATGAGTTCAAAGACAAATGTTGGGGAAAAATCCTGAGGTTTGTGAGAAGATATTTAAAATCTGCCATGGCCTAAAGTGTTTCTCTTACCTCACTTTTAGTGGATTTGTAACCCAAAAGGCTCACTTCGTCCGGGACTCCTGGTGTTTTCCCTTGATTGGCTATGTCCTTATCCAACCTAAAAGAAGTTCAAGGGTTACAGGGTTTCTGCAGGTTTTATAGTAGACTTTTTAAAGAACTTCCAAGAAAACATTCCAGGATTTTTCTCCATATAGTGGACTTCAATGGTTACCAACGGATTGAAGGTCCAAACCTTTCCAACGGGATTACGTAATGCATGACGCATCACAGAGCAGTGCAAGACGAGCATTTGTGGATAAAAAGTATATAAATTTTAATTTTTAGAAAATGATTGATGGTTTCTCTAGATAGGACTCTTATTCCTCGTCTGGGATCATGTAGAGCAGTGTTTCTCAACCCTGGTCCTGAAGGACCCCCAACACTGCAGGTTTTGTCTTTCTCCCTAATTAAACACACCTGATTCAACTCATCAGCTCATTAGAAGAAACTCCACTACCTGAAATGAGTGTGTCAGACAGAGGAGACTTTCAAAATGTGCAGTGTTGGGGGTCCTCCAGGACCAGGGTTGAGAAACACTGATGTAGAGCCTTTTGAAGCTGCACTGAAACTGACATTTGGACCTTCAACCCGTTGAACCCCAGAGGAAAATCCCAGAATGTTTTCCTCAAAAACCTTAATTTCTTTTCAACTGAAGAAAGAAAGACATAAACATCTTGGATGACATGGGGGTGAGTAAATTATCAGGACATTTTAATTCTGAAGTGAACTAATCCTTTAAGACTTTTTAAGATGAGCAGAAACCCTGGGTTAGTTTACTCAAAAATGCTGCTAACATTTACAAACACATACAACCTTCTTCTCTTTAGCTTTGTGTGCAGAAATCATTTTCTCGTTTATGCATTTTTAAAGACGCTGTCTCAAGAAGCCACACACTAGGTTTGACTTGGATGATAGTAAGTCAAATGACCTGTTTTTATTTCTGAAGCCTGACAGCTCCAAGTATCCTCCTTTGTTGTAAATGAAAGGGCAGCTTGCTAAGTAATTACTTTTGTGTTAGAGAAAAGAAAGAAAGGTTTTTGGAATGAAATGAGGGCGAGTATGGAATTAAGGTAATTTTTGATTTTGGAGGAGCTATTCTGCAGCCTGAGGTCAAGCTCTTCACTTACTTTGAGAGGGGAACCTTGGCCTTTGGAGAAAAGAAAATGTTTCCAGGCCTCTCGGACAAGCTGATGTTGGCATTCTGAGTAGGTGGTTTCTTGTTTGTTCGCTTTCTGAATTCATCTCCTCTGGATTCCAGGGTCAACTTTGGAGCCCACCCTTCTGCTACGCTGCGACTGTCCTTTGGTCGGTCTCTGAAAATGGAAGGAGCGGCTTCCTTTTCCAGGACTAGTGTCTGGGAGCTGAGGTCAGGCTCTGGCTGAGCAATGGGAGCAGGTCCTCGGTCCGTAAAGAATCTGTCTGGCCTTCCTCTGGAACCTTCTTGTCTGCTCTGCTCAATCCTTTGCAGAGCCTCGACCCTCTGCTTCTCAAACATCTCCCTCTCATGTTGGGCGTAATGCTTGCGCTGTTCTTCCAGGATGTGCTTCTGCTGACGGATCTGCTCCATCATCTCCTTTTCATGTTGCTGCTGCTGATGTTTCTGACGCTCTTGCTTTTCCTCATTAAGCTTCTCAAGCTTTTCCAGCACAGAAAGGCTGTCGCTGCTAGGCTGTGCTGGGCTGGTCTGGACGGCACTGTCTTTGACCTCGGGAAGCTTCAGATCTGCTTCATTTAAGAAGCTTTCCTTCTGCATACTAATAACCACAACCAAGGGCCTCCGAATGGACTCCTTGTCTTTCAGAGGCTTGCTGGGACCTTCAGGGAGCGGGGTGGCTGAATTCATGGTAGGCTTCATGATTAGAGAGCTGCTTTCTGATGAAGGGGTGTAGAAAGTAGGGAGTGAGTTCTGTATTCTGGGAGGTTGAGGTTGGCCAGCTGGTTCTGATGAGATATCAGGTGCCGGAGTGTCAGAGGGCAAAGCGGGCTCGGGAATGTTGGAGAACACATCGTGCTGGTCTGGCACAGAAGAAGGAGAACCAAGATCCTCTGGTTCGGCACAAGGTGCCTTGTCTTTGAAATAGTCATCAATGTTGAGAAGCTCAAAGCTGCCTTTGGAGCTCTGGCTATCTGGAGTACCCTGAGGAGTGTGAGCGATCTCGCTGACCAGCTCCATTTCTTCCGAAGGAGACGTTCCTCCAGTGGAGCGCACCTTAAGAAGCTCCAAGCTAAACTTGGCCTGCTCCAGCTCTCGCATCCGTCGGCTCTCCCGTTTGGCCCGCGTCCTCAGGTTGGGATCCTCCAGAGTCCGCGGTCTTTCTCGGATCGCCACTTCAGAAGTCGGTTGTACTATTGCCGTACCTTCCGTCATCTCCGGCTCCATCTCTTCCAAAACATCGCCACTGAGGACCTGTTTCCTCCTGTCCTGCTCCTCATAGGAGTCTTCCCACAAACCCATGTCTCGAAGCTTGTCCTCTTCGGTTAACACATTGGTTTTTCCATTCGTCAGCTGTGTGGTTTTTAATCTCTGCTCTTGAAGTTCTCTGAATCTGAAAATTTCAAGATAATCCCAATAAAAAAACTGTTCTGTTTCAGTTGCACTTTATTTTACAGTGTACTTACCCAATAAAGTACTGGTAATATAAGGTAACTACATGGGTTAAGGTTAGGTTTAGGGTTAGGTTCAGGGTTAGTACTTAGTTATAACCCAGTTATTGTAATTGCTATAAGTACATAGTATGTACATGCGGAACAGGACTGTTATTCCGGTAAAAGACCACCTCTATAGTAGGAACACAGGATTTACAGTGGGAAAAAAGTCAAGTCAAATTTATTTGTATAGTGCTATTCACAATACACAAGTTTAAGTTTATATCATCTTCATGCCTTACAGTCACATATAGCAGATTAGAGCTATAGGGTGTAGGGCGATAATAAAGTTTACATTTTGCACATTTCATACAGATTATATAATCTGAGAATATTTGTTTTCCACTTGAATTGAATGACAATTGCTTGGCATTTCAAGCTTTCTATAGATATATTTCTCATGTCTGTGAGACAAGTATACGTTGAGTTTCAGTTCATTTTTGTGACGCGCTCCAGTTCACAGAGACCGAGATGGCAGAAAGTGCATCCTTTTGGTTTTCTTTATTTCACAAAGGCACAATGTTTTCTTGTTATTGTGAGTTTACACAAATAAAAGAAAACCAGTTCACAGTTTTGAATGATGCATTACTCTTATCTGTATTACCAAAAATGACGTAGTATTTTAAGTTATTTCCGCTGTTATCTGAAAAAATGCCAGTGATCGCGCCTCAAGGCGTGACTTCGCCACAAGGTGGTTGTTTTTTTTCTGTGACTAACCGACTATTACAATTTTTAGCCTCTTCTAGTCAATTATTAGGGGGCAGCCCTAGGATAAAGTTGGACATACTCTATCTCCTACTTTTTATATAGAGCTGTGCTACAGGTTGTGAAGTTATCAACAATCACAGAGCCGAGATTTGCTATATAGCATACATTGCTTTATATGAGTGTACTGTGTGTATTCCAGTAAAGTTGGATGTAATTTATACAACTTTTAATATAATCGCTGGGTGATAATATTGTTTCATTTTGTGACAAATGTAAACAATGCAACAAGAAAGGTTAGTACAGGGATCCTACACATTTTCCATTTTGAAATATATCCATACTTTTCCAGACTCAAACTTTCCAAACAGATTTTTCAGACCAAATTTAACATAAATGGTTCATACAGCATTATATTTGGTATATACCAGTGCTTCCCACACATAGACTTTACTTGGGCGGGCCGCCCACGAATAATAAGGGCCGCCCAAGTATATTTGGAGACACATTTTTGCTTTTATTATTTTTATCATCTTATACTTTTATATCCGCGCAAGATAATGAAACCATCCGCGATCAAATAACTAGTCGTTTCGTACCTGCTCGTTATGTGTACGTCAGAACTGTTTTCACAAAGAGAGCTGCATGTTGCAAAGTCACAAGGCGGCGCTGTTGCGCGTTCTACAAGCTCGTGCAACAGTGCCTCAGACTGCTTCAAAGTGATTCTCAATCAATGAAAAGCGCATATTTATGCCAAGCGATTGCTAATGAACTCAAGTTGATGAATTATTACAAAGTCTACTTCATGGCCTTTATATAAAATGTTTTAGACGATTGTAAGAATCTTAAGGATCAGCCTGCAATAGTACAGACATTTCAAAATAAGAGTCCCGGTGTATTTCGGGCTTGTTTATAATTAAAAGTCACACGCTAAGTTTTTTCTTTTTCTTTTGGGCATTATTGGTATTTTGTAGTCTCCCCCACAGGAAGAAAAGACATATATTCATAACACATAATATTCATTATGTAAATTTTACTAGTAAAATCTGTGTCCCATTCACTGAGAGAGACACTATATGACAGCAAGGAGAACATAGGAAAAGGTGAACCATTTAAATGCTGTAATTTTGCATAATTTACAATGCATAATAATGCATAATATTAGTATGTAATTAAATGTATATGTTATTTAATTAAAATTAACTTCAATAAATAAAAATACTGTTAAAAATCACACATTATTTGTTTGTCACTTGTAGTAGACGTTTTTTGTGCCATGGGTAATAGGAGGATTTTTCATCTTATGGACACAAGTATATTTTCAAACCTGTGGGAAGCACTGTATACTGTATTACAGTCAACTGTAAATATACAGTATTTCTGTTTTCCTCTTACATCTGTTTGCTCAAAGTGAAACCATGCACTTGATAACATGCAACAACATCAGAATAAGCCTAAAATGCTTAATAAACTGCATAAAATTACCTCTGACACCCTGGTTTGATGCTGTAAATGTGGTTTAATGTTGCACGATCACCAAACAACAAAGTACAGTATGAACTAAATGATCGTTTGAGCTTCTATCTGTTGCTGGTTTGAGTGGCAATTGAGTAAACGTTGTTTTAGTGAAGTATAAAAAGCTTATGAAAATGAAAACTGGCACCTTGAATGCTTTGAGTCGTGTTCGGCGATCAATATATGATCTCTAAACTTTTACCATGAAAACATTTTTAGAATTCTTAATTTTGTTTTAGAAAACTGAATAGTCTGGAAACACAATTTCTTTTCTTTTTCCCACACTTATCCAGACCCAGAAATTACTCAAACCAAAGTGTGTATGAACTCTGTTATTAAACAATCTTTTAGTTAGTAAACAACCTAACACTTTGAAACAATTCCCAACTTTTCTAAACTTTGAGCTGAGTGCTTATGCAATTCCAGTGTTGAATAAACCAGATTTTTGTTTGGCAGACTACCAGTATGAAAAAAGGATTAGACTGTTGATTGGTGTGACCCAGACCATTATAGAGCCCTGACTGTATTTTTAAGCAATTTGTAAGCCACTCTGTAGAAAGGGCCGTGGCGTACCTCTGCCTCGCCAGATAGCCTCTACCCACTGCTTGCAGGCGGATAGTGATATCCCGCTGCCGGAGGTAGAGCTCTCTGGCCCAGTGTCTTCTCCATGCAGTCTGGATCCTGAGGGCCGCCCGCTCCCGCCGATACAGCCTCCAGTTTCTCTGGATCACCAGGGCTGCCTCCCTCCACAGCAAGAGTCGACGCCTCTCTCTACAGCCTCTCCAGGCCGACTGAATACAGACCGCTGCCCCCTGCTGGACACGCATGTCATACTCAAGCCTGCTGTCGCTCTGTGAAGACTGACAGCTCCTCCACCAGTTCTACATGAGACAACAACAAAGCGGGATTGTATGGAAGATTCATGGGTCACATGCATTTAGGACAAAGACTGAAAAAAGGCTTTTCATATAGGGCTACGCAGAAATCACTTATTAGCAACATGCATTTATTTATGCTGTCTGGAGCTTTTCATAGCTATTGATGTAAATTTTATCGCAGTCTCGATATAATATCTCGATATACCAGTCCTAATTTCATATTTTTTCACATGTACAAAAGAGACTTTTTTTTTTTTTTTTTTTTTTTTAGAGAAAATCAATACTAAATCATAAACACACTGCAAAAAATGTTGTTCTTACTTGGAGTTTTTGTCTTCTTTCTAGTCAAAATATCTTAAATCAAGAAGCATTTTCTTGACAAAAATTATTTAGATTTTAAATTATTTTTACTTATTCAGGAAAAATAAGTCAAAATTAAGTAGGTTTTTCCTTAAAACAAGCAAAATAATCTGCCAATGGGGTAAGCAAAATAATTTTATTTCAAACCAAGAATAAGGTATATAATCTTGTTTTCAGTTTGGACTGAAAATGGACTGAAGATTATTTTGCTTACCCCATTGGCAGATTATTTTGCTTGTTTTAAGGAAAAACGTGCTTAATTTTGATTTATTTTTCCTGAAAACAAGAAAATAATTTGTTCTTGTCAAGAAAATGCTTCTTGATTTAAGAACTTTAAGATATTTTGACTAAAAACAAGACAAAAATTCTAAGTAAGAACAGCATTTTTTGCAGTGCAGTTATCTTACTATTTTGAGAAAGTGCCCAGACATCAATGTAAACATTTATAATATTAAAAAATAATAATAAAAAAGGATCAATTCATGTCAAAGACTTCCAATACAGAAGTGCAATCACAGTCTATCCACACATCAAAACAAAAAATATGTTGAATGATGGAACAAACACATCACATCCAGAGTTAAAATAATATTTATTTAATACTAAATCCTTATTACTGTAAGTACTTCTCCTGTTTACATGTCAAAAGTCTAACCCAAATACCACAGACAATCTTCCACGAGTTTCCAGTCATTCATGACAACTGGATAATTATCATTAAATAAAATTTTCCATTAAAAACATTCCCACTTTTAAAAAATAAAATTTTAAATAACAGCCCTGACATTTACAGGATTTCCACTTCTGCTTAAAATATTATCGTCACATAAAGCATAAAAAGAAATCTCGCACCTGTATCTGGCAGGCAGCCTGTCTCATTCTGAGGAAGTTCTTTCTCTCTAGAAGAGCTCTGAAACGCCGCTGGAGATTGATGATTCTGCGCAGCACCTCCTGATGGAGCAGGTCTTGCAGCCGCTGACGCTCTATTTCACGCAGGAACACCTGCCATACAGAGAGACGCGTCACATGCATGCAACACTGGACATTTCCAGCCATGAATGGACATTATGTGTCATCCCAAAGGCATTAGAAAAAGTAGGAATTTAATTAAGTCCTATCACTGCCAGAGGTTGATCGTACCATGGTACGGCCCACTTGAAACCCTTCGGGAGTGAGATCCACCTGGCTCAGGTACCGTCTGAGAGCTTCCTGGCTGGCCTGGTCGGTACCCTCAGGTAACAGAACATGGAAGTGTCGAGCAAAATCCTGGAGGGCATAAAACAGATTAAACGCCACCATTTCTTTGATGGCACACACACACACACAAGTGTCCAGGAAGTGACATTTCTCATTAGGGCCTGAAGATGCATGGCAGATTTCAGAACACTAACATCACTGTGATGGTATGATGGTATGGGTGGACAGTCTGCGAGGTTGTGTATGCAATTATTCCTGGCCACTTTTATTGCAGACTATAGAGAGCCTCTGTGACGTCAGCTGACTACACCAGCTTCATATCTCACAGGAACTGCTGGAGGCGAAGACACTCAAGTTTTAAACTGTTTAATAAAGGATATACTCAAAGTAATGGACACAAAAGTACACAGTCCCTCAAGTCCCACATTCATGTAAAGGCCAGATATAAACATTAGCAATAGTCAGGCTTGTCTTAAGAGACACTATGAATTATTGAAACAGTCTGTTTGAAATGTCAGTCATTAGACATGTAAACAAACTCTATTTGCATCAACTGCATGATGCTGTTTGTTTGGGCTGAATTCATGTTTCTGATGGTAGAAAGTGGCCAAAACAATACAACCATCCCCAGACAGACACACCCAGGACAGGAAATGAACAACAGGAAATAATGATTTCAGCTTTGGAACTGTAGAAGATGAGGACAGGGAGTCAAAGTTTGGGGGACAGTAAGATTTTTTTTGTGGTGAAAATCAAGTTTTTAATGTTGTTTATATGTCTGTGTGCTGTTTTTAATATGCATTAAGACAAACCATGTGCGAATTCAACAGACAACAGTGTTGCTGAGTATTTTCTCCTTAAAACTGCAAGACAGTCTCAAAACCACCCGTTTCCTACCGTCACAAACATGTAACCAATCCCGTCAGCGTGTGGGCGGGGCTTTTCTCCACTGACTTTCTATGATGTTCAAAGCGTTTCTAAGGATGCTGATTTTTATTCTGACTCTGAGATGGTGAACGGGAACATGGTTTGTGTAACGTGTGCAACACGTAATTTGCTGTTTGATAATGTAATCAAGCCGAAGGCTGATCATATCTGCGTCATGTGTCATAAAACGCATCACCATTCTGATACATCGACTAGCCTGTATAATTCTCTTTTCTTCTTCTGAATCAGTTTCTGGTTTAAACATGCAGTATATGGCAGAATTAAACCAGTATTTCCATTTACCATTGTGTTGCGTTTACTACAGTTGATCAGGTAATCTGAGCTGCTGTGATTGAGTGGAGGCGGAGACTAATTTGCATATTCATGAGTCCGCGTATACTAAATGAAGCAAGGGTGTAGAGTTACAGGTCAAGCTATTTTAAGGCATGAAGAAAATATTTTCAAAGACAAAAGTTTAAATATGTCATTTTGCTTATTAAATATGAGTTTTAAGGGATAAAATTATTGACTGCAGGGGGAAGTGCTTTTTTTAACAAGGATGCATTAAACTGCTCAAAATATTTTTTGTCCTTTGAACTTTCTATTCATCAAAGAATTAACAAAATTAAATGTTTCTTAAAGGGTTAGTTCACCCAAAAATGAAAATTCTGTCATTAATTATTCACACTCATGTCGTTCCACACCCATACGACACAAATTAAGATATTTTTGATAAAATCCGATGAGGCCTGCATTGACAGCAATAACACTCCCTTTTTCAGATGCCCAGAAAGCTACTAAAAACATATTTAAATCAGTTCATGTGACTACAGTGGTTCAACCTTAAATGTTATGAAGCAACAAGAATACTTTCTGTGTGCCAAAAATAACAAAACAGCGCCTTTATTCCACAATATCTAGTGATGGGCGATTTCAAAACACTGCTTCATGAAGCTTTACGAATCTTTTGTTTCGAATCAGTGATTCAGAGCGCATGTCAAACAGCCAAAATCACGTGAACTATTGAAGTTTCAAAACACTTATGACGTAACAAAGCCTCGTTAACTGAAATCATGTGATTTTGGTGCTCTGAACCACTGATTCGAAAACAAAAGATTTGTAAAGCTTCGAAGCTTCGTGAAGCAGTGTTTTGAAATCGCAGATGACTAGATATTGTGGAATAAAGTCATTATTTTTGGTGCATATTCTTGTTGCTTCATAACATTAAGGTTGAACCACTGTAGTCACATGACAGCTTTTGAAAGGCATTGAAAGTGTTAATTATCTTGCTCTCAATGCAGGCCTCACTGAGCCATTGGATTTCATCAAAAATATCTTAATTTGTGTTCTGAAGATGAACGAAGGTCTTACGGGTGTAGAATAGGGTGAGTAATAAATGACAGAATTTTCATTTTTGGGTGAACTAACCCTTTAAGCACAAAATAAGCATATTAGAATGAATTCTAAAGGATCATGTGACGCTGAAAATATGTGAAATAATGACAGCTTTGCCAAATAAATTACATTTTAAAATATATTAAAATGGAAAACCATTTATTTTATAACAATATTTCACAATATTACCCATTTTACTGTATTTTTTATCAAATAAATGCAGCCTTGGTGAGCAGAAGAGACTTCCAGTACAGTAGACAATATCCCACACCATCATACTTTTAAACTCAGGTTTGAGATTCAAGTGTTTCTATAGGAGATATCAGTCTCACCTGAAAAGTGTACTTGATGCTGTAGCCAGATTGTCGGATGCGCACGGTTTCCAGCATGCCAGTGTAGCGAAGCTGTCTCAACACCAGGCCATCATTAAAACGCAGAGGCAGCTGAAAACCAGCAAAGATTCGTCAAACAGTAAAAACTAAAATAACGTATAAATGAGATACGATTGAAACGGACTCGCACACCTTCTCTGCATTCGATCGTATGCACTTCACGAAGTACGGCTCTGACTGACCGAGCGTCTCCATCAGCTTGTTGAGAGAGGCCTTAAATGGAGCAAAACAACACAAATCAATAAACACGACAGCATGTCATAGAGCAAACCCAAAAAACACAGATTTGAAAGAAATAAAAATGTATATTCTGAAAAAAAAGAGTTCTGTTTTAGAACTTTTAGAACCCTTTTTGTCAAGTGAAGTGAACTTCAACAGTAGGGAGCAGTGAACACTATGTAGGGACCCTGTCGATCGGGACGCACCCAAGTTGAAATGGAGCGAATCAGGAGTGTCCGATACAGTAAGAGACATACGAACTGTGCAGAATAGGGATGCGTGAGGATGTGCCCTACAGCAAACACTCAACCAGACTCTTTAAATGTTGAGCAAGCAACATCAGCTTGTGTCACACGGTAATGAAGCGACTGCATTTCGCACGTAAAGGACCGATCAGCCTGCGCTCTCTAGAGTTTCATGACTGAACTAGATAAGACTTGTGTGTGTCTGTATCTGTCTATGCAGAGGAAAGCAGCTATTTTGGTGGTCAGGAATTCACTCTCTCTTCCCAAAGTGAGAGCCGCACAGAACAGGATGTGGGAAGTGAGGTCATCCACACATTTGTGCAGGCTTGTTGCCAGGACATGCCGAGCCAGTGAATGTTTACAGCTCTCTGTCCCAACCTGAGACACTAGAGGGAAATGTAATGCTGCTTTTTCACTGCACTCTTTATGTCACGAGGGGTCGGACAGTTAAGGACATCCTGTCCAGACAAAAACAGCAACAAAAAAGACTTTATAATATAGACTTTTAACACGCAGTTGTTTGTAAAACCAAAACAAAAGAGTTTTAGAGCAAATAAAAGTGTTATTGTGTCAAAGGTAGACGTGATGTCATTAATGTGGGATTTTACTGGGTTGCACAGGGTGGAAATTACAGCAGAGTTACACAACGATGTAAGAAAGCAAGCGTGAGATCTGACCTGGAACTGAGCACTAATGCTCGGGGGTTTCTTCTTCTTGTGGAGGTGCAGCAGGGACTTTGTGATGCGGTCGTGTAGCGTCAGGTTACTCAGGTACTTCAGAGACTTGACATCCAGCAAGTGCTGCAGACGCCACACACAGACACACACACACACACACGGACACAAGCATATATAGATCAGTTAAAGGTAGAGTTTGCCCAAAAATCTGAATTCTTCATCATTTACAGAAGCTCATGTTGTTCCAAACTCATATGAACATTCATGGAACACAAAAGGAGATAAAGATAAAAAGCAAAAAAAGTCAATTCTGTATATGGCGATCGCAGCTATCAAAATTATGGTTCATTAAAAAGTGTCCTAAAAAATGCCTACATGACCATTTTACACAGCAAACACAGCTATTAAGCTCTAAAAAAGATAAAAAATGACTTATATGGTGCAATATTCCTTCTTCTGAGGCCGAACGAGACAAAATACCACAACACAAAACGACAGCACAAACAACACAAAACAAAACACAGCACAAAAAAACAAAATACCACAACAAAACACACCACGCAAAACACAAAAACAAAAATAACACAACACTAAAACAACAAGACACAAAACAACACAAAAACAAAACAGCATAACACAACACAAGAAGAAACAACAACACAAACAAGACAACAAAACAAGACAAAACACACCACAACACAACACAAAACAAAACACAGCACAAAAAACAAAATACCACAACAAAACACCACAACACAAAACAACAAAACAAAATAACACAACAACACTAAAACAACAATGGCGATCGCAGCTATCAAAATTATGGTCCATTAAAAAGTGTCCTAAAAAATGCCTACATGACCATTTTACACAGTAAACGCAGCTATCAAGCTCTAAAAAAGACAAAAATGACTTATATGGTGCAATATTCCTTCTTCTGAGGCCGAATGAATGAGAAAACAACTGAAAATCTGCCACTTTTGGACATTCAACACGACGGCATGAACTTTTGCGGACACTTCGCTCAATATCTCTGTGTGTGTTTCACAAAAATAATCAGATTGAATAAATAACACCACAACACAAGACAAAAACAAGAAAAAAAGACAAAACAACACAAGAAAATACAACAACACAAAACAGCACAAAACAACAACAAAAAACAACACACAACAACACAAAACAAGACAACAAAACAAGACAAAACACCACAAAACAACACAAGACAACAACACAACACAAAACACAAAGCAACAACAAAACACAAAACAAAACAGCAAATCAATACAAAGCACAACAAAACAACAAAAACAAAACATAAAACAACAAAACAAGACGACACAAAACAAGACAAAACACCACAACACGACAACAACACAAAACAAAACAACACAGCACAAACAAAACAAAACACAAGACGACAATACCACAACAAAACAACACAAAACACAGCAACACAAAACATCACAAAACAAGACAAAACACAACAACAAGACAACACCACAACAAAACGATACAAAACACCACAACACAAACAAAACAAAACACAAGACAATAATACCACAACAAAACAACACAGAACACAGCAACACAAAACACCACAACACAACACAACACTAAAACACCACAACACAACAAAACAACACAAAAACAAAACAGCGTAACAGAACACAACAAGAAACAACACAAAACACCACAACACAACATAACATAACACAAGACAACAACACAAAACAACAGCACAAACAACACAAAACACAACACAAAGCAACAACACAAA
This sequence comes from Megalobrama amblycephala, assembly GCF_018812025.1. NCBI lineage: Eukaryota > Metazoa > Chordata > Actinopteri > Cypriniformes > Xenocyprididae > Megalobrama > Megalobrama amblycephala. The sequence goes on from NC_063046.1 coordinate 60,021,204, forward strand.
GCAACAACACAGCACAAAAAAAAAATACCACAACAAAACACACCACGCAACACCACAACAGAAAACAACAAAACAACACAAAAACAAAACAGCATAACACAACAAGAAACAACAACACAAAACAAGACAACAAAACAAGACAAAACACCACAACACAACACAAGACAACAACACAACAAAACAATACAACACAACACAACACACAAAACAACAGCACAAACAACACAAAACACAATAACACAAAGCAACAACACAAAACAAAACACAGCACTAAAAAACAAAATACTACAACAAAACACACCACCAAAACACCACAACACAAAACAAAAATAACACAACAACACTGAAACAACACCACACAAAGCAACACAACACAAAGCAAGAATCAAAACAACAACTCACCACACTATGCAACACACAAAAACAACAACACAACACAATAAAACAAACAACAACAGCACCTCAACAAAACAGCACAAGGACAAAACAAAACAAAAAACACAACACAAAACAAAAGTACAAACACAAAACAACAAAAGGGTTTGGACAACAACGAGTCGATCATAACAGAACTGTCATTAAGTGCCTTTAAATGAAATAATAAAATCATGTGATGGGATTCACACCTTGGGAAGGCTGGGCTTCATCTTATAGTTCTTATTTCTCCTGGGGAAAAAGAAGCATAAATAACAGTGGTTATGATATTCCAGAAGCCTGCTGTATTCATCTGATGACAGTGAAGGCAGAATCTCACATGAGGATGCCATGGGCTCGCTCCAGGAGTTTACTGCTGGTGGAGTTGACGAAGATGCCGTCCTCCTCGCTGAAGGACCCGGCGGAGGACAGTCGGTGCTGTCTCCCAGGACGCCCGTTCCAGCCCTCTCTGACAGGGACAGCAAATACAACATGCATGTTGAACATTCCTCAAACTGCAATGAATGCAAAACCATTTTAATGAAATATCAGACTTGAATGGGTTTTAAAGACATGGTTTGATTAGACATGGTTTTGTATGTATGGATGTACAGGGCTGAGTACGATTTGCTGCATGGACCCAATAGTAATATGGTGGCAATATTCTGTATTACAGGAGGTCACTGGAGCATGTGATCATGAACTGTGAAGAGCAATTACCCATCAGCCTAGGATCTGTCATCCAAATGAGCAAATATCTCCACTCTGACATCACACAGGAAGCAGCTGCTCTTTCCTGGTGTTTTGTGGTCACTTAGTAACCCAAAAAGTGTGTGGGGTTGCAAAAAAGATTATGGGGACTTTACAGCGCAACAAAAGAGCTGTTGTGAGCCACTTGTTCTGGATATCAGGGCTAATCTCAGTGCCATGCAGTCATTAAAGCATGAAGCAGGGAAGGCCGTGGGTCATCCTCCGGGTATCTGTGGAGTCACGGCTCTAACTCTACACCCACACCGAGAACTTAACAAGACATGTGAGTACTGACCAGGGGCTCACTGTACACACTATTTACCGCTCAGAGAAAAAAAAAAAAAAAGTGACTGGACAATACAGTGGGGATTTCAGGAACCTGGCTACTTACAGTAGAAACAACTGATATGCAGGTTCTCCAGGAAAATATCATCAGAGCACTGGCAAAATGTTTCCCAAGACCGCTATGTCATGCGCAAATCTATTGGAATTATTCGTTTTATGTGGGATATAAAATCAGTTGTAAAATATAGCTGCAAGCAGCAATTACGGGGTCAAGCACAAAAACGGCACAATAAGCAAGCCAACACGGCTGTGAGCATCAGACCAACTGCAACAGTGAGCAATTAAAGACCTTTTAAGATCATTCTAGGCAAACGAGCTGAAAAATGATCAAAAATGAGGATTTACTGGTTCATCATTTTCGATCAATAGGTGGCGCTGTGTTCAAATTGTTTTGGTATGGTCAGAGTGGGGTGACAATGACACTTGCAAAGTTTGGTGTCAATATGTCAAAGCATTGCAGAGATACAGCTTAAAGAGTGAGTTTTACATCATGCCTCAAAATCGTTGCTACGGTATATGAAAATTGTTTGACGTATCGACTTGAAATCCATAACTTTTTGTCGCCATGGTCTGAAGATGATACGGTTCGATTTTGGTGAAAATCGGAGCAACGATCTAGGAGGAGTTTGAAAAAGTGTGGTTTTTAAAGAAAAACAATATGGCGGACAGGAAGTTCAGCCGACTATGTCAAATCAAATTTGATATCTATGATCACAGCATGACCCAAGGAATCTACTGAGACCTGTTTCATTACAATCGGTTAATATTGTCAAAGGTTATTAGCATTTTTGTAAATTTTTGTTATAACTTTTGACCACAAGGTGGCGCTGCACCAAAACTTTTTGAGTATTGTAAGGACATGGTGCCAAAGATGCATACCAAGTTTCGTAACGATACACTAATGCGTTCGTAAATTACAGCATTTTAGCACAAAATTCAAAATGGCCGACGGCCAAAATGGCTGATATTTAAAAATTTGCCATCATGCCCTGAATCTAACAAGACCAAATTTATGATTTTTGGACAAAGCCATCAGAAGTTATAAGCAAAAATAGCCATTTTTCATATCTCCGCACCAGTAGGTGGCGCTGCACCAAAACACTGCATGATGCCTCAGGTCATGCTTGTGATGACATGTACCAAGTTTGGTCTGAATATGATAAAGCGTTACGGAGATACAGCCTTACGTCTATTTTCGCAAGCGCAACATTAAACTTGTTCGCGTGTTTTTCAAATACGGTTTGAGGAATCGACTTGAATTCCATAACTTTTTGTCGGCATGATCTGAAGATGATCTGGTTCAATTTTCATGAAAATTGGAGTAATGGTCTAGGAGGAGTTCGAAAAAGTAAAGCTGTGTCCGAAACCGCTCACTCGTTCACTCATTCACTAATCCCTATATAGTGTATGGCATTTGAGTGCACTATATCTGTATGGAGTGAACGAAATGAAGTGAGTGAATTCGGACGCTGACGTATACACTGTGCGTCGGAGATCTCAGAAACGGCTCGACACGCTTTAAAACTATTTTATCCTACATGTTATTTACATTATAAAATAATGTTAATAACAATAACAATCATAATGACTTTATTTTGTAATCATACGTGCCAGCTTTGTAGTTTAATCAATTATGTAATTTGTCATGCTTAATGTGTTCATAATCATTTAATACTATAAAATACTGCAAACAAAAATAAACACATTAACAAGTGTACATAATTTCATGTATTTATCCTTTTTAATAAAGTTGTTAGAAACTCTCACGCTCACAGATTACGTGGTCTTTGAGCGCCCTCAGGCGACCGTTATGATTTGAATACGCTACCTATGATTAACGATTTTTTTTAAATCATCCACTAAATTATCATCTTTTAAAGATTAATGAGTTAACAGTGCCGCAAAATATTAAAACACATTGCTGTTAGTAAAACACATTAAATTGATTCAATGCCTACATAATATATTTTAATAATGAAAATATTTTTTATTAATATAATTTCATTTTTTTTAAATTCATCTATATAATAATGTCCCCCTACATTTTAGTAGGTTTTATTCAAGTAGTGATTAATTAAAAAAAGAAAAGGTTAAAAAAAATGGATTTTGGGAAATAGTGCTTCAGCAAGTGTACATCGAATCTACACTCGAAATCAGAGAGAATTGTGGGTATAAAGTAGTGAACGAATGTAGGGAATGAAGTCGTTCACTCAGAATTCGGACACCACTACAAAATGGCCGACACCCGATATAGTGGACTATATAGTGGATAGGGAGCGGTTTCAGACACAGCTTATGTTTTTAAGAAATTTGTTTCTAGCCCTTACGGTTCAAAAGTTATTAGCATAAACATGAGTGCAACTTTGGACAGCTGGTGGCGCTAGAGGGATTGAGCTAGAGACTCCAAATTTGCTATGGACACAGTTCAGACTGTCCTCTAACTGTGTGCCAAATTTCACAACTTTCCCGCAAGCTGTTCTATGGGCTGCCATAGACTTCAAGAGCGGAAGAAGAAGAAGAAGAAGAAGAATCGAAAATAAAAATAAAAAGAACGCCAACAGATACAATAGGTGCCTCCACACCTTCGGTGCTTGGCCCCTAATTATATATACATATATTACATATATATACACTCAGGGCTGGACATTAACACCTGTCAAACCGCCAAATGTGGGTGTATTTCAGCAGTGGCATGTAACACAGTCACTCCTACTAACCACTTTGGCGGCTTGATTTTTATAATATTTACAATTTTTAATTGTAGTCTTTTAAAAAGGCATTAGAAATAATAAACTAAGTGCAATGTAGTCTTAAAACATAGATTTTTTCTATACATATAGATACCGAAATATCTGAAACACTTTCAATACTCATTTTATGCAAAACAGACACGATACCAGCTGCTCTTTCTCTCTCTCATCTCTCCGACAGCGAGTCGACACACAAACCCGCCTCCCCTCACTCGTTTCATTTGCTTTAGATGAATTTTTTTACTCATTACTCGTTGTGTTTTTAGTTGTGAGGGAAAGATAACCTTGTTCAGCTTCCCAAAGAACCCAGCATTAAGGGAACAGAGGATGCAGTTTGTTTGTACAAGTGTTTGTTTGTTTGTGGCATTTCTGTGACGAATGTTTTATAAACAAGGCCCAGTTCGACGCTAGATCGTTTAAAACTGAAAGATGGAGCTGTCCCAGCGATAAAAGATCCCGGGCATGAGTCGGAAGTAAAACTGCATCAAATGTCTGTGTTTTGTTGGCAATTGGAGTGTAAGTGCATATAATGTAAACAACACGAACGTATAGTGAATCAAAAGTTATCCAGGGATAATGCGATGATGTATTGCTCGTCAGCCTACGGCATGTCTCCAGGAGCTTGACTGTTTCTGGGAAGAAGTGGTACAGCTGTAGCTGTCTTTTATAAAACTAAAGACTCTTCAGAGATATGAAGGATGCAATACTTCTCTATAGGTACTCAAGATTTACATGAGATTGGCAGAAACCGTGTTCGTCATTTCCCCTTTACTGACATTGCATTCTGAATACACAGACATTAATATGGAGTTGGTCCCTCTTTGCAGCTATAACAGCTTCCACTCTTCTGGGAAGGCTTTCCATGAGTGTTTCTGTGGGAATTTTCGCCCATTCATCTAGTTGAGCGTTTCTCACAAATGCTCCACTGGATGAATGGGCATAAATTCCCACAGAAACATTCCAAAATCTTGTGGAAAGCCTTCTCAGAAGAGTGGAAGCCGGTGTTTGAGGAGAAGGCGTGGCTCACAATCTCCATTCCAGTTCATCTCAAAGGTGTTCGACAGGGTTGAGGTCAGGGTTCTGTGCGGGCCAGTCAAGTTCATCCACACCAAACTCATCCATGAGCTTTGTGCATTGGGGCACAGTAATGCTGTCCTTCCCCAAGTTGGAAGCATAGCATTGTCCAAAATGTCTTGGTTTGCTGAAGCATTGAGATTTATTTGCAATCACATTCGTGCATATGTAAATGTGAAACATCTGTGAGGGATACATGACAGGACCGTGGTCGGATGTGAGGCGCTCTTACCGTTGATTGAGCGTGTTGCTTCCCTGCAGATCAGAGAGTGGAGTGCGAGGATTCCTCCTGTTCACACCTGAAACAGATCACAAAGCCTGTACAACCAGACTGCTCCGAGACACATGGGTCATATGGAAAATGAGTGGGAGGTTATGAGAGGACTGTGTAATGGTTCTCATGAGAATAACAGGATAATTAATTCACTGCTATTGATGAAATGAAACGTATGCACATTCAATTAGAGGTGAATTACTTGAAACATGCTTCTGTGAATCACACACACACACAGTGACTGGGTTCAAACATCCACATACAAAAACACCTACATTGTGACTAAAGCTGGGTGATATATTGAAAATCTTGAGTATCTTTAGGTTTGTTGTTAAAAATGACAGACGTTTTCTCTTTTGGTCCAGATCAAAATAACGCAGAGAACCAAACTACAAGTGTGAACGACTTCAAGATTTTTTTAAAAGTCGACATTTATGTGATGAAAGTCGAGTTGACGTTGACTAATTGCTGATGACGTCATTAATGAACAAATAAGTCTGAAAATGAGGACTTCAAAGATTTCTTATGCTGTTGCGCCCTCTATAGGATCAGCGACTAGTCGACGTCAAGCTTAAAGCATCATGGTATAGCATTAAAGTTGACTACTCGGTGCAACCCATAGAGTGAACACACCTTTAAATACATTTAAATTTGAATTAGGGCTGTCAACATTAACGCATGCTGTAAAAAAGCTATAAAAAAAATGAAAAAAGTTTACAAAAAATACAGTTTTCCATTGAAACCGTAATATACTGTAAAAAGAATGCATTCTGGGTAAGATTTGTAATTTTCGAAAGTAGCCTATAGGTTAGGGTTTGTCTCAAAAACGACCCAGAATGCATTATTTTTACAGTATATTACTGTTTCAATGGAAAACGGTATTTTACTTTGTAAAAGTGTTTCATTTTTTACAGCTATTTTTTAGAGTGCGTTTGCGATCAGATCATTTTAAGTCGCTAAACTCCGGCAAAGTTTTCAGTCCAATGATTCAGTAAACGAATTAATTCAAACAATCAGTCAAAAACAGCACTTGTGTAAAGAAAACCAGGCCGATTACATCAGAGATGGCAGAGAGAATAGAGACTCAGTGAATTATTCATTCCAGTGTGTGTTTCGCTTTAAAACACGAGCTTGGTCATATTTTGTGATTGTTTCCGAATTGCGCAAGCATTCACGCATCACGCTGTGTGAAACACAGACTGAACAGAATGTCAAAACATCACACTACTGTATGGTCAAATGATTTGCAAACTACATTTCTTAGCTGGATAAAGCAAACCAGCGTCTCGCTAGTAAAGTTTTGACAGATGAAGATTGCAGTCAAGGTAAAGATTGTGGTGACGTACAGTAAGTATGCGCCAGTCTGTTATATTGATGTGCAGACAAACCATTTAGCGACGCACTGATTGCACACTGTATTTATGCACAGACACATTTCACTACATTCACATTGTTTCCACACACATTCAGGATAATGTCTGGATTTGTAATGTGTATGTTGCTGTGTTTAGTAATTCTGAATGGATCCGTGTACTGTAGTAGGTAAATGCAGTCAGGTCAAGGTGGTTGGTTTAGTATTGTAACTTGACTTGTCAAAAAATGTAAACAAGCTTTTTACATACTTTAAAAAAATAATCATTCATAAAGTTTGAAAAGGTTGAAGCGAATTACAAGAGTGTTCGCAGTGGGCCGTTTACATTAATCTCGTGTCATAAAAGCATTCTTAAACACTTACATGACCGAACGCACGAGCGCTCTCCAGCACTCTTCTTTGTGAGCATTTGAGTGTGCGTTTGAGCCTAGAGCGCCATCTGCTGTCAAAACTAAGTTCAGAATTGATTTGAGAGAAAATATCAGAATCGATCCAGAATCATTTTATCGCGAATCGTGATTCGAGAATCGATGTATTGTTCCAGCCCTATGAATTATGAAAAGTTTTTTTTCTGTAATGTTTGCTTTGTTGTGCACTAATGTAAGAATTATATGGACTCCTTATATCATTTGGTTATTTGGTGTCCTTTTGGAGTCTCCAAAGTCCTTTTTTTTTGGAAAGACACCTAAATTTACCTTGAAAAAAAGCTAAAATACAGTTTTGTGAGAATCGCTCTTCAATCTGATGGCTTACTTTGCTGGATATAGCAAATGATGACAGAATGAACATGTTAAACGAGATAAACGGTGTACACTTAATTTCACGATAAGTGAAATCGCGATTAAACGCACAAAATGGTGCAATTTTTAAAAAAAATTTATCTTTTGACAGCCCTAATTAGAATTTAAGAATTTAGAATTAGAACTTCTCAGTAAATAGAATATATAGAACAGTTGTTCAATTATATCACCCAGCCCTAATAACAGGATTGAATTAAGAAGGAATGTTTCCAACAGGAAGGAATAATAAATCTTTTTTTATTATTATTATTATGTTGTGTTTTGTGTGTATAGCCTATGACCCGAGCTACCTCCATCAAGCAGACCTATTGTGAGCCCGCTGTCCTCGGAGGGCAAGAGAAACGAGTGCATGCTCTGAGCTGGAGAGGTCATGCCGGGGCGGGAGCGCTCAGAACAGGGGCTCCGCTGAGGGGACAGAGGCGGGCTGCCCGAGAAGCATGCATGCTGAACTGAACCCACAGAGAGGGCTGTTAGTGAAAGACAGACGCCCAAAATGACATCATGCAGGAAAGCAAGACAGGTGCAAGATGGATGGGCAGAGACATGAGGGCTTCAGCTCTGAATCCAATCAATGATTCCGTTATATATGTGTGGCTGAAGAGGTATGCGTTTTTTATAACCGCAACTGTAAAATTGAACGGGCTGCTCGACAGAAGCCCTCATGTCCTGGCCCAGGGTGCATGGAGTGAGGAGACGAGATGAAGGAAAGGCAGCCTTACTGTATTTCTCCTCTTTGCACCTCTGCAGGATCTCTAAGCTTCTCTGATGCACAGGGTGATGCAGAAAACTAAAGCTATCCACACTTTTCACAACTGGAGCAGCAGCATCATGCCCTTAGGAAGCCAAAAAAACAAACAACACACACAAGAAAGAGAGAAGAGAGAGAAAAGACAGATTAAATAGGGAGAAATAAGATGTGCTCGTCTACAAGAGTTGTCACGCGAAGCCAGACGTTGACTATCAGCATAAAGTCTGGTTTACATTACATTTGTGTTCACACATCAGATTTGGGCCACAGTGAAATGCAGTGCGTAGGCAACCCATAAGGCAGTGGGCAGCACTCACAGTTCAAACTCACCGCTCTGTGTGAGGCATCGAAGCAGAGATGAACTACTAATGTTCAAACTTGTAATTAAGGAAGAAAGGCATATAGATACTGAAAAGCTAGAGAGCAGAAGCAAGAGGAGCTGGGCTAACATGGTGTGATTCGCTAGCCGAAATACAAAATAGCTCTAATAATTTACTCTAACAAAGTTAAGATGTCTAACACATTCTTGTACACAATAGCAAAATGTGACTGATTGACAAATGATACAGAGCCCTGAAAATTAACAACTGTTAAATGTGAGAAAAGCCTGATATGCCAAAAACCCAAACTGCTGTTTGTAATGCCTGATAAAAAACACCTGTTATAGCAGATCACAAAATAAAAATAAAATAAAATAAAATAAAATAAAATAAAATAAAATAAAAAAGTTTGGGGTCAGTATTTAAAGAATAAAATGTAAAATTAAATTTTGAAAAAAAAAAAATATATATATATATATACACTACCTTTCAAAGGTTTGGGGTCAGTATATTTTTTTATTATTATTTTTTTTTTAAAGAATAAAGTTCACCAAGGACTTATTAAATTGATCAAAAGTGACAGTAAAGATGATTCTAACATCATAAAAGTTTTCCATTTCAAATATACGCTGATATTTTTTACTTTCCTGAAAATAAAAAAGAAAAAAATGTCTAATGACTTCCACAAAAAAAAAAATTATATATATATATATATATATATATATAGTTCACCAAGGACTTTCCTGAAAAAAAATAAAAAATGTATAATAACAAAAATATGAAGTAGCACAACTGTTTTCAACATTGATAATAAGTAAATGTTTCTCAAATACGCATATTAGAAAGATTTCTGAAAGATCATGTGACACTGAAGATGCTGAAAATTCAGCTTTTCCATCACAGAAATAAATTACATTAACAAAACAATTGAAAACAGTTCCTTTACAGTAAATTGTAAAATTTCACAATATTATTACATATTAATATTAAAAATAAAATGTAATATAAAATATAAATGAAGTTAAATTACATTACATTAAATTACTGTCATGATGCCTAGTATACATTACTGTTCAAAAGTTTGGACTTTTGTGTGTGTGTGTGTGTGTGTGTGTGTGTGTGTGTGTGTGTGTGTGTGTGTGTGTGTGTGTGTGTGTGTGTGTGTGTGTGTGTTTACAGTATTATTGATCAAATAAATGTAGCCTTGGTGAGAAGAAGAGACTTCAAAACATTAAAAAAAACACCTCCAAACCTTTGGATGGAAGTATAAACAGCATGTTTCAATGAGAGCATGATACTCTATAACAGCATGATGTGATTTAAGTGATGTGATTTTCAAAAACTGCTAAAGACACCTATATATATATATATATTCCTTGCTACAAGCACTGTGCTGGTGAAGCTGGGACTTTACATACATGCGTACTGTTGCACTCATGTTGATTTGATTGCTTCTACTATTCTCAAAAGCATTTGCTAAATGACTAAATGTACTGTAAATGCTAAGTGTTTTACATACAGTATCAATCATAACTGAAAAAGATGAAAGTTATTTAGAACAGCTTGATGCAATATATAATTTAGAATAAAATGCATTAACTGAAGTATTTTGATGGTTAGAACTACATTGATCAAAGTCAATTTGTATGGTTTGTAATTAGCCACAGAAAAAAAAAAACTGTATTTTTCAGGAATCATTTATTGGTCCAGGAGGGGTCGTGGATTTGGCAGTGTGACATGTACTGCCTGAAGAATCTTCAGTACAAACTCCGGGCATGTGACCGGAAAAAGGTGCATGTAACCGTTTGATTTGACTCACCACTGCGTTTCTCCACATGTCTCTTCCCAGCGTCCCTGAAGGCCACCATGGCTCTGAAGTAAGCCCTGAGTACAGCCCAGCGGAAGGTGGCCACTGGGTCAATACCGATCAGGCCACAGATGAAGGCGTTCTTACTGCTCTTGAGGAGCGCGACGATGTCCGGCCGCATGTGGTCCGTATTCTTCTCTCTGAAGTCCTGAGACAGCAGGTCAAACAGACAGTCAGGTGACTGGACCAACAATACAGGCTCATCTACTCAATGAAGCCAATGAAATATCAGTGAGGAGAGAAAGCATGGCCTGCACAGATCCATTATGTAACATATGAACAAAGGCTTTATATTGTAAATAAGAGGATCAGCTACTCATGACTGTCAAACTCTGCCAAACTTGAGCCAGGTTTACACTGTGTCACTTTTTTTCTTTCTTTTATGATGGTCAAATTGTATGTTATGACATCAGGGACATCTTGGGTAAAAGCCAATGCAGACTGAACTAACATTTAATTCAGAAATTAGCAAAGTCTTGGTGCTGCTGTTGCCAAACTGGAAAACAAAACATTAGGTTTTAAGGTTTTAGCAAAAATGAGTGTGAATTCGGAAGCACATACTACTGTTGCTATTTCTGGCATAGAAAGATAAGGTAAAAATAGTAAGAGTAGTATGCTAGCATGTGGTCCTGAATTCAGCAATGGTGACTGGGATTTTGGCAAGTATGGGCCATACTAGAGAATTAGTGTGAACTGCTGTCCCATAACCAAAAAGCACATTTAAAAAGTATTCAATTTTATTCAATAGTATTATAATACAACACAATAATATTTAAAATATCAGTAAGCTTAATATACACTGAACAAAATTATAAATGCAAGACTTTTTTTATGTGCACTTCTCCTTTGCCGAGATAATCCATCCACCTCACAGGTGTGGCATATCAAGATGCTGATTAGACGGCATGATTAAATAACTGATCCGAGATCACCTTAACAATGTGTTCAAACCATAAAACTGTGTGTAGCTCTATAGAGCACTGACCTTCACTCCATATTTGACTTTCCCTGCATAGTGTTTAATGATGAAGGCCGGCTCCATGACTGCAGGAAACTCAATATAGCCGTTTCCCTCATGCTGCCGCTTGAACTTGTCCAGGAGGGTCTGATTGGTGGCCTGTGGAAAGCTGTAACATACAGAGAGCGCATTAGAGCGGCTGTACAACACTGCAAAAAACCTGCAATATATTGTGATATGAAAACAATTTCAGCAAAAACCAATGTTTTTTTGGTTTCACCAACAAATTACAAGCATAGATAAATACAACAGAACAAAAACGCAAATAAACAGTGCTTTATGTTTTATAGGTGAAGTCTAACAGTATTCAGGTAGAGAAATTGAATAAATCAAATGTAAATAAACACTTCACTGTATAAATTAAATATAATTAATCTTTGTTAAAGCTACAAGTGTGATTTTCTCTTCGTTTTGTTTGATTAACATTAATGACAGACAGCAGCAGAACTATTAGGCAGAATGCACGGATCTAATATAACAATAAGCATGCTTGTTTAAATTCACTTATTGATTTTGATATAATTTTGCGTGTACGTGTCCATTCAAGCACAAAAAGACGAGAAAGAGAACTGAATGTTTGCTTATGAGTGATTCTATAATTGGATACACATTTTGCATTTCAAAAAATTCTTTCCAGTATCTTATTGGAAACATTAAATTTTAATAATTCAGTGTTTGCCAAACACAAGTTAATAGTTTTAATTTTTTTTTTAAATACTACTACTTTTTTTTTTTTTTTTTACTTTTAATGGGGAAAAACTATTTATTTATAGTATTGTTTGTCAACTCTGTTACTGTCAACTCTGTTACATACCGTCAACACTGTTACTCTACCTTGGTAACAGAGTTTGACGATAACAGAATTTTTTTTAGCCAAAACCTAAACGCTAAGAGCACATGGCGCTAATGAAATCAAGGCTTTTAAACAACCCACTGTGTGATCAGTGATAAATTCTGTTTTCCTTTTGATATTGTGGTAACAATTTTGACGTTTTACAAAATAACTCTTGGTGTAAGAACTTTCTATATTAAAATATTTTCTCAGAGAGGGCACACAGACCTTTCAGTGCAACAGATCTTATCAGTGAGGGAAAGTGACATAATTTCCTGTACCTTACTTAGTTATTTCCAGCCAGAGATAATTCCACAAATTTAAAGGCAAAGTATAGTACGGTAACTGAATTGACAAGATTTATGAGATGCACTACCAGTCAAAAGTTTGGAAACATTACTATTTTTTTGTTCATAAGGGCTGCATTTATTTCATAATAAATACAGAAAAAAACAATAATATTGTGAAATATTATTACAATATAAAATTATTATTATGCAAGTCATTTCAGGTCATTATTATGCAATTCTTTTGTCTTCTCAGGTGTAAATGAGCCATTATTCATGATCATTCACGCCTCCATGCATACTGTGTTTCTTGACAAAAAGTGTCTTGCAAAAACTAAATCAATATATTGTTTTATATGAACAAGTAGGCATTATAATTTTTACATAATTTTGAAGCAAAAACTCTAGTCTACAACCTCCAATACCCAGAAGTCTTGTAAACACAGATTTAATATATATTTTTGGACTTATTTCAGTGACTTAATTTTTTTGTTTTTTCAATAACCACGCATAAACGTTATTCCTTCAAAAACACAAACATGTGCATACATGTTCCTCACATATTATTGTAGCCTAGTTTGTGCTGAATACAGTGTAATGACACTTGTGTCATTAATATGTTTATGAACAACTGAAAAAAGCACAAATGTCAGGGCATGTCAAAACTTCTCCAGGCCCCAAATCAGCCTCAGACTCCAGAGGGCCAAAAAGAACAGCATTTATTCAAAATAGAAATCTTTTCTAACAATATAAATCTTTACTATCACTTTTTATCAATTTAACACATCCGTGCTGAATAAAAGTATTAATTTCTTTCAAAAAAAATGAAAGAAAATAAATTACAGACCCCAAACTTTTTCGAACGGTAATGTATATTGTTACAAAAGATTTCTATTTTAAATAAATGCAGATATTTTTTTAACTTTTTATTCATCAAAGAAACCTGAAAAAGTATCACGTTATAAAATAATATTAAGCAGCACAACTGTTTCCAACAATAATTAATAATTAACAACAAAAGTTAATATAGAATTAGGAAAATGGCTATTTAGGGCTTTTATAAATAAAATAGCTGAAATATTACCAAAAGAAAAGTAAAATAAATGATACATGATGGATACAATTCGGACAACAAGAAATCCTGATTTTAAGCTATATGAGAGACTTTTACAGAAAATATATTATTGTTACAGCCTGTAGCATCTTGTGATCCATGAAAAATTATTAAAATAATTAAAATATAACCATTTGAAAAAAATAATCACTTACTCACCAAATGTACCTGCAATTAAAGAATCACCCTAATGCATCTACGTTCACTTGAATGCTTTAAACTCGCTTGAATTTTTAGGACTTAAAACACGTGCAAATGATAAACTTTCACTCTATGATGGCTAAACTTTCCAATTAATCAGCGAATCACGTGCGTTACGAACTGTGGGAACCTGTCCGTGCGGATCACGGAACAACTACAATCCCTACTTATCATCACGGACATGCACATCGCGATGTTTACTTTTTAATTTAAACACTTTGCCTGTTCTGGAAGTTCGCTGAGCTCCCCTAGTGAGAAGCTGAGAGTGAAAGTGATCATCCAGAGAGCATGACTGGAGACAGTATATTATAAACCTGTGCAGTTCCTCTGGCCTTGAGAAGAATGAGAGCTGCTGCCAAAACTTCAGAGAAAAGCAACAGCCACAGGAAGAGGAAGAATGAGACATTAGAGATTTGAGCTATGAGGAACACTGATGTGGAGAGTCAGGTTTCCAGCTATTTTAGGCAGAGAGAACCTTGTTTTTTTTAGGTTACTACCATAATAAGATATTTTTATTTGTTTTACTAGAATTACAGGTAAAACAGTCAAGTATATTTTGTACTTGCATTCAGAAATTCCATGTTGGTCTAAATGGCAATAAATGATACAGTACTTGTATCTCATACTTTCATTGTGAAGCCACTCTGCAGTGTTTCCCCTAGATGTTTAAGAAGTGCACAGTTTAAAAGGGCAGACGTACTTGCATTCTTCGTCCAGTAGGTGGAGCAGTGCTGTGGGCTTCTTGCTGATGAGGTTGATGCAGCTGGTGTTATCGATGTAATCGATGTTATGCCAGGCGATGCCTTCTGCTCGGTACTCTTCCTGTGAGAAATACAAAACAATAGTTATGAGTCGTCGACAAAGACTGACAATTACAGGGTTCCTGATTGTTTACAGGGGTCCTGGATTATGATTTCACTTTTTTAGCTTTAGTTAGTGTGTAATGTTGCTGTTTGAGCATAAACAACATCTGCAAAGTTACGACACTCAAAGTTCAACGCAAAGGGAGATATTTTCTTTTACAGAAATTGCTTTTTAAACGGCTGGTAGGGACTACAACGAGCTTCTTCTCGGGTTAGTGACATCACAAACCCTAATATTTACATAAACTCCACCCCCGAGAACACACAACAAAGGGGGCGGGGCCATGTTGGGCTGCTTTAGAGAAGAGGAAGAGTTGTTGTAGTAGAGTGTTGTTGTCATGCCGTCATTTTACGCCGGACTGCTTCACAAACGAGGGTCAATTCAACACAAAAGATGAACATGACGGCACATGCTAGTGGATGAGTTGAATCAACTCCACAGCAACTACATCAATTTATCCACTAACCATTCAGAAACGTCCTAAAAGTTGTAACTAAGTCTCTCCATCAGTGTCGACTCCGGTTTGAACAATGTAAGGCTGAACACCGTTACTGACAATCCTCATTTTGGCTGCGTGAGATTCTCCAGCTTTGTTGTTGTTGAGCTGTTAAAGCTCCGCCCTCTTCTGGAAAGGGGGCGGGGAGAAGCAGCTCATTTGCATTTAAAGGGACACACAAAAAAGTCTCTCCAGCAGGAGTTATTCTCTATTTCAGTGTCACTGTTTCTGAACCTGAAACGCCTCCACTGTAGTCTTCAGTTTTCTTACGGAACAAACAAATCACAATATTCATCGTTTAAATAATTCCCGCCCAAGGCATATGCAAAATAAAGGGGTGGGGCCTGGTTGAGTTAGTTAGCAGCCTGTTGAAACTCACAGTTAAGGGGCGAGACATTTCCTAAACACGCTCAAAGCACTTGATCAATCACAACACACTGCTCCAGCCGACCAATCAGAGCACATTATTTTTTTCAGAAGGAGGGGCTTCATAGAGTGTTACTGACAGACTGGGAAGAGATGAACTGCAACAATGTCAAAAATGAGAAAAATAATGAACATTCAAACATGAAAACCTGTTCTAATAGAGCCCAAAAACATGAGTTTGTAAAAGGGTCCTCTTCACAATTTGCTCATGTTTCCAGATTTTCATGACCGTGAGAACTGTATCATAACATGTTAGGATGTTTCAATCATCCTTTTATGTTCCAGAATGTTTATCACTAGCAGAGAAACATGAGATGTGTTCGTAATGCAGCAAACGAACATCTCACAAAACCTGTTATAATTATACGGGTAATTCATTTTTGGCCTGCGGCCGAAACAACAAAACAACAGGCTTGCAAAGTGTTTTCATGTTCCTCTGGAGGAGACTTCCTTTCGCCCGTCCGAGGTTTCGTGGTCTTTGCGGTTTAATAATATGAAAGGCATTCTTAACATTTTGTTGCTTTTTTTCTCCTCAACTGTTTCCTTGGATCGCTGGGAAAGTAAATGAAACAATAAAGGATGTAATCCCAGTTGGGGTTCATACAATCAGAGGAATCTCTCTCTTGTTGGCCCATTAAAAGGCAAAAGTATAAAATCAGCAGAACAAAGCAGATGATCTACACTTCTAATCCAACTTCCTGTGTAAGGAAGAGGATTAGAATTACAAGAAACCTTCTGACTATAGATTTTTCATCATGATAATACGGTATAAAGTATAATCCTATTCATGGAAGTGAAGTTTGATAAAGATTGATGATTCTTTTCTCAATGACAGATAAAAGAAAACAATGTTTTGAGCTCATGAATGTCTGTTCATAATGATACACAGAGAAAAAGATTAGTACTTACAGCAATGGGTTTGTTCAAATCCTCAAGCCACAGTATGAGCAATGGTAACAGTAATGCTTGTACTAATAATCTAACCCTCATCTGAAACTTCAGCAACCACATGCACTCTATTTGGCTGATGAAATGCACTCAAATAGCCTCCAAATCAAATAAAATGCATTTACAGCATCTCCATAAATGGCACAATGAAAAAGCCCATTAATGGAGTAATAAAAGTGTGTGTGGTGTTGTGTCTGGCTCCAGCATGGCTGTATTTATGGGCATCAGATGGCAAGGATGCCAGGCGAGACTTTGTTTTCCTGCCTATAATCTAACACTAACCTATGGAAGCTTGTTTCCGCCACTAAATAAAAAATAAAGAAGGTAATTGCAACTTTTTTTCCTCATGGTGTGTTCACACCAGACGCGAATGAAGCGGTAAGCGCGAGTGATTTACATGTTAAGTCAATTCAAAGACGCGAATTGACATCCTGCGGCGCGATTCGCGCAAATGAAGCGGCGCAAATTGAGCGATTCGCGCGAATGACATGACAATCGCGCAAGTTGAAAAATCTGAACTTTGGCGAATTTCCGGGCCGCGTTAACCAATCAGGAGCTTGCTCTAGTAGTGACGTGACGTAGCGAGCTGAGGCAGAAATTCAAAACAACAATGGAGGACAAAATCATCGTCGCTGTACATCTTCATACATTTATAGAAACAGGAATAAAAAGGATCGTGTTTGAAAGAAAGTGAGTGAGGAGGTCGGACAATCTGATAAGTTGTAAAAAACGGTCTTTACTCAATTTGAGCTATATATATATATATATATATATATATATATATATATATATATATATATATATATATATATATATATATATATATATATATATATTTTAAGACTACAAGCCAACTAAAGAGGACCAATTGAGCTTATTCGCTGTAATTTACAATTATTTCCCCACTGACAAGTTGTGTTTATTCAGAGGAAGTGTGCAGAAAGCAGTGGGAGAGTCTGGGACACAAAGGAGCAGGAGAGCCCCTCTCATGACGCGAATTCGCGTCTGTTGTGAAGGGATTTTCACGCGCGAATGAAGCGAGTAAACTCAAAATGTTCAAGCGTCCAACTACGCGCGAATAGCGCTATTTATTCGCGCAAGTCGCGTCTGGTGTGAACGCAGCATCACAATTGCGAGTTTATATCTCGAAATTCTGATTTTATTTTACGTGATTCTGACTTTATTTCACGCAATTCTGACTTTATATCTCGTAATTCTGACTTTATATCTCGCAATTCTGACTTTATATCTCGCAATTCTGACTTTATATCTCGTAATCCTGACATTATTTCACGCAATTCTGGCTTTATATCTCGTAATTCTGACTTTATATCTCGCAATTCCGACTTTACATCTCGCAATCCTGACTTTATTTCATGCAATCCTGACTATATTTCTCACAATTCTGACTTTATATCTCATAATTCTGACTTTATATCTCGCAATCCTGACTTTATATCTCGCAATTCCAACTTTATATCTCGCAATTCCGACTTTATATCTTGCAATCCTGACTATATTTTATGTAATTCTGACTTTATATATCGCAATTCTGACTTTATTTCATGCAATCCTGACTTTATTTTACGTAATTCTGACTTTATATCTCGCAATCCTGACTTTATATCTTGCAATCCTGACTATATTTTATGTAATTCTGACTTTATATATCGCAATTCTGACTTTATTTCATGCAATCCTGACTTTATTTCTCACAATTCTGACTTTATTTTACATAATTCTGACTTTAAATCTCGTAATTCTGACTTTATATCTCGTAATTCTGACTTTATTTTACGTAATTCTGACTTTATAATTCACAATCCTGACTTTATTTTACGTAATTCTGACTTTATAACTCGCAATCCTGACTATATTTCACATAATTCTGACTTTATATCATGCAATTCTGACTTTATAATTCACAATTCTGACTTTATATCTCACAATTCTGACTTTATTTTACGTAATTCTGACTTTATATCTCGCAATCCTGACTTTATATCTTGCAATCCTGACTATATTTTATGTAATTCTGACTTTATATATCGCAATTCTGACTTTATTTCATGCAATCCTGACTTTATTTCTCACAATTCTGACTTTATTTTACATAATTCTGACTTTAAATCTCGTAATTCTGACTTTATATCTCGTAATTCTGACTTTATTTTACGTAATTCTGACTTTATAATTCACAATCCTGACTTTATTTTACGTAATTCTGACTTTATAACTCGCAATCCTGACTATATTTCACATAATTCTGACTTTATATCATGCAATTCTGACTTTATAATTCACAATCCTGACTTTATTTTACGTAATTCTGACTTTATAACTCGCAATCCTGACTATATTTCACATAATTCTGACTTTATATCATGCAATTCTGACTTTATAATTCACAATCCTGACTTTATTTTACGTAATTCTGACTTTATAACTCGCAATCCTGACTATATTTCACATAATTCTGACTTTATATCATGCAATTCTGACTTTATAATTCACAATTCTGACTTTATATCTCACAATTCTGACTTTATAAGAAAAAAAGTCAGAATTTTGAGAAAAAGTCGCAATTACCTTTTTTATATTTTATTTCATGGCAGAAACAAGCTCCCATACTAACCTACTTCTGCTACTAATACAAATACTACAACTGTAGCTTCGTCTGCTATTACTCAATTCAGGCAAACAATCTTAACTATTACAAGTTAATTTTTCTTTTTTCTCAGTCGAACATTAACTAATGGCCATAAACTATGAATCTGCACATTCCATGTTTTGTGTAGTTAACCTGGGTATGGTCTACATTAAACATTCAATGTTACCACACGGCATACTTGGCAGTGCACTCAGGATGTGAATTCATTCCTGACATCTGAATCCAAAAGTTTCCAACTCTTAGAGCAATTAAAGCGTGGAACTTGGCAGACGCAGTAAAATTCCTGTACTTTTATCAAGGAACAAACAGCAAAACTGTTGTGGCAATTGGAATGATTCCCTTCAAAAATCCCATTAACAAGAACATCAAAAATCCTTTTAACAAAATTACCCAGAATCCCTCAGTGTGGATTCAGACTGAACTCTCCACACAGTGCTGCGGGGATGACATATTATTTGTACGCCAAAACCCAGAAATTAGTTAACATTTTAACATTTCTGGACCCTTTTCCCCCCAAAGTCAATGGTTTTTTAAATGGGTTTTTGGTTAAATGACCGAAATAAGGTCTGGGATTTTAAAGCATTATAAGCCATGAACCAAGTCAACCAGCCACGAGGAGAATCACAATATTACATACTTTGCAAAGAATAAGCAAAAAAGTATTTGAAAATTGAACAAAAATACAAAACAGCTTTAGTGAGAGAAAGATCTACAATTCCATGAAACATTGTGAACAGAATATTCAAATTAAAAAGGATGGAGAAATATAAAACATAAGGAGACCAACTCAATTTCAACATTTGTGGTGCTTCAAGGGAGTGGGCGGAGCCAAAGAGCTTGTTTGGCTTGTGGCAACTCTCTGATTGGTGGAACTGTCTGTACAGCATCTTGGGTAATGTAGTTTTTCCACCACAAATTCCGCATGATTATTTTATTTTTAACCCCTACTTTAGGTTAATTTTAAGCAATTTTTAAACAATATTTGGGTTAAATAAAACTGCCCAGCATGTTGGGCAAACATGTTTAGCCAACCGCTGGGTTAAAACAACCCAATCGCTAATTTTTTACAATGTAAAATGAAGCAGACAAGCAAATTTGACTTTGCTCACACTTTTAACAGGGATCTTTTGTCACAAGAAGCAGAAATGAAGCGCTAACCCCACAAGTGATAGTCTGTTATTTACACATCTGCATAAAGCGACACGTCCTATGATGATGTGTGATTTATGTGGATAAATGTACCTTGAGTAAGCAAATCTGTCAAAGTGAGTTTATCAAATCTGGACACTGGACTGACTAGAAACTTAAACTAACAAACCCTCTTTGAGCAAACATATACTTTGAGGTGCGTCACAAAGGCACGGCTTTGACAGGCTGTCATTACCGTGATTGGTTGCCTCTTTAGTCATCCTGAGAGAACGACCTCATTGAGAAAACACACATTATTACAGAGGCGCGATTCTTTGTCTGAGCTTGGAGTAGAGCAACCCTTTTTATTGTCTCATTATCAAATGGTTTATTTTGTGTGAAACTGCTACTATTAATGACAACCTACCTCACATGATCACACAGCCGAAGGCATCCATCAACCCAAACCATTAAAGACTGCAGTAATGGTGACAATTCCATCGTTTTGCAGGATTTTGAAGGAAAGTTTATTACCATGAAACACAGAACTGGCCCACGCCCAAGTTTCTATGACATTCTGGTCCCTAAACTAACTAATGTTAGTCTAAAGCAAGCACCATGAAAATGAAAAACACATGTCCCTACATTTTTCCATCAATCTCCATCAGTAGAATATATAACCTGGGCTGATTCAATGATGAATTCATGCACTTCAAGGGTGGTTGAAAGTAAAGATCGCAAACCTTGAAATTTTTCCAAAAACATTCAGTCAGGCCATATGTGGGGTACTTAATTTATTCTGTGTGCAGTCAAAACAACTCGCTGGCAATAAATCAGTTATTAGGCTATAATCTTGAGTTGCGTGTGGGGAGAGAAGCTGATGGTTATCTCAGCTTTCAAATAAAAAGAAAATATGAAGACGTTACCTGCTCCAGCTTAAAGATGTGCTGGTTGAAGTAGTGCTGAAGTCTCTCGTTGGCGAAGTTGATGCAGAATTGTTCAAAGCTGTTGTTCTCGTAGTCTTCAAAGCCAAAGATATCGAGAACCCCAATGGACAGGATCTGAAAGATGATGAGATGAAGGAACATTAAGAAACAGAAAAGTACTGCTAGGCAATTTACAGTGTTCTTGTGTTCTTGTGACAAACTGTAGGGGGCGATAGAGTTATTATCAATCAGCTAGCTAACAATGAACATGTCTACAGTTGACGATTGCTAATTAAGATCAGGGATCTACAGTGCAACCATTTCAGTTGCACTACTGTGAAAAAATATTTAGGCACCAGATCTAGTTGTCTACAGGGTCCAGAATAAACACTCTTCAAGCGCCAAATGAGAGTAAATGAGAGGCTGTGAGTTAACTATGTAAAATTATTAGAGATGCACCGATGTATACCAAAAAACTTGTCAGACTGCAACTCATACTGTGTGTGAAGAAAATCTCTCATGTTGAATTTAGGGCAAGTTATCACGACAATAAGGCATTAACAGTTAAACATTAAAGGATTAGTTCACTTCTGAATGTAAATTTCCTGATAATTTACTCACCCCCATGTCATCCGAGATGTTTATTTCTTTCTTTCTTGAAGGTTTTTGAGGAAAACATTCCAGGATTTTTCTCCATATAGTGGACTTCACTGGGGTTCAACGGGTTGAAGGTCCAAATGTCAGTTTCAGTGCAGCTTCAAAGAGCTCTACATGATCCCAGACGAGGAATAAGAGTCTTATCTAGAGAAACCATCGCTCATTTTCTAAAAAAAATAAAAAATATATACTTTTTAACCACAAATGCTCGTCTTGTACTGCTCTGAGATGTGCCACGCATTATGTAATCATGTTGGAAAGGTCACACGTGACGTAGGCGGATGTACTGATCCAGTGTTTACAAAGCAAATGTACAAAGACAGGCCTTTGCACACTGAGTCCGAAATTTTCGCATGCATTTTTTCGTATTCGTAATCCTAAAAAATCGTCACGCACAGAGACCTTGCACACCGAATCCGATGCATAAAAATAAATGCGTTGCGGAAAAAAAAAAAAAAAAAATCGCAAAACAATACAAAATGAAGTCTTCAAGCAGTGAGCATGATTTAGTTGTCTAAATCTCTCAAAATGTGTGCCACGGATGCGAAAAATGCAGAAAATCGAACCTGATCCGAATATTTTTTTGACGGACGAAAGTTTCAGAGGCAGTGTGCAAACGCGATTGACATAACGTGAGGTCGAATTTATTTTTTAACGTGCGGAAGTTGTGCATGCAAATTTCGGACTCAGTGTGCAAAGGCCTTAAGTCAAATGCCCCTTTACAAAAAAAGGTAAAACAACGATATTGGACAATTTTGAAGTTCAGGAGGAGTAAATGCAGTTTTTCGCCCTACTGCGGTACTTCCGTCTACATCACGCGTGACCTTTCTCGCGGATCTCTTATTCCTCGTCTGGGATCATGTAGAGCTCTTTGAAGCTGCACTGAAACTGACATTTGGACCTTCAACCCGTTGAACCCCAGTGAAGTCCACTATATGGAGAAAAATCCTGGAATGTTTTCCTCAAAAACCTTCATTTCTTTTCGACTGAAGACCGACATCTTGGATGACATGGGGGCTGAGTAAACAATCAAGAAATTTTAATTCTGAAGAATTACAGAACATATGCTTAACAGAACACAGAGAAATATAATATTATTATTAGTTATTTCACAATAAACAAAATGAAATAGCCTACATAGTTTGTGCAATTAGCCTACATTTATTTAAAATGAACGTTAAATGTTCATATTGATGTTCTGTCAGAATACAAATGTTTCATTTAATGGGTGCAACATCCTGTCAATGGCAGTCCCTTATGAAAATGAACCATTACTACAGTGACCATAGTTCAGCTAGGCATATAAAAGGCTTATTTGTAGATTTTCCATACCAAGTAAACATTTTAACCATGTGTAAACAAAAATATAATCTAATATAATGTTAAGTGGGTATCATAACCCATTTTACTCTTAGTAATTCAATAATTGAATAAATGTTAAAATCTTTAAGTTCATATTAGAGGTATCGTATCGGTATCGATATCGGCGATATTGGCCTTGAAAGTATCGGTATCGTATCAAAAACAAAATAAGTGGTATCGCCCATCCCTAGTCTGCGGTTTTCCCTACACCAGGGGTTCCCAAACACATTCCTGGAGCCTCCCCAGCACTGTACATTTTGCATGTCTTTGTCTGACACCCCCTTTTCAGGTCTTGGAGTCTCGACTAATGAGCTGATGATCTGAATCAGGTGTTTGATTAAGGAGACATGGAAAACATGCAGTGTTGAGGAGGCTCCAGGAATGTGTTTGGGAACCCCTGCCCTACACCATCCAATAATCGCAAAGAGCTTTGTTACTTATGATAAGAAACAAAGTCTCAGCATACAAATTCTGTCCATTTTATTATGAAATTCAAACAATAAATGCCGTTTTGATGCTCTTAAATGTGGTGTGACACTTTATTACAAGTTACAGCATGAAAAAACATGCATGAACATCAGAAGGTATGTTGAAAGATACAGTACAACTTACTGAAATGAATCATTTCTCATGTAATCGTTCAATCAGTGTTTCAAAACAGGCATTTTTTCATGCCTTCAGTCAACATATCAAGCACAAAAATCTGTGTACGACTGTCGACTGCACTTCACAGACTGAACACTGTGCTTTTGTGTGTTAATCTTCAGAAGGTGAACCGGGTTAACATGAGCTGCTGTTTAAATGAAGTGAAAATATTACATTTATAATATGTTTTCTCATGCCTACTCATGCATGTTTTACTGTGGCACATTAAAAACATGCAAAAAAAGAGCGAGTTTCGAAAGTGTTTAATCTCAAGCAAGCTTGTTTAGCTGGAATGTTCACACACTTATATAGTGTTCATTTCAGGCTTGACTCTAACATAATGTTCAGCAGAAATCTTCCAGTGAATTTTACATAACAGCAGGAGCCCAGTCAGTGTGGCTGAATATATCCCATTACATAATGTCTCCATCCATAATTTAGAGATTAAAGCAGTGAAAGCCACAGAAAAACAGGGTGCGTCTCTGTCAGATGGACTCATATTCCTGCTGTGTAATGTAATTGCTGTCAGGTGACTCACTAGGGCTCCACTGTCATCCATATAGCGAATGAAACTGATTTACCAGTAAAAAATGATTTTACCTTGGCTGACTCTTCCAAGTCCCGTTGGTTGAGCAGGGCATGATTGATCCTGAACACGATCCAGTCAAAGAGGGCGCTGTAGAGCGATTTAGCCATGGAGTCCCGTACCGTCCCAGCCTGAATGAGAGTGAAGAATGTCACTTTGATTTAATTATCAAGACTTTTTAAACCAAGATGGACAGAAAATGTGACTAATGTAAATGTAAATGTGTTCACTGAGACCAAAAAGTATGTGTTGTGACCTTTATTCTTGGGTTGAAGGCAATATTTGGATTATTTGAATACTTTAGTAAAATATTTGAGCTGTAATGCCTAAATGTTGTTTGTTTGAGGTGGGACTGCTATTATAGGAGGATAAGGCAGTATTTGTTTATGGTATCGCCAAGACTGACCCAAAACTAGTACAGATCCTCCAAAATAGTTGCATGTTGTGTGCCACTCATATCACAAGACAGAAACTAGTCTAATGATTCTTTAGGAAAGTTAATGCCAAATAAATAAAACCATCACAATATTCACAATGTTGGTTAATTAAATATCGCCAGCAAAAGTATAAAGCACATATATCTGGAATATACAATATATCGACCAGTCCAAGTTGGAGGGGGAGATAACTTTTATTTGTGGTTACATGAATGACTTAATAACTATGTTTGCAAGGATTTGTAAAGTTTAAATCTGTAAGCGTATGAAGTTCTTGGGATTTATTAAGTCAACCCAAGTGGTGACTGTGAAGCTCTGATTTTAATAAAACGGCTCGCCAGTTCAATATTTAAAGATGACAGGAGAACAGAGTCCTAATGCCGGAAAAAAGCTTTGAAAACCTCATGGCTGGATCTAATTATAATGACGGAGCATGACGAAGCTCTTGAGAAACACATTACTGCACTGAGCATCAGGCGAAATGAAGAAAATCAGAAATGTTCAAAATTAACACAGAAGTATCTCTTTAGGCCGAGCGACTGCAAAAAGACCTTTATATTTAGACATTGACCACATGAACATCACATTTCAATAAAGGTCCAAATGGTTAAGACTTTATTCTGAGTGAGATGTTAACACACTACACAGCCATGCTGCTATATATTATAGTGCGTTTTAATCATTTTAAATTACAGTCCAGCTCATTCAATCTCATGTGTGTCCTTAATAATAACACGCAACAATGGGTAACACTTTGCTTCGATAGTCCACTTTAGATTAACTTTGTAACTACATCAGCTTATATACTAACCCGAACACTAACAGTCTACTAATACTCTCAGAGCTAGTTGACATGTAAGTTACTTGTAGTTAACAGAATGTCTAAAGTGGACCATCGAAGCAAAGTGTAACCCAATAATGTGTTTAATTTGCAGAATGTAGGCCATGATGTTTTTTGCAACATTTGTCCAATATTACATTAACAAAGACTCCTCCTCACTGCGAAAATGTTTCTTCAGTAGCCTGACATTTAACAACTGTCTGTCTAATATCGTCCAAAATGACTTTAAACAGTTGCTGTTGATATGGGCTGGGCATCAATACACGTATCCCTATTCGATTCGATTAACAAGATCTCAATTTGATTCGATTCTTGATTTTCATTTTGATTCAATTATTAAATTTTCACTGAAAGGTAAAGTGAAAAAGTAATAAATGAATTAAATAGTTATTGTTTTTGACCCATGTATCCTTGTATTGAAATAAGGATGTGACACCCAATATTTTCAATACCAGTGAAATTCTCGATTCCAATTTCAGGTTGGTCTAACAGTAGTTTTCAGGTATAGAAATTGAATAAAGTAATCAACTGTAAAACAACACTGCATATAATCTTCACTGTACAAATTAAATAAATTATTAAAGTTAAATTAAATTTATTTGTCTTTTGTAGCAGTGTTAATTTCGTTGACGAATAATTTGCGTCATAATTTTCGTCAACGACATTTTTCACGGACGAAAACGAGACGATGACTAAATAAAAATGCATTTTGAATGACTAAAACTATGACTAAAATCTACTCTAATTTTCGTCAACGAATAAAAACGAGACAAAAATGAAAGAGATAGACGATTTGGGAAGATATCCAGTCAGGACTGCTGTCCTGTGTGGAAGATGCGCACATTTGAAGTGTAACGTGCTGATCTAACCGCGGGAAATGCGGCGCTGTTGCGCCCTCTACAGGCTCGCGCAGCAGCAGCACTTCAGACTACTTCGCAATTAATGAATAGCGCACATTTATGCCAAGCGATTGCTTATAAGCTAATGTTGATGAATTATGATGTTTACTACACAATGTTTATATGGTAGTATGTTTTAGACGGATGTAAGTATGCATATTTTATCACCCTCATGAGTAGCCTGCTACAGTGCAGACTGCAGACATTTCAGAATAAGAGTCATGGTGTATTTTGGGGTGGTTTATAATGATTTTTTCCTGGTCATTGTTATTTTGTTTACACAATTAACTGTATTTCTGTTCAATTCATAGTAAAATACCGTATCTTCTGTCACAGGAAGGAAAGAAGAACATTATTTGACACATTAATCAATATATTTTACAAATATAAGGGTTAACTAAACCTAAAACCAAAGAAATCTTCATTACTTGAAGTAAACGTTAAATGAAATAAAAAATAAATATATATAAAAAAATGTAAAGTCTAAAGCTTGAGCTTAACCTGAGGTATTAAAATAAACAGAATTAAAAACTTATAGACATTTAAAAGCAAATACTAACAGACAAACACAAAAAATTACTAAAACTTTTAACTAAAATTACAATGAAAACAGAAAAACTAAAAATCAAATCTAATAAAAATTTGAAATGAAAACTATAATAGTACCTCAATGATAAGTGTGTCAATCCTGTTTTTTCGTGTCTTTTTGCACTTGAACGGTCAAAAAACGTCCGCTTTGGCGAGCAAAGTACAGTTGGGTGAACATAAACAGTTTGGGGAATATGTAGGCCTACCTATATCAGTGCATAGGATCTATGTATTGTTAGAGAAATGCTTAAAGCATTATAATTTAACTAAATGAAATGTTAGTCGACTAAAATCTTATGATATTTAGTCGACTAAAACTAGACTAAAACTAAAACAATTTCCGATGACTAAAATATGACTAAAACTAAATGGCATTTTAGTCAAAAGACTATGACTAAAACTAAATTAAAATTTGCTGTCAAAATTAACACTGTTTTGTAGTTTGATTTAACATTAAAAACACAGACAGCAGCAGGAATATTAGGCTGCTGTCACTTTAAGACTAATGCACGGATCCAATATACTGATACACATGTGTTGTCTTTCTCTACTGTTTACATTCACTTAAGCCATAACTGACTACTGTATGTTTACTTGCCAAGGAGGGCATTTTGAGATAAATCTGTATGAATTTGTCCGTTCAAGTGCAAGGAGACGTGAAAGAGAATTCATTTTATTACTTGCACGCAGCGCACACAAAGCTCTCTTTCGCGTCTTCTTGCACTTGAATGCTTAAATTGGCAAGGCTTGAAAACGTGCGGAAATTTTAAACTTTCCTGACCATGTAGCACTGGCCCGATCGCAACAGTGACAGTTCCTCCAACTGTCCAGAGCGTCTTTCAAGCTGAAAGGTCACGCCATGTTAAACACTGAATGAATTAACGGGTCCCCGCTGTAACATTATGCAAGGTAAATAACATCTAGTGGAGAAGACTAGTAATAAGATTAATGTCAATCAGATATTATGTTCCATGTTTGCGGAAATAAGTACGGAAAAAAGATTGATTTGTGGCTTTTGAGAATCGATATCGAACAGACCGCATGACCCAATATTTTGATTTTATTCTGGCTATGGTTAATGCTGACAAAGTTAAAAGACAAAACCAGTTTTCAGCTTACCTCAGCCAGTCTGTATGGGACTATCAGCTTCTCACCCACTGTCACAGTCTTCCGTGTTGTCAGGGCCTCAAACAGCATTTCCTCCTTGACCTGTAATGATGCAAGACGGGTTCTCGTTCTCAAGATCTTCAGCCATAAAACATATGGATTACAACACAGCTTTTATTCAAGCCAGTGTTTAGTTACGTACATGGACAAGGAGCAAAACATTGCTAGCACCAAGCGGCATTAACGGCCGTGAGAAAGATTTATTTTCAATTGTTGACTTTGGGGCCTGCGATGTTGAATTGTCCTTTAAACATCCGGTAGCACTCAGTGATAGAGGTTTCTTAAAGGATTAGTTCACTTTCAAATACAATTTTCCTGATAATTTACTCACCCCAATGTCATCCAAGATGTCCATGTCCTTCTTTCTTCAGTCGAAAAGAAATGAAGGTTTTTGATGAAGACATTCCAGGATTATTCTCCTTATAGTGGACTTCAATGGCCTCCAAACGGTTGAAGGTCAAAATTACAGTTTCAGTGCAGCTTCAAAGAGCTTTAAACGATCCCAGACGAGGAATAAGAGTCTTATTTAGCGAAACGATCTGTCATTTTCAAAAAAACTGTAAATGTATATGCTTTTATATAAACAAATGATCGCCTTCCAAGTGGTCCCGCCAAAACTGCACTTTCGTATTCTTCAAAAAGCTTACGCTGTATGTCCTACGCCTTCCCTATTCTACTTACGGAATAAATGGAACTGGCGCTGCGTTCGTTCCGTAAGTAGAATAAGTAGAATATGTTTTCATCAAAAACCTTAATTTCTTTTCAACTGAAGAAAGAAGGACATGGACATTTTGGATGACATGGGGGTGAGTAAATTATCAGGAAAATTTTATTTGAAAGTGAACTAATCCTTTAAGACACAGGGAGACTGCATCCACCTCTATATTGTAACATTAATAATATAGTGAATAAAAACAATACAGCTATAATAATAACTGGTTAGAATCTTAGGAACTAAACCACAGTATATTGCCTGTTACGAATCAAAGTCTGGACACACAACGCCACGACAATCATGAGACCTCAACACAGGCCAACACTCGCTCATTAACACATTAAAAGGGCCGATATGAACCCAGCGGTGAACTGTGAAAAATATGCGGCTGGGTTATGCACACTGGGAAAGATGTCTACATCCAATATAAACTCATTGAGCCTGATGTTGAGTTATTCAACTGTAATGGTGAACAGATGGGTAAGGGCTCAGAGATTTGGCCTCATCTGCATATATTACAATGATTTCGAGGTCTGCAGACTGAGGGCAATTGTAAAAACACTTGAGTGTTCATTCTCTCTTTCCTTCAGAGGGATTCATGAAGGTGTGTGTCTAAAGATAAAGGCCAGGTGTGCTTTGATCACACTATTAGAGGTGCTGGTATAGAGATGTTATGTATGCGTTGAGTTCAAAGGCTCTGAACAATCACATCCTATATCCTGTCGACCCACAATACAGGACTCCATGGCCTTCATTCAGGAACTCTATCTACTTCCTTGAGTAGGCTGACCAAATCCCGCGCAAAAGGAACCCAGCCTTCCTCCGTTTCCAAGAGATCTGTTCAAAGCGATTCAGGCTCTTAAATTACAAATATTCGCAATTCGATGGTAGTACTAGCACAAATTATAGGACCTTTTCGATGAATCGGCTTGTCCATTTCACAATATGCCTACATCCCTACTATATGGAGGGTATGCACATGATGTCACAGTAGGCGGAGTTACTGCGGTTACACCCTCTGAGTGGCAGCATTGGTGCTCAATCGCACAAAAACACATCTAAAAATGGGAAAGAGCTTTCGACAACATCTCTGACCTTTATTTCTCTCAACATGGGGACAGGAGAGCTGTCAATAAATGTGAAAAAGTAACCGATATTTTGTTGTAAATTGAGAAAGTAATGCGTTACTTTACTAGTTACTTGAAAAAAGTAATCTGATTATGTAACTCAAGTTACTTGTAATGCATTACCCACAACACTGGTCATAATATTCATAATATTTATAAACCAGTAGGCAAAAAGTAGCCGGATGAGGTACTACTTCCCCCGAGACTCCAAAGTGCGCATCCAGTGGACACTTTACTATCCCATGAGGCCGTAGGAGAGGAGTCAAAGTGACGCATCTTGTAGAGCGTCCAGATTGCTTTCATACTACACACATTCACACTATATTGAACATGCTTTCTGACCATTAAAAAAGTAAAGTCTTCATCAAATGTATTACCTATACGGACAGTGTGCGATTTTGGATGCAGCTTGAAGTGTCATGAAACCCCCATTTTAGCATTGGTCGTTCACACCTCGGATTTGAAAAGGCGCAAAAAATGGGCATGTAAAGATGTGGAAAAGTGTGTGTGGGGAGGGGGGGCAGTTTAACACTTTAAAAAAAGCCATAAAGCCATAGTTACTTTTTTATTTGAAATTTTGGTCTACATCATTGTCTTCTGTGTATCATGATCAGACGTACCGCTTTATCAGCGTCCTTATTTGCACATATATATGCGCATACATTTACTTTATGAATCAGTTCAACTCACTGACTCAATGAATCTTGAATAATAACTATTCAAGTCTATTCATCAAACATGCATTGTGTGGCTTCAGGAATATTATATGCTCTAGTGTCCTCTTTTGAAACTTGAAAGTTCCAGTCCTCTTGCTTTGTATTGCATTGAAAAGAGTGACCAGTTCTGTGCATTATTCAAAATTTCTGCTTTTGCCTTCCACAAAGGAGGACATGCAGGTTCAGAGCGATATGATTTGAAGTAAATCAAATGAAAAAGCAATGTGTTTTGTGATGTAATGTGATGCACAGATGTACCTCGAGCAGCTCTGATACTACAGGCAGAACTTCAGGATTGCAGATGTCAATGGAGTCATCCCGGTAAATCTTCTTCTTGTATCGGATATTTCCTAAATGAAGGATAGCTGACAGCAGAGAGAAAATCCTGTAAGGAGGGGAAAAAAATCAGACATCCTGAGTGAGAGATACAAACGGGTAGTTGGCAAATATCATGTTCATACCTTTTTTATGCTGGTCACCTATTTCATAATTTTTATCTTTAATGCTGTTTTAGTAAGGGATGCATGATATATATAGGCTACCATATCGGTATCGGCCGATATATATTTGTTTTTAATGTTATCGTTATCGGCCCAATAGATGCGCTAAAAAAAATTTAAAACTAAAAAAAATTTAAAACTAAAAAAATTTGGATTTAGATTTATCGGCCAATATATCGGTTATCGGCTTTCAAATATAAAGAATTATCGGTTATCGGTATTGGTCAAAATTTTCATATCGGTGCATCCCTAGTTTTAGTTCACTTAAATAGTAAATATTAAAATAAAAAATTAAAAAATTTAAATTTTTAAACTTCCAAGAGGGCCTCAAGATGACTTACATTATTTTAAATTAGACAAAACAAGCATGAAAATAAGCTGAAACAATGAAAAAACAAGATATTTCTTATTATTTTGGTTATTTTTATAACGAATTTACTCATTTCTAGTTATGCTAAGCTCTAAAATTGTAGAAAATGTGTAAATAATGCTGTGGAGAATGAAGTTTGAAATCCACTGTTTTAAAGCGATAGTCATCATCATTCAATTAATTGATATGTTGTTCCAAATCTGTATGACTTTCTAATTCTCAATGAAATACAAAAGGAGAAATATTGATATATTGTAGTGGTCAGTCATTTCCGAGCAATGAATGGGGATTAAAGCTTTCGAGCTTTAAAAACAACAACATCATAAAAATACCAAAGTAGTCCATACAACTTGCTATATCACATTTCTTCTAAAAGCTGCATGTTTGTGATGAACAGACATTAAGTTGTTTTTTATTGAAAATCTTCCCAACTAATGGTACAGTATGACAACTAGGGATGCGCGATATATCGGCCACCATATCGGTATCAGCCGATATATGTTCATTTTTAATATTATCAATAAAAAAATTTGAATGATATATTAAGCTGATAAATAAAGAATTATTTCCTTCAGCTGAGACACTTCAGACGTGTACTGTTCACCATGATGGTTCTGAATTACTTGAAATATGATTGGAGTCACTTCAAAAAGTGCAACATGTGCAGCGGAAGTCTGTTATATAGACTACATAAAATTATAATTGTGTGCTTGGGACACGGCTTTTAATGGTGAGACTTTTTGTAATCAGGCTCTCAAAAACTATATAAAAATTTTGATTTAGATTTATCGGCTAATATATCGGTTATCGGCTTTCAAATATAAAGAATTATCGGTTATCGGTATCGGCCAAAATTTTCATATCGGTGCATCCCTAATGTTAACCATTGTGTTTAAAACACTACTTCTCTCACGAACTCTCATGAAGGAGAGCTAGGGTGGATGTCAAGACTTGAAAAAGGTTGGAATAAAGACAAAAAAATTATGTGTAAACTATCCATTTAAGAGAATAATATTTAAAGCATGCTCATAACTAATGAAGATATTAAACAATTGCACGCAAAGTTTGTGTTAGTTGACCAGAGTTTTGGACAAACTCACTGTTTACGTGTGGTGGGAAGGAAGCCCACCATCTCCATAGCCAGCTGCAAGCGCTCAAAGTCGTGCTTAAGATCCTCCCCTTCGACTGTGAAGCAATCCTGCTGGTGGCAACAAGAAAAGAAAGGTTACCAGCACTTCAAATCAATTAAACACCATTTCACACCACAGTCACAGCCTGAGGTTTGTTCATGGGTGGTGTGCTATGCAATAATTTAATTTAATTACTCCTTAGAATCTGTTCAAAAAGCTCATAAACCTTACGCGCTATTGATGTTTCCAAAATGCTACAGCACTTCAATGCATAATAAGCTAATAGCATGTTGCGTTTCAGCCGCTCGTATGCATTCAAACACAAATGTGGACAGCAGAGCTGCTTTTGGGGGCTGCCAGCGCTCCAAACTGTCATGGTTTGGTTGATTGACTTAAAGCACCATGTCATTATGAAGTTTGGTCAAAAAAGCAAGAGCTGCCACATTTTTCTGGTTGAAAATGAGGGCCCTGGTGAATGTTTGCATATGCATGTTCTGCCCATGCAGTGGAAAATACAGAGTGATTTGCCTTTTTTTACACACACATTGGAAATCTGGCACACCAGTAATGGTAATAAGAAAAGTAGCAATTTATGACCAGATTCACTGCATCAAACGGACCTGAACAAGTTCATGGGTTTCAGTGAAGAAACAAGCTGCATATGTGCATCATCCCACTAAGTAAATCTGGTTTAGAAATAACAGCTAATGGCCCAAAAGATGATTTTCAATCTGCAAGATCTGTGTTTCTCAATGTAGAGTTAGAAACATACACATTATATTGTGACCATGTCATTATTGGTCAAAGTTACAGGAAATAATGTATATTATATTAGGTAACAGATAATATCAGAGTATATTTGATCCAACTCCAACAGTATACCATTATTTATTGTTTTCTGATATCTAAATTTTACTTTACTCACTGATTTTACACTTTAAGCCAACAGTTTATGTATTTATTTATTTAGTTATATTTATAATGTTAGCCATCATATTTATCAGTCATATATATATATATATTTATTTTTTCATTATTTATATATACACTACTGTACATGATGTTTTGATGGCTGTTGTTCATTAAAAGGCAGAACAGTAAAGATTTATAATACCATTATATTGCTTATCAGCAATTAAAAAGAAATATTATAATAAAAAATGTATACTGTATCAGCCAACATTATGGATTTAAAAAAAAGCTATCCGATGCATTAAGTCAATATTGATAAAGAGGGTTTTTATATCCGTTTTTTAAAGTCCAAAAGTACTAACATTTCATTTAATGTGCAAATTTGTTTTAAAAGTGTAGATTGGATAATATCTGTTTTGATGGTAACACTTTAGATAAGGGAACACATATTCACTATTAACTAGGAGTTTTGCCTCAAACTCCTAACTACTGCTTATTAGAGATGCACCGATATATCGGCCAATAATCAGTATCGGCCGATAAAAGCAAATTTTCACACTATCGGCTATCAGCTAAATCGGCTAAACAGCCGATAGTCAGGGCCGATATATCCTGTCAATCAAAAGAGGGCAGAAAATGCATGCCATTTGGGTTTTGTGTAAAGAAAATGCTAAACCAGTTTGATGTTCAATATTAATAGTAATTATATGAATTTAAGTTAAGAAATATTAATTTAATCTTCAGAATTTAGTTAGTGTGTGTTAATATTAATTTGAGTAATGTGTTTGTCAATAACTGATACCAGTTACTTTGAAAGTTGATGAAATGGAGAGAATAAAGTTTTTATTTGCATTTCTTTCCAAAGTTAATAATTAAAAATATAATGATTAATTATTAATTATAATGAAATTATCATTAATTTAAAAGGAGGTATAAAAGGCAGAACCCCCAATCTACCGGTATCGGCAGATATCACTCTGAATAATCTGCTATCGGTATCGGTGGAGAAATTTAGTATCGGTACATGCTTATTGATAATAAGTAAGGTAATTGTTGTAGTGGGTATGTTTAAGATGTTTTAGATCTAGAATATGGTCATGCAGAATAAGGCATTAATATGTGCTTCATAAGTACTAATAAACAGCCAATATCCTAGTAATATACATGCTAATAAGCAGCTAGTTAGTTAATATATGTTCCCTAATCTAAAGTGTTAATGTATTGATTTATAATATCAGCTGTCATATTGCCGCATCCCTAGTCTCTTTCACTATAGTCGTGCAAAGTGTTGAGAAGGAGATTTCTGTCATCCAGCATGGTCGGCTCCAGCTGGCAGAGCAACTGCTTCCTGCTCACAACAACACAGTCAAATTTACACACGCGTCGTCCTCGCCTTAATAAGACAGTGTCTCCTTCATCGCCTCGCTTCATTACTGATGCCAAAATTATAGCATACCAGAGCACTGGAAACTGAAACTCTGTAAGCTTTATGGTTTAACCCAAATCCTGCCTATTTGTTTTCTCTCATTCACATTTCCAGGGTAGGGAATGTAAAAAGAAGGCTTTTTCTCATGTTAAACATAGTAAGACTTCAACCAAACAGACCTGAGGAAACAAAACGATACATTACGCTGTGGGTTTGATACGGATAGAACTAAATAGTTTTATACATACAGTTTCTTGTTTTTGTCTTGTGCACTGTAACACATTATAATCACTTACCTTCTGATTACTGTTTATTTGAACAATCACTCATGGTAACGTGCAGTGTGAACTGAAAGACGGCACAGGAAGTCCAAAACCAGCATGAACAGCAGGGGTCTCAAACTCAAATCACCTGAGGCCAGTTACAACAAATGTGTTTTTAAGGGTGTGTTCACACTTGGCATATTTGGTTGGATTAAAACGAACTCTGGTCGCTGACGACGTCATTAATGAACGAATAAGCTTGAACCTCGAGATGAGACTCGAGCTATGGCATATGACAGTGCTGCCCACAAGGCTACTGTCCTACATAACAGCATATTTTTATCAGTTCTTTTGTCTTTGGGTTGTTATATTTCTCAAATATTTCTGCTTTTCTAAATAAGATACCGGTAAAGTCGGACAATAAAAATGACATTTATTTGAATGCATTAGTGAGAGAGCGATTGCAATCTCTCTCTACTAATAGTGAAGCTGTGGGTTTTAGTTACTAAGAAATATATGCTAGAACTATTCAGTTTCTAAGCTATTTTATTGATGTATTTCTGCGCTACTAAATGTTTCTGCATGTGATGTGAGCGCTACTGTCTGTCTGTATGTGTGCATTACAAAGCAGAAAGGCAATTAACTTACATGTACAAAAACATGTGCTGTTTAAAATGTGCATTCATCCAATCAATATTGAGCATGCAGATGGTATAATCAAGTGCTCTCGTAGCATTTACTTATTTGTCATTAACTGTTGGATATGGAACGTAAATGTGGACTTCAAGGATTTCTTATCCTGCTGCGCCCTCTATAGGCCATGATCAGTGACTTAAAGGATTAGTTCACTTCAGAATTCAAATTTCATGATAATTTACTCACCCCCCATGACATTCATGTCTTTCTTTCTTCAGTCGAAAAGAAATTAAGGAAAACATTCCAGGATTTTTCTCCATATAGTGGACTTCACTGGGGTTCAACGGGTTGAAGGTCCAAATGTCAGTTTCAGTGCAGCTTCAAAGAGCTCTACATGATCCCAGACGAGGAATAAGAGTCTTATCTAGAGAAACCATCGCTCATTTTCTAAAAATATATATACTTTTAACCACAAATGCTTGTCTTGCGCTGCTCTGTGATGTACCACGCATTACGTAATCACGTTGGAAAGGTCACGCGGTAGGGCGAAGAACTCCATCTCCATTTTCTTCTCCAACTTCAAAATCGCCCGACAACATTGTTTTACCTTTTCTTTTTTCGTAAAGGCCGTTTGACTTAGTCTTTGCATGTTTGCATTGTAGACAATGTATCAGTACTTCCACCTACGTCTCGCGTAACCTTTCCGACATGATTACGTAACGTGGCGCATCTCAGAGCAAGTGCAAGATGAGCATTTGTGGTTAAAAAGTACTTTTTTTTTTTTTTTTTTTTTTTTAAATGAGCGATGGTTTCTCTAGATAAGACTCTTATTCCTCGTCTGGGATCATGTAGAGCTCTTTGAAGCTGCACTGAAACTGACATTTGGACCTTCAACCCGTTGAACCCCAGTGAAGTCCACTATATGGA
Organism: Megalobrama amblycephala; assembly: GCF_018812025.1. NCBI lineage: Eukaryota > Metazoa > Chordata > Actinopteri > Cypriniformes > Xenocyprididae > Megalobrama > Megalobrama amblycephala. The sequence goes on from NC_063046.1 coordinate 60,058,733, forward strand.
GAAAAATCCTGGAATGTTTTCATCAAAAACCTTCATTTCTTTTTGACTGAAGAAAGAAAGACATGAACATCTTGGAGGACATGGGGGTGAGTAAATGATCAGGAAATTTTAATACTGAAGTGAACTAATAATTTAAAGCATCATGGCTAGTCTGTGCAACCCCTAGTAAAAATACCATCATATATATACGCACATACAATGAGCGCGTTTAGCCTAGCACACAGCATTGTTTTGGATGTTCAGCAAATTCCGTCACAAAATGTGTGTCATAAAAGCCTTTTTTTAAATTTTGTTTCTTTAGGTTCATTGTTAAAATTGGCAGTGTGAATGCTAAGTGAACCAGGACTAAATGTATCGTTTTCTTTTGTGGTCCAGACCAAAAGAACCAAGTGAACCGAACTACAAGTGTGAACACACTTTAGGATCATGAATTTTAACTATATAGTGTACTAAGGCTGTCAATTAATTAATTAAATTAGTTGCATGATATGGCAATTCGTAAATTAGTGGAGTCCTACAATTATGTTCATTCGAAGACATGGCAGACGAGTAAAGCACTTAATAGTCATTACAAAAAGTGTTTTTAGAATTATTAATATATTGTTTATGCTCTTTAGCATCAAAAATTAGATGTCTGTCGGGTCCAGTGTAAAGAACTGTGTTTATTATAACAGGAGTGATGTAGTGTTGTTGCACTTTTAGGGACCCTATCCAGGGAGCAACAGTTTGAGACCCCTGATAGAGAGCATGAAGACAATCAGGAAATACCACAACCAAAAACAACAATCACACCAACATACTCATGTTGATTTGGTCATTGATTTGTGCGCATTGTTTCCTTGTAGATTGTCGAAGTTGACCTCTGAAAATCATGCTTGATCTAAAGTATGTTTGCATGATTTCAATGGCATGAAAAAACTGTTTATAGCATTAAACCACAATCAGATCTCCATCAGAAGTCTACAGTCACGGCATCAAATGTCAGAAATGGGGAGCAGGAAATAGAACTATTAAAAAAGGTTCATTTAAAGGGATATTATATGTTTTTTTGGTACAGAGAACCAATGAGAAGTACTGGTATTGACACCGACTACTGAAACGTCAAAAGCCTTGTAGAAGTTCTCTTTATCATAGCAGACCTGAGATCTCAAGTTTACATTTGTAGCACCCTCCCAATGCAAATAAACCTTGTTTGCACTGTTGCTTATCACTCTCATCCAATCGACTGTAGTGTTTACTTGCCAATAGAGATCTGACCGAGTTGCCCAGAGTTCATACTATTTATAGAAGCAGAAGAATTGCATGACGCCAGACCAGGGAACACCTCAAAAACACAATGACCAAACAAAATGTACAGCCTAAGAGAAGCCAGAGAGATGCAGTGAGCGCACTAATTACATCCCGAGCCACACACACACACAAACACACACACGCACTGAGGATGGGAGTGGTGTGTTGTGTGAAGGGAAAGCTATGGAAAGTGATTTGTGGAGCCAGTGACTCGTCTCTGTACAGCAACGACACACTGTTTTTTAATACTGACCGGTTCGTTCTCATAGTAATTTTCCCAGTGCAGCCTTTGAGGTTTCTTTGTCATCTGGAAGTAAGGTAGATGGGGTTAGAGCGACAATGTCTGCTAAACACATGCTGTTTTTAAATGGGAGAACAAAAGAATTATGGAATATTAGACACATGCTACAGTTTAGAGACAAAGGCAATGTTCGGAGTGGAATACTGACATACAAAATTACACACGGAATACCCAGATGACCTTCCGAAGAGTGCAGTTATACAACAGGGCACACTGTCTGATATCCCACAATGCAATGGACTTAATGCATTGTCTAACTTATTATATGACTAGAGTTTCAAAAGTTGACATTTTTGCAAAACTGTATTTTAAATAAGCAAATATGGTTTGAAACATTTATTGTTGCACACTACAAAAATTGTTTTACATAGTCTACTGTTAAAAATATATATTTTTTTTATTAAATATTGAACAGTGTCAAGTACGCCGTATGCTGGTATTCCATTCCCACAAGGCAAAGATGTAAAAAGACATGTACAACAGATAGATTATGACAAAAGATGGCACACAATGAGGTGAAGACACGGTTTATGTTGAATTTTTATATCCAGGAGAAATGATTCACCTTTAATCAGACTTTATAAAGAATCTGGTTAAACTTTACGATAAGATTAAATATGTTAACAGTACTTAATTCGATAGCTAACATGAAATAATGAACAATCATTGTAAGGCATTTGTAAATCTCAGTTCATTTTATATGTAGTTCATAAAATTTATATTTATAAATTAAATTAATAAATGCTGTAAGTTAACGTTGAATCTTAAGCTTTACCGAAAATCTAATAACATTTAGTATTTGCTCTTTCATGACCAGTTTTCAAAACTGTTTTGACCGTTAGCAAAGCAAAATAACTGGCTAGATTGAATCTGGAAACCACAGACAAAACTTGGCATTGATTTCTGTGGATGTTTTTTCGAAGTGAATTCTCCACATTTTTTGAGGCCTTAAGACATTAGAGACGGAAGTTAAGAAAGAGCCACTATAATGGTATTTGGGGGGAAAAGTGGCAAGAATTCACACCTCTAAAGTTTCTTCCTTATTAAGTTTCTCAGCTCACTAAGGAACAAAATATCTTGATATTTCTGTTTTACCCTGCTGAATATGTAACAGTACAGGGGGGTTTGTGTGTCCAGTCGGCAGCCAGATGGATGCATGAGCTCAAGGACAAAAAGAGGGACAATTGGATGGAGATGACAGACACTTCTCTAGAGATCTGCACTATCATATGCTGGTCAGATCTAGTGAGTAGGAATGGGTCACGATGACGGTCTAGTCATTCAACAACTGACTAGTGGATTTGATATTTTAGTGCTGAAGCTGTAATTAGTGTAATGTGAAAGCTATCCAATCAGGCTGGAGCTTGCTAGGCTCTTTAATATTTTTAGAGCATGAGATTCACAAACGCAGAATTAGACAAATGAAAACGTACACATCCAACAACACATGCAATGTTATTATTCCTGAACTTCTAAAAGGATATTCCACCCAAAAATGAATATAATTTATTCAATCTAATGTCATCCCAGATGTATATGACTTTCTTCTGTGGAACGCAAACAAGAGGTTTTTATTAAAAAATAATAATTCTTCTCTTTTAGTACATACAAGTATTGGTTGCCACTTCAAAAACCAAACATGATGGTAATCCAAGTGACTAAAGTTGATGTATCAATGTATTTTAAAGCAAAACAATAGGTTTGTGTGAGAAAATGCTATTTAACAACACTTTTTTTTTTTTTAATAATAAATCACCACTTCCATAAACACAGGTTTATATGAGTTCACGCTTGACATAAACATCAGCACATTGTGAAGTAGAGCTTCATGATCAGTCGTTAAAAGATTGTGATCTCGATTCAAACACACGCAATCTTTTTACAGCAATTCATCTATGTCTATTAAACCTAGAGAGCAGTTGTCATGAAACAGCTTCACAAACAGTCTTTTCAACCACACAGTATCATTATTTCTGTCTTACAATAATTCAGATCATCACAGAAGTACTGGGATAAAAGTTTATAGTTCAGATATAAACACTGATGTCTACGGTAGTGATCAAAATACAGTAAATTACCTTTTGAAAGTAACTTGATGCTTCAAATAACGATTGTATAGATAATGGGCCCTATTTTAACCATCTAAACGCAAAGTGTAAAGCGCACGGCGCAGGTGCACTCAGGGCGTGTCCAAATCCACTTTTGCTATTTTAACGACGGAAAAACGGTCCGTGCGCCGGGGCGCATTTTTGAAATGGGTTGTCCCTATTCTCTTAATGAGTAATGGGCGTAACGTTCAATAAACCAATTAGAGTGTCATCTCCCATTCCCTTTAAGAGGGAGATGCGCTCGCGCCATGGCGGATTGCTATTTACATGGCGTACACGCGATGAGTCAGTTAATATATATGTGTGTGTATTGGCACGATTGTTCAATTAATTAGCCAATTTCGTTCATCATTATAAGTAGTAATAGGCTGAATTGAAAATAGGTAGCCTAATTCTAATACACGCAATGACTATTCACCATTACATTTTTATATTTATGTAGCCTACACAATAATATTCTTTTACACTGTAATCCTTTTGTTTTTAATATTTGGCATGTTTGTGTGATGCGCATCCCTGTGTGTAATAAGCAAAGTCAACGCGCACTGGACGCGCCCAGAGGCGCAGTTTCTACCAACGCGCTCTAACAAAAAAATATTGCGCCATTGACTTTAGACTTTAGACCAGGTTTGAGTTGGTCTATGGCGCAGTCTATTTTCAGCTCCTTAAAATAGCAATGCGCCGGCAATGCGCCTGAACACACCTCTTTTTTAGACCAGCACGCCCATGGGCGCACTAACTGGCGCAAATGCATTTACTAATTTAAGGACGTGGCGCTGAACGGGAAAACGCGAACGGCGCCGGACGCAAACTAGCAAACACACTTGCGCTGCGCCTTGCGTCGCATTGCACCAGGTGTATTATAGGGCCCTATATTGTTACACCAGTAGGTGGCGACAAGTGACTGTTAAAAAATGTATTTGTCACTGAATCATTCATTCAAGAGATTCATTCAAAAATGCTGATTCATCTAGTTATGAAACAAGTGAAGTCTTTATAACTGAGTCATTGAATCATTCACTCAACCCGATTTAAACAAGAAATCTAATTAATTAAAACATTTTTAATAGACTGCAGTAATTAGCATTTCCTCTATTTTAAACAATCCGCATCACTTCTCACACGAGTCAAGCATGAACTTGTGAAGACATTCATCAACTGGGGTCGTACGTATTACAATGTAGTTTTTGAAGCATCAGCTTTGAGAGACCTTTCCACTTGTATTATATGGATTCACAGAAAGAAATTATTCATCTAAAAATCTCTGTTTGTGCTCCACAGAAGAAAGTCATATACATTTGGGACGACATGAGTGTGGGTAAATGATGAGGGAATTTTCATTTTTGGGGGGAATATACCCTGTTAACATTTCATTAGACAAAAATACATTTACACACATACTAAAGACTGGACGTCTGCATGCAACAGCTATTCACGAAGAAACAAAAGCATGAGGCAGGTGTGTGTTATGGAAATGAGGGGCATGTTGGGAGCACAGGCCTGCTTTCTGTGGGGGGATTAGGTTTTAAAGTGTCTCTGTGTGCGAGAGCACTGGGCCAGCTGAAAGGAATGAACTGGAATCTGTTTCCTCCATGTTCCCCCTCCTTCCTGTTTGCCTAGTGAGAGTGAATCCGTCAATGGGTCCGTTACGGCCTCAGAGAGCAGCTGCCTGACACGCACTCACGACAAAAACTGACTCTACAAGGGCATACCACAACAAAACTGCTGCCATACAAAGCTTTGTTGACTTTTTTTTTTTTACAGCAGAGGCTATGCACCAATGGTCCTGACTAGGGGTGTCACAATATACTGGTATTGATGATAACAGTGATATTTAAATATAGATATCATCACTACAAATATGATAATAAGTAAGAGATAATCCATGGCTAGCTGTGCATTAAATGATTTCAATGCACAATGTGGAGACGAAGAACCACCCGGATTATCCCACTTATAACATGGTCATTTGCCAGCATTGACAAGTTAAAGCAGTTTTTTATGTTTGCCCATAAGGGTAAAAATTACGGTTATTTCCATCAATTACGGCGTTAGATCGTAATGAATAAATAATGAATGTAACAAATAATCCAGCACCAGAAACTATCTGCTTAACGCTCCAACACAAGTAGGTGGCGATATTGCACCCTAACGCTGCTTGGCACCCTTCATAAAATGGGAAATAGAAAACGAGTGTGATGCACAAAATCAAAAGCGAGACGCTCTGCTCGCACTCAAAAAAAGTTAGATTCCATGAAAAAGAAGGAAGTGCCAATAACAGGAAGTTCTTTTTGTACGCTTCTGTATAGTTTTTGTATAAACTCTCTCCGCCTCCCTACAATTGTACTTTGACTGTGATCGATTGACCAAAAAAAGAGAAAACAAAAAGTTAGAGTTGAATTCGACTGCTTTATTATTTTAAATCATCTATACACTCTAAAAATGCTGAGTTGAAAACAACCCAAGTTGGGTTGAAAATGGACAAACCCAGCGGTTGGGTTAAATGTTTGCCCAACATGCTGGGTATAGTTTTATTTAACTCAACTATTGTTTAAAAATTACTGTTTTGCTTGCTTAAAATGAACCCAAAATATGTTGGAAATTAACATTTATTAATAGATAATATTGATAAATGAACATTTATTATTAAGTTTAAAGAATAATAAATAATAAACATTTATTAAATTGCTTATTAATGTTTACCTTTTGATTATTATTGTTGCCTCTAGTAATTATGTGTCTGATTTTTAATTTCCAACCTATTATGGGTTCATTTTAAGCCAGACATATAGTCATTTTTAATCAATAGTTGGGTTAAATAAAACTACCCAGCACATTGAGCAAACATTTAACCCAACCACTGGGTTAAAACAACCCAATCGCTGTCCATTTTCAACCCAACTTTGGTTGTTTTTAACCCAGCATTTTTTAGTGTGTATATAATCGTGATAATACTGTTGTTGTGAATTCTTTTCGATGATAATTTTGTAGTGTACGACTGATATTGTGAAAGCCCTAGTCCTGACACACTGAAATCCACGGCCTTTTGTCTGAGCAAGCCATTCACTTAGCTCACTGACCCAGTGTACACCTGGTATTAAAGAAGGATTAACAGTAGAGTGTTTGCTGTTATCAAGTAATACGGACAGCGCCTGGGCAAAATCCACTTTAATTGTTGGAAAAGAGCAGCATGAACATTCTCCAAAATCTCTCCTTTTGTGTTCCATGGAAGAAAGTTTATGACAGAGTATGACAGGATTTTCTTTTCTTTTTAAAAACCATCCCAGGATATTCAGTCATATGTGGACAGCTCCAGTTTTAAACAGGAATAACCTGAACCACCTTTTGGGATGCTGAGAGAGACACAAGCCTTTGCATATATTGCTTGCACTTCTGTGTCTTCATGCACAAGTCAATGAAAAACCTGCAATCTTTCCAGCAAAGAAAGTTTTTTTTAAATTCTGTCAGCAAGGCTTGAAGAGAAAACATTCAACCAATTGGAAAATTTGGAAATGCCCACACATAAATGCGCACAAGACTTCATGGAACATCTTCCGTACGCCTGACGTCAACATGCAGTGACACACTGACGAAGTGAGTGATGTAAGTGGTCATAAAAACAGAGGCCTTCCTCTCAATGAAATTCGATCGCAAGTGGTCACAGGAGACCTATGTTATTAGCAGGTGTAAACAGCGCTGTGTATCAGCTGACCACTTGTGATGGGATCTTCTGAGAGGAATGTTAACATATGCATGCAGTGGGATGAGGCCGTACCTGATTGAGGTAATGGTATTCTTCCGGCTTTTTGAGGTGGAACGCTGTCCTCTCCTCCTCACTCGCTCCAGCCAACAGGTAGTAAAACACATGGTAATTCCTGGTAGAACAAACACATATTTCACCTGGATATATATTATATTTAAAAGAAGAAAAGACAAACCACAGTTTCCATTTCATAACACTTTAAGGTGTTCAGGTTGATTTTTGGAGTATCTGGTTTGTTTGCTGCATGTCTGAGGTGGTTTACTAGCTTGACCAAGACATTGTACCATTTTGGACCAGACAGGAGCAGCTTGCAACCAACAACCACCTTAACAAAGCTTCTGTACCAGCCATGTCAGGTTTCAAGTGAGTTTATCTGTGTGAAAATACTGTACTGTGCACAATTAAAACCACTGGAGACATTTTTTGATGGTTAAACATGCAGACAATGCTTCATTAAAGAAGAGGTGCAATCAAGACCATGCATTTGAACTAGGGCTGCATGATATTGGGGGAAAAAATGACATTGCGATATTTACTTGTTCTGACATTGCAATATATACTGCAATATGAAGAAATACAGGAATGTTCACCAGATGACTTAAATAGCCTGTATGTGGAAAGAATGAATAAATCTAAACTGAGTGGTGTGGTTTTGTTGGGGATTGCAAAATAAAAATAATTTAAAAAGCTGGAAAATGATTTTTTTTTTTTTTTAAATCATTATTATTCATTTATTTATTTTTATTTTATTTATTTGTTTGTTAGCTTTTTTGCTCCTGAAGACTTTTTGTGTGCAAACCATACTTTCAGGGCTGAACAATTATTTATTTATTTATTTTTATTTGAGTGTTCACACTTTGGTTGACTCTTTACAAAAACTAACACTTGAGTTTGCATAGGGCACATTCCCACTGTTAATGATCAATTCAGTATATAATAATAATAATAATAATAATAATAGTGATTTTTATGGTGATTATTATTAAATAGTATATTAAAATAAGAAATATATTCTAATATTATAGTATAAAATCAGAAATCAAGTATTTAATAAAAAATAATTTTATTTTACAGTACAACTATAAAATGACACACTAATATTTACATCTTAATTTCTTAATTTTCAACTGTTAAACCACCTAGCTTTGACAGCATGCTGGTAAATGGACAAATTTGTATTGCAATATTGATTTACACAATAGTGCAGCACTATTGTGAACATCAGTTTTAGTGTGTCATGTCATTGACAAAACCTGAGATTGACATAAAGAGAAAGCTTCACTGACTGTCACTTTATCATATGATGTTGAGCTGGTTTCAGCTGGATAACGCACTGCCCCGAAACTGAAGTATGACTGCTTTAATTTATACCAAACTTGCAAAAACAAGGAAATTATGGTCGGTTTCCCTTCATAAACCCTCCTGTCATGAATCCAGTGAGACCGGTAATGACAGCCAGCAGATAAAGCTGAGATTCACATATATAAACTCAACTATTACTCAACAACACCGAACACTGTGGAGAAATGATTCCCACATGTTCACTACTGGATTCATTTCCTTCTACCAAATCTCCTCAGTTTAAATAAACTGCAGTCCAGCCTAGTACAATAATGTTGATTTAATTACAAAATACTTCAATTCAGTAGCTGACATCATTGAAATGAACATACAACAACTCATCATAGCACATTCAATATCTCCTACCTTTCATTGTGTTCCTGATAGACGAGCCGGGACTTCTCCAGCAGGTATTTCTCCACATATGCCCTGGAGAAGAACAAACAACACATTAGACAGGGGTTCAGAACCGCTCAACAGCACTGCAGATGGACACGTGTAGCTCTTACCCTCTAACAGTGCCACTTTCCTGGTAGTTCACCTGGATGAACTTCCCAAAACGGCTGGAGTTGTTATTGTGGGCTGTTTTAGCATTGCCAAAAGCCTGTGAACACAGGAAAAACAAACAGCATAAGAGAGATGACAATTACCAATGTGTGGAATGAATGAATGAATGACAGAAATTCAACAAATTCAGCTGCATTTTCAACTGAAGCCCACTTTGAGTATGACTGCCATTTAAAAGTTTGCATATTATTTAAATTAAAGGCAATGAAAAATAAAATATTATGGCAATGTAAATGCTTTAAATTTTAAATAACAGGCCTATATCATAACTTTTCCATATTGCCGTAATTACAATTAGCTTTTTTGTCAAAAAAAAAAAAAAAAATTAAATTGTCACAAAAATAATTTAAATAATGCAATGCAGGCTTTTAACACTAGTTCTCAACATGAATAACCAGAATAAGGTAAGGCTATTAAATAGCAGTCCTAAACTAGTTTTTAATAATTCCATAAAGTTAGTAAGATGTATGAGCCACCAGAGTCATCAAAAATACAGAAAATAACACAAAGTGAAAATAAAGTGGTATTTTGGGTTAAGCAAACTTCTAACAATACTAACATGAATTACACATGGAAAACTAATCCTGATGAACAGAATGAACATCATACCTGCATGCAAATCCTTCCTAACTAACACATGAAGTACGCTTATGTAATTTATTGGTACTTTTTTGACAATTGACAACGTAACTCTGAAGTTGCATGAAACGAAGCGCTAGAGCTGCATGATTCAGGATAAATTGCTAATCACGATTTTTTTGTTTCAAATAGAGATCATGATTCTCCCACGATTTTGAACAGACAACTGAACAATAACAATTTGCTAGTGGTTTTGATAAAATTTTTACTTGCTGCAGTCTATTTAAAATATTAAATTTATTTATTTATTTTTTTAATTGGGTTGAGTGAATGATTCAATGACTCACTCATAAAGACTTCCCTTTTTAATTACTGGATGGATCAGTGTTTTCGACGAATATCTTGAATGAATGAATCAATGACAAATAAATTTTTAACAGTCTCTTGCGCCACCTACTGGTGTAATGATGTAATGATACAATCTTTATTTGAAGCGTCAAGTTACTTTCAAAAGGAGATTTACTCTATTTTGATCGCTACCATAAACATCAGTGTTTATATCCAAACCATAAACCTTTACCCCAGTACTTCTGTGATAACATAAATATTTTTAACAGAAATAACAATACAGTGTGTTTCATTTCTATATATACATGACAAAGGCTCTCTCTGGCTCAGTGCGAATGTAGATCTGAATGTTCGCTGTGATCGTACTTCTCAAAGGTTTAATAGACGCAGGCGAATCGTTGTCATTTTGGAACGAGACAACATGGGTGTTTTCAACAGCATTCACACACGTCTTTCAAAATAAGCCTCACATCAGAAAACATTTAGAAGTACATTTTTTTGTTGTTTCTTTGACTACACACTCCGCGACCCACTCAAAACAGTCTTACGATCCACTTACCGGTTGAGAAACGCTACTTTACAAGATGCTTATTTGAAACAGGGAAGCACAAATTATGTTTGACTAGCCAACAAACCCATAAGCTTTAAAAATGTGTGAAGAGATTGGCCAATCATAACAGTGCATTCACATAGATGTTCTAAGGGTCAGTGAGAGGGTGAAAATTGCTATGAAAAACTCAATTACAAAAAGCCTTGTGCAAGACACCTTGGACCGCGACAAGAACAAAAATAAATCTGTTGTAAGTGTCCACTACATCCCCTTTTGGCCTGTTTTGGTTATGTGCCTGCCTGGAGAGCAGGAAGTTATTCAGTTGTACACAAGCGCTCTCATTATTTGTAGCTCCACCACAAGTAAACAAATTCCTCTGTGGAACGAGCAGCCGAGGTCCGTCTGGAGGGACAGCGCTCGCTCCCGGCACCCAAGGCCGCTCCAGAGGTCAATCTCACAGCCAAGCCGGCCAGACGCACACCGCCCTGTTGTGACTCAGACTTTCAGAGTGGGTTTTACGGCTCTCAGGGGAAGCAAGGACAAATGGAATTCTGGGTAGGGCGGCACCGCCGACACACAGCTGACAGCCATGAGCTACTGTAACCGTCTCACAGCCATCGTGACGCATCGAACAAGCTATGTTAAGTAATTGAATTGTCTAGGAAAGGTTATGTCAAACACAGAGATATCTTTACAAATGGCCCCTGGAACCCGTGTTGGAAAAGTCTATTTAGCCCTTCACAATGAACAGCACTTGCCAAACATCAAGTGGATGTTGCACAGTCACTCCTCTGACATATTAATGAACGGTACTTCAGAAATTCGTCATGCGCTCCGCACATTAAATGGACGAGACCTGGGCGCTCTAGGAAAAGAGGTCAGATGAGGACAAAAACCAGCCGCCTCAAGTCTTCCAGTGTAATCTGAAGACACAGCAACGTTTGACGGCTATCATAGGCCTTCTGGAGACAAACAAAAACTTTAAACAGACCTGGAGAGGAATAGCGCGGAAGGATTTGGCAGGCCAGTCCCACACCAAAACACGCCAAACTTCTTGATACTCAACATTCCTGTTACTGCAGGAAACGACTGCCATTAAAATCTGCTGAGATTTACATATGATTGTACAGGGGTGCGTTTCCAAAAGCACTGGTATCAACAGTTATCCCAAAACCATTGCAAAGTTGTGTGGTTAGAAGCACTGTGTCTGGTTACTATGTCACGTGGACTTCAACAGATCATGCTTTTGAGCAAAATAAGCCAGCTAACATGCACCTATATTTTTCATTCCATATTTTATATATATATATATATATATTATAGACGAAAGAAGTTTCATCTGCTCACCAAGGCTACATTTATTTAATTAAAAATACAGTAAAAACAGTAATATTGTGAAATATTATTACAATTTAAAATAACTTTTCTATTTGAAAATATAAAGTGTAATTTATTCCTGTGATCAAAGCTGAATTTTCAGCATCGTTACTCCAGTCTTCAGTGTCACATGATCCTTCAGAAATCATTCTAATATGATGATTTGATGCTCAAGAAACATTTATTGTGTACAATATTTTTTTTTTCAGGATTCTTTGATGAATAGAAAGTTCAAAAGAACAGCATTTATTTGAAATCTAATCTTTTGTAACATTATAAATGTCTTTACTTTCACTTTTGAATCATTTAATGCATCCCTGTTGAATTAAAGTATTAATTTCTTTAATTTCTTTTCAAAAAAATTTAAATAAAAATTCTTACTGACCCCAAACTTTTGAACGGTAGTGTATAATGCTACAGAAGCTTTGTATTTCAGATAAATGCTGTTCTTTTGAACTTTCTATTCATCAAGGAGTCCTGAAAAAAAAAAGTACACAACTGTTTTCAACATTGAAAATAATCATAAATGTTTATTGAGCAGCAAATCAGCATATTAGAATGATTTCTGAAGGATCATGTGACACTGAAGACTGGAGTAATGATGCTGAAAATTCAACTTCACAGGAATAAATTACTTTGTAAAATATATTCAAAGAAAACAGTTATTTTAAATTGTAATAATATTTCAAAATATTCCTGTTTTTACTGTATTTTTAATTAAATAAATGCAGTCTTGGTGAGCAGACATAACTTCTATTAAAAACATTAAAAATTGTACCGATCCCAAACTTTTGAATGGTAGTGTGTATATATATATATATATATATATATATATATATATATATATATATATATATATATATATATATATATATATATATATATATATATATATATATACACACACACACACACACACACACACATTTGCAATTTGATGTGCAATAAATTTGCCACATTAATTGCCACATTGTGTAATTAATTAGATTAAAAATTTTAATTACTTGACAGCCCTAATATATTAATTAATCAAATTAATTGCAAATTTATTACCCCCAAAAGATAAAAGTCATTATTGTGTTAAATGAGAAAAGCATCAAACAGACATTTCAAAAAGTAGCTTTAGAAATATATATATATATATATATATATATATATATATATATATATATATATATATATATATATATATATATATATATATATATATATATATATATATATATATATATATATACATATATACATATATATACATACATATATATACATACATACATACATACATACATATACACACACACACACACACACACACACAACATTGAATTTATTACACAAACTTTTAGGTTTCATTGGCCATGAGGTTGAGTAAATGATGACAGCATTTTCATTATTGGTTGAACTATACCTTCAGTGGGTTTTTTAATTAATTTGGAAATATGAAATGATACTCTAAATAAGAAACTAAAATGTCTACGTCTTAATGAGTAAGTCACTGAGTCGTTCATTCATTCGATTCGTTCAAACAGCTGATTTATTCAGGAATTAAGTAAATGGCTCTCTTTATGAATGGGCCAATGAATCATTGGTTCATCCGATTGATTCATTCAAAACGTGGATTTATTCAGAAACGAAACATCGCTGTGCGTTGCTCGGAGAAGGACAACAGTTGTTCTGCCATTATAGGTAATATTTTTGTTGGCAAAATTGAGTAAAAACAGATAATATTGTGTATATATAACAATATTAACTTCTTTCTTATTGAACTGTTGTATAAAATCACATTTGCACTCGTGCTATTCAGGACAAAAGCTAATCACTTGTGAGACTTTGCTTATCATATGATATAAATATGAGACAAAAAGTCATTCAGGGATATTTTTGCCCTGATATCTTGAATTTTAAGGACACGTAACAGCATTCTATAGGCTCCATCACGCAGTGAGCTGTTGCAATGAAATATATACATTTCATTCTACATCTTTTAGTTTGACAAGATAAAAGCGGCATGTTTAAAGAGTATGCATGTGCTCTAGTAGGATGTAAGAGGGAATCGCCATTGAAACATCTGAAAATGAAGTAAAAAAAAAACAGAAGTATTTACAGCAATAATCTGACATGAACCAATTAATGAGCAGAAGTTATTACTGTACCACCTGAATGACGATGTCATTAACGACAGTTCTATATAGTTGAACCAACAGTGGTTTGAACAACGGATGTGCGACAAAGTTAATACAGTTTCGTTTACATACGAATGCTTTTATTAACCATTGCTCAGGTTTTTCTTGTTTCGTAAATGAGGGTCTTTGAAATTAGAAACATAAATGTATGATATAATTTAGGCTTTGTAACATTTTTATTTATTTAAATGATAATAAATATTTACTTTTTAATTGTCTTTTTGATCCAGGTGTCAATTCACTTTCCGTTCACACTGTTTGACATTTCAGTATTAGCTGTAGTGGTAGTAAGTGGCTGCGGATATTAGCTCAAATGATCAGGTTATTGTAAATGTTGCGAAAGGCCTGCTATGAAAGGCTTGTGCATGAGATCCCATCACGCTTAGCTGCTTACTGGCAGCGGCAAATCCTTCACAGATGAAACAAAAACACAAAGGGCTTTTATCTTGAGTTAGAGGTCTTGATCTCATAGGAGAAGTTGAGAGAGTTAATAAACTACAGAGTAGCCGAATTCGTCACAATTACCGGAATCCACTCTGACACATATGAACAGAATAAAATGACATCAAGTGCAGGAATGAGAAGTTTGTGGCTGTTCCCGGCACAAGACACAGGGGAACATTCAGCAAATGCATTTTGGATGAGGTCCACAGAGTATGTTCAGTGTAAGAGCTTGTGAATTGGGGTTGAGAACTGAAACCATTAGAGCATTCTGTCACTCACACAAACACACAACAACCCGCTCTGATCACACGCCACGTCTTCTAATGGACCGCATCAGGTAAATATTATTGCTTGGCCAGAGAGCTGTCACAGGGGAATTACTCTCAAAACAGTTTCAGTGTGATAAGACCATAATTCTCTAGTGTGTTCATGATTTATACGCGTCTGACCACGACAGACTGAACAGCAAAAATAAACCGAAGAAAAGTTCCACGTCAAAGAAGGCGGAGCCTCAGAGCCACACCCACCTATTACATCATCACCACAGACCAATGGTAGTTTGAAGGTGTTTACCAGACAGAGCGACCTTCTCCAGAAAGTTCACTTTGGCAAGCTGTTTTAAACTCCAAGCGAACTTCGTTTTGGCCTGATTTTGTTCGAAATGACGTCACAGTAGATTGTTCTTTGATTTCGCTTGAAGTACAGTACAGTCCAAAAGTTTGGAACCACTAAGATTTTTTATTTTTTTAAAAGAAGTTTCGTCTGCTCACCAAGGCTACATTTATTTAATTAAAAATACAGTAAAAAACAGTAATATTGTGAAATATTATTACAATTTAAAATAACTGTGTACTATTTAAATATATTTGACAAAGTAATTTATTCCTGTGATGCAAAGCTGAATTTTTAGCATCGTTATTCCAGTCTTCAGTGTCACATGATCCTTCAGAAATCATTCTAATATGCTGATTTGCTGCTCAATAAACATTTATGATTATTTTCAATGTTGAAAACAGTTGTGTACTTTTTTTTTCAGGATTCCTTGATGAATAGAAAGTTCAAAAGAACAGCATTTATCTGAAATACAAAGCTTCTGTAGCATTATACACTACCGTTCAAAAGTTTGGGGTCAGTAAGAATTTTTATTTTTATTTTTTTGAAAAGAAATTAAAGAAATGAATACTTTTATTCAGCAAGGATGCATTAAATCAATCAAAAGTGGCAGTAAAGACATTTATAATGTTACAAAAGATTAGATTTCAGATAAACACTGTTCTTTTGAACTTTCTATTCATCAAATAATCCTGAAAAAAAAATATGTGTACAATTGTACAAAATATTTGTGTATAGTTAAATGTTTCTTGAGCAGCAGATCATCATATTAGAATGATTTCTGAAGGATCATGTGACACTGAAGACTGGAGTAACGATGCTGAAAATTCAGCTTTGCATCACAGGAATAAATTACTTTGTGAAATATATTCAAATAGAAAACAGTTATTTTAAATTGTAATAATATTTCACAATATTACTGTTTTTTACTGTATTTTTAATTAAATAAATGTAGCCTTGGTGAGCAGACGAAACTTCTTTTAAAAACATTAAAAATTTTAGTGGTTCCAAACTTTTGAACTGTACTGTATATCAGGGCCTTACACCACGTGTTAACCTTTGGTGCAACATATGACATCCGTCAGTCTGTATGTTTCTACAGATGAGGTATTCCCAAACTTTTTGTCAGCCAAACCCCAATGACCTAAAATATTTACTTGAGTTGGCACGATAGCCTCGTGGGCAGCACCAACATATTGCACTGCTGTGCTTCGGGCGACCCGAGTTCGAGTCCCCGCTCGTGGACCTTTCCCGATCCCGTACCCCTCTCTCTCTCTCTCCCAATTCGCTTCCTGACTGCTTACTACTGTTTGCAGTGCCCTTAGAACTGAACCTGTTTGCTCCCTTCGGATTGGAAATTCCACTTAAATGGCGAAATACCCTGTGATCCACTTCGCAGTCCACTTACAGTCGAATGGAACGCACTTCTGGTCACTTCCCGCGTTGTTACTCATTGGATAGCTATCCGATTTGTTAAAACTGTTCCATTTAAACAATGTGTCCTTCAATTCCCATGCTATATGCAAATTTAACAGAGTTTACATCAAAGAAATTGGGTTATTTTCAAAATGAAATACCCTGGAGCTGTATGAATTACTTTTATGATGGATGGATGCGCTTTTTGAGCTTCAAACTCTTGGTTACCATTCACTCCCATTATAAAGCTTGGAAGAGTCATATTTTTTAATATAACTCTGATTGTGTTTGACTGAAAGAAGAAAGTCATACACACCTAGAATGGCTTGAGGGTGAGTAAATTAAGGGATAATTTTCATTTTTGAGTGAACTAACCCTTTAACATCAACAGCAACTAGTTGTGCTCATTGCTGCACTTTGACTCTTTAAAACTGTGTGAAGCCAGCCAAAGCAGATTGAAGTTGGCAGTTTTGAGAACATTTTTGACATTTTTGTGTGCAATGAGCATCAGATGGTACATGATGGGTCAGTGGGTGGGTCGTCTAATTCACAGGTAAACACAAAAAACCCAGCATATCTGTGATGTTTCATTGCACTTTATAAATCAGACTCAATAGGAATGAGCCCAAACATTTTGGCACTCTGCCATCACCTTTATGCCATATGGACTGTGTCAAGAAAATTACAACAGCACTCATTTTCCCCATTTCCTCTTTCGGTTTCAGACTCATGTCCTGCAGTGTTAAGTGACTCACCGCTTGGCCTACTCCAGAAATAGGACATTTTTCCTGGATTACAGCGCAAAGACACAAAAGGAGAACCTGAGCTGAGCTACGGCTGAGCTACAGAGCTGAGGTGTGTGAGAGTGTTTTGAACGGTCGAAATGGAGTCAATCCTCCTGAGTGTCTTTAGATTATCTGTGGGATGCAGTCAGTTGTTGTAATGGGAGCGGCAGCTGTATGTGACCTCACCAATTTAACAACAACTCAACCCAACACACACAAAAATGATGATCCACAAGAGATTTCATCGCACAAGATCAATTAGTTGTCAATTCATTCAATAAAACGTATCAATGCAAGGTCATCATTAAAATTAAGCGAGCACGCCTCAGTCTAAGTCATTAGCAGGCTAGCTGTTTATTTCTAAACATGGGTTCAAAAACCATCCAAACAAGTGATTGTATTGAACATAAGAACTACTTGCTTGTGTAAACGCCACAATAAAAGTACATAGAATAAGCAAGTAATAAGATCCTGGTTGATGAGTGATGATCTTCCAGAGCCGTTTCAGCGGTGGCTCCTATTACATGGTAAATCATGACCTGTCAATCTGAGCGATCCAAATCACAGCACGCTTCAGCTCCAAAACAGTGTCCGATTGGTTTCTACACATCATCCCTACCAACCACACCCAGTTTCCATTGGTTGAACTTTCAAATGATGTTGCAAAACACAGCGTCATAATTGCAACGCAATCAGATCCTGGAAGTTCTATAGCTTTAGCCGAGCAGGATGTCAATGCCTATGCATTTTCTTATGTTGTGTATGGACTCATTTTAGACCACGAGCTCTAAATAAAGTGTATAGTTTCGTGAAGTTACACAACCGTGGAGCAAAAGCATTGTGTGTATACTGTTTACATGTGCAACGATGGCGCTTTTTCATAAACACTTGGTATAGTTTGGTCTCTAACTAACAAATATGCTGGTTGCATTCTGCTAGTTGCAACTTTTTAATGTACAGATCACATTTTCATGTAAAGCAGTTATTTTTTCACTCTATGAAAATGGAGCACTTCTAAAAGCACTTGTTAAGTGATGGTCATATTCCCTATATTCACTCACTGTTAAGATTCAAAGCTTAAACGACACCTATTTTGTGTTGTAATGTGATAACTAGCGCCCCCTTGAGAGGTTAAGGTTAACGATGAAATGATTCATTGATCGTAAATTTAAACAACAATCAATTATGTGAATTTATGAAAACTGACATCCCTAATACAAATACAGGGATTTTAAAGGTCCATATTTCTGATAATTTTCAACCTATTTTAACTGATGCTTCCAAAACCATCAATAAATGTTTTGCACCATATGCCACCATTTTCTAGCAAATTAAATTTATGAATTTATATCTGTATAATCTTCTAGGTTTTCTTTCAAGTAGAAACCTAACAAATATTTTGTTAATTTTTATTTTTCAGCGATGCACAATAATATTTTTTTTACTGAAAAGTTTATTTTTAATTGCCAAAATGTTGGTGTATAACTTAGTTATTGTGTGTGAGAATATGCTAAATTATTATTTTTTTTTTTATCATTTCATCAATTTTGCCATCATTTAACCACCCTCATATCTGTTTTTAAACCAATAAAACTTTTGTTCATCTTCTAAACACAAATTGGACATGGAATCGCATCCATGTAAACGGTGAGAGAAGTTTAATTTTTGGGAGAAAAGTTTATTTTTCCCTTAAATACAGTAGCTGGATGCATTTAAACTGAATTCACTAGAGTTTTGGAAGACATATATTATGCACTACAGTGAGAAATGGCAAAGAAATCATTCAATCAAATTTCTGGAGCTATAGATCGGAATGTGTCTTCCAGAGAAAACGCTGAGTTTTATAAACAAACCCTACACATGAGAGAGCACAGCACCTGTGTTTCTCTCCAGATATCTGCCAGCAACATGGAGAGGGTCTTTGAGACCATTAGAGTTGGGACACAACCCAGACGTCTGCACTGCAGAAACCCTGGCATCTACGTCTGCTACATAATTATATAACCCCCACCAAAGCTCAGAGTGTAACAGCGACTCTGGATGCAATTAAAACCTCTGCAGAGAGTTAAACCTTCACACATCTGACATCGGCCAGCATTAAGTATTTATGTGATGCTCTTGGCACGCAAATACATCTGTGCATCCAGATTAGTCATCTGCAAAACTGGCCAAAAACAGGAAGTAACAGCAAGTCTAATTAGAAACCTCGATGAAACGCAATGCTCCTGGACTCTAAAGTACAACACAACTTCTCAGAGTTTTTAATCTCACATATCAAAATAAAGCAATTAGTCACAAGAGGCCATGCATTACAGGGATTTCACCATGGATAAGAAGAGTTGTTGTTAGGCAAGACACAAAGCAGAGTATTGGGATACTTTGGCTTATTAAAGAGCCTACAAGTCTCAAAGCTGAACATAATTGCAGGCTGTCAGTCAGTGCAGTTACATTGTTATGCCAGCAGGTGGCGGTAAGGGACTGTCTTTATGAGCGAGTCATTAAAGGTGCCCTAGAATTAAAAACTTGGCATCTGCCATTTTTCGCTGTTGTTCTTGCTTGCTTACCTAGTCTGATGATTCAGCTGTACACAGATCCAGACGTTAATACTGGCTGCCCTTGTCTAATGCCTTGAACATGAGCTGGCATATGCAAATATTGGGGGCGTACATATTAATGATCCCGACTGTTACGTAACAGTCGGTGTTATGTTGAGATTCGTCTGTTCTTTGGAGGTCTTTTAAACAAATTAGATTTACAAGAAGGAGGAAGCAATGGTGTTTGAGACTCACTGTTTGTCAATTTCCATGTATTGAACTCTTTTTTTATTCAACTATGCCAAGGTGAATTCAATTTTTGATTCTGGGGCACCTTTAAAGTTACCATCGTTTCTTACTGTATTCACGGAGACAAGACTGTCGTTATTTGCATTTTTTAAACACTTGCAGTCTGTATAATTCATAAACACATCTTCATTCTTTATAAATCTCTCCAACAGTGTGTAATGTTAGCTTTAGCCACGGAGCACTATCAAACTCATTCAGAATCAAATGTAAACATCCAAATAAATACCATATGCTGCATGACGAACACTTTGTAAAGATCCATTTTGAGGGTTATATTAGCTGTGTGAACTTTGTTTATGCTGTTTAAGGCAGTCTCGAGCTCGGGGGCGGGGAGCGTGAGGATTTAAAGGGGCCGCGGCCTGAATCTGTGCATATTTAATGATGCCCCAAAATAGGCAGTTAAAAAAATGAATTAAAAAAAAAAAATCTATGGGGTATTTTGAGCTGAAACTTCACAGACACATTCAGGGGACACCTTAGACTTATATTACATCTTTTGAAAACACGTTCTACGGCACCTTTAAACCATTCATACACTTAAAAACGCAGATTCATTCATGAATAAAACAAGGTATTAAAATGAATTTAACTTTACAAGGCTCAATAAATGAGCAACGTGCCACCTGGGTAAAGATGAAGCTGATGTTTCACTTAGAGGTCAATGGAATTGATTCAATGCATTGAACAGCGCTGACGCCAGTCATGGGAAATCCCCTTGAATGTTGAAATTATACTACGATAAAGATTTCGCTTTCATCTTCTAAGAACTGATGGCAAACAGATTTTTTCACAAAATATATGTAATATTACACAAATATGCATGTGATATTCTTTAGAACATGACAGGTGACTGTGGCGCTAAAGTTCAACGTCATATCGTGTTATGACAAATTGGGATCAATTCGTGAGATCGGCAAAATTTTGTGACTACCGATCGAGTTATAGAATGTGATTATCGGCCGATACCGATTTGCGGCTACTGGGGACTAGGACTTTCCCACTTCCAAGGACCAAAGGAACGCACCATAAATACAGAGATGATGTACTTAATTAACTGGGGGGCAGTTTTGCTGCAAATAGTCTGTGTTGATGGTGCATTTTGCCTTCACTTTTGAATTAGCCATTTAAAAGCAAGATGCAAAAGAGAGACGATTTAACTGTTCTTTTAAGGGTTAACCTAAAACTTCAATGATGATACATCAACTCCTCTATTACAGAATTCAATAACTGCAAGTATATCCGTTATTTTACAATGGCTTTGAAAGTGCTTCATCTAATACAGTTTTAGAGTCTGAACTATCCATTTATAGTGAATATATGAACAAATGTTGGGAGAGGATGGGGTTAACATGAGACGGAAAGAGAGACTTATGATGCCTCATGACAGTGCTAGAGGGGACGCATTACTCAACTTTCAATAGTGGTCCATGTCTAAGCAGTAGTGCCTTGCAGCAATTAGTCAAGGATGTGAAACAAGAGTCTGTGCTCATGTGAGTGCGGATCAGTCTTGTGTGCTTGAGTCACATATTCCATTTAATGCGAACTGTTCAGTAATAGAGCATAGAGAGCGGACAATGAGCATGGAATCCAATCTTTAAAAAAAAAAATTTACAGTTGAATGGCGCGGAATGCCATGAAATTCGGCAAATTTTAGACTTATAGTCAAATGGCGACATGATGTCTGTAAATATTAGAAAATAAAAAAAAATGTCCAAAAAATAAGTGCAAAAAGAGTCTGCATATTCTGTGTGAATGACTGGCATCTTGTTTTATTGTTCTTTTTCATTTAAGTAAAACTATCGTCATGTCATATACACAAAGAAACTCAAAGTTGTTAACGACAACCCATCAAAATAATGAAGAAATTGTGACGAATATATTGTTATATATATACTGTTGCACAGCAGTGTATTTTTTAAAGTAATAATAATAAAATTAAAACTTAATTTTAAGGAATATCACAATTTTTTCATGTATTCATTTTTGACAGAAAACCTGTTGTGCAGCACTTTGTTTGCCAAAAATAAATAAAATGTTTTTTTTTGTTGTTTTTTTGATTACATTTTAGGATTAATTAAATTGTTAATGTTTTTGATAATAAATTTGCATTAAATCATAAAAAAAAAATTAAAAGAGAACAGAGAATTTCTTAAAAATGAAAACATTTCAAAGGACCCTTTTTTAATGGAAATTTTACATTTTTAATAAATTGTTGAAAGACAGTTGTCAGAATTATCACTGGGCCGATAAAATTTAGTAAAGTATTTGGAGGGGAAAAAAGGACTCTAATAATAGAGGAGCTGTTCGGTGTATAACGGCATCCCTCATTCAGCACACACAGGAAAGTTTAGTCTCTTATCTTTCAGTGGTCTGTGAGTGACGGCTCAAACTCGCCTGCTTTCCTTCAACTCCGAGCTAAAAGCTACATCCTTCCCTCATCCTGTCACAGACTGCTCTTCCTCTTACAATTACGCTACAGAACGAGAAAGTGTGCCTATCAGAGTTTTCTTTAAATACCTCATACGCCTAAACATACACATAGAAAAACAAACACACTTCCCTGTGATAGTAGTCTATTCAGAGTTAATTGGCGTGGCTGGTATTTTAAACACAGCGCTCTGACATGCCCTTCCAAAGCCAAGTCTCGGTTCCTGCTCGACGCCGGTATTCCAATGTCCGTGCACCGGAATTGTCACTTGTTCTTTTGTATTTATAGGGCATGTGTACCTTCTGGTCACTTGATTTTCTACTACCAAGAGAGAGAGAGAGAGAAAGAAAAATGTGAAACTTTTTTCTCAAGTGCCCCTATTATGCTATTTTAAAGGTTCCTAATTTTGTTTTGAAGGTCTTCTAAGATAGGTTTGCATCCAAGGTCAAAAAACACTTTCATTATCTCATAATATACGCTGCAGCATCACCTCTTTTCTCAGAGTGTCTGATTGGTCAGATGGCCCAGCCTGTTGTCTTTTGTCTACCGCAGGGGTTTGTTTGCACATCAATAATAATTAACTCTCGTCTCATTTAACTAATGTATGACTCTTGTATTCCACTGTAATCGTCTTTACCTTGATTTCAATCGTCATCCATCTAAACTTTACTAGCATGACACTGGTTTGCTTTATCCAATTAAGAGATGTAGCTGGCCTATCATTACGCTCATGTAGCGGTTGGGTGTTTTGAGATGCTGGTCAGTCTGTATTTCACAGCACGCTGAAAAAACGGCTTGGGCTGCTCCGAAACAATCACAGAATAGGAGAGTGATCGAGCTTTGAAGCCAAATACACTATTCTCTCTGCCATCTCTGATGAAATCGGATGAGTTTTCTCTGCATTAGGGCTGTTTTGGACTGACTGTTTGAATGCATTCGCTTGCTGGATCCTTGGACTGAAAACTTTCCAGGAGTTTACGATTTAAAACGATCTGATCGAAAACAGAGTAGCGGAAACATAACGATATCTCTTGTCCAAAAATCCTTTTTGCTTTTTATAGTATCATTTCCGCCCCCCCCGGCATGCTCTGGTGCCCCCCGCTTACGACAGGTGTCAGAAACTAAACACCCATTACCAAATCTGAACTTCAGCTCCAGATATTAGTTGGCACAACTGCAAATCCTGAAGTTGAGAAAACTCAAAAATGCTTTGTTCTAGAGTTATTTGGAATAAAGCTTATTGGGAACAGCGACACTGACCCTGATAAGCCCACTAAGCTAAGAACCCATTGAGCCTCATATAAAAAGCCACTATTATAGAATGGAAAATCTTTTATGGTACCATTTTCTTTTTAATTCCTTTAAAGCACCTGTCCAAATGCTTTCTAAAGGCTCAGTATCCCAAAATTACAATAACAAATACCACAGATACTAATGTGTTTGTGTCACTCTAACGGCTATGAAACTGTGTAAACAAAGTGAGAAGAGGCCAGAGTCTCTAGCCCCTCATTCAGGTGTCCTTCATACGAAGAGCCTGAATGCTTTGTTGATGATTTACAGAAGGATTCTTTCAAAGCAGATGAACAGAGGATCTAAGAAATGCTTAATATATGGTTTGCTTGGTTTGTTTTTAAGCTTTGGGTGGAAACTGATGTCATCAAGGTCTCTGTGTTGAAAGGCCTGCAGGTTTACCATTCCTCCTGACATGCAAAGAGCCTAAAATTAGCTCAGCTGATGACCGAGCCGGGATGTGGGTGGCCACAAACAGCTGCTGTCACCACACGAGAGCCATACAAGTCCGATGGCAATTTACAGAGATTCTCAAATGTCAAGTGTAATATGTTGATCCTATTTAGCTGGTCTATTTGACAGGGGTGATGGACTATAAACTGTAGCATTATGCAACATTTTTGTTATCCAAACGGGGGGTGGAATGTAAATCTATTTATCCTTTTTTTACTTTGTCAGCCCAGAAATTTACAGTATGAATATATCGTTTTTTTAAACGTATTTTAAATGAAGTCTACTTTGTACATCTTTAAAAGGTACAACATTTTCCCAGGAGTAGAAGTATGCATGTATATCTACAAAGATCATTTCCTAATTCCAGCTGCACTGAAGCATCTCAACTGAGTCATGTGAGGAAAACAGCCACCAAAAAAAACACCCACAATCCAAGTCTCTGATTTAAAACTGAACTTTTGACTCGTGTTATGTAAGAGTATTTTGTTCCTAAGTGGGTGAGAGTTAGGATTTCATGCGTATGGAGCCATTATTCTCGAAGGCCAAATTTTCAAAGCGTGATCCTCCCAAAATTAAAGTTTTGTCTTGATGCAAAATGGCATTTATAACCCAAAAAACAAGGTAAACATGATGAAACGTGGATAATAAACAATGGAGGGGTCCAGTTGAAGCTAAGCTTTTTTTTGGACACAAAATTCCCTGTGAATTCCGCAGCAAACAATGGCGTACTGTTTTCTCAAGGCGATGTAACAGGAGCGAGCTGCGCTCTTCAGCTTCAGAGGCCACAGGAAAACTCACCGAGGGAGCCGTCTCACTTCATGAGCTTTCTTGGAAAGATTTCCTCAATGATGAGGAAATTACATTTTCCTAGTTGAATGTTGTTAAAAACTGGATGCGTGTCCATTAGAGGCTAAAACTGCCATAATAACTGAGCTTAGATCAAATCATCAAGCTACACACAGCAAGTGCCTTCAGGGATCGAACAAGAGAGACAGACAGAGCTGTCCATTTCCTGTTGTCGTTGTCGACTACACTACTATACAGTGGCCGTTCTATGAATGAGACAAATTATCTTCAAATTTGGAAGATTTTAAAATCAGATTTAAAGAGCTACACAATTGGTAAAAGATGGCGATCTTGATTCACACACGCAATCGTATTCCTAAATGACAGCAATTCGTCTATTTCTATTAAACCTTTGACAAGTACGATCACAGCGAACATTAAGATCTGCGTTCTGGTCCAGAGAGAGCTGTTGTCATGTATAGATATGAAACAGCGTCACAAACCACACATTATCATTATTTCTGTCTTACAATAATTTAAATCATCACAGAAGTACTGGGATAAAAGTTTATAGTTCGGATATAAACACTGATGTCTACGGTAGCGACCAAAATAGAATAAATCACCTTTTGAAAGTAACGACGCTTCAAAAAATATGTTATCAATTACACAGTTACACCAGTAGGTGGCGACAAGTGACTAAAAAATGTATTGGTCATTGAATCATTTATTCAAGAGATTCGTTCAAAAATGCTGAATCATCCAATAATGAAACAAGTGAAGTCTTTATGAGTGAGTCATTGAATCATTCTCAAAATATATATTTTTTTATAAACGTTCACTGCAGTGATTATCATTTTGTCAGAACCTCTAGTAAATTACATGTTATTTTGTTGTCTATTCAGAACCGTGGGAGAATATTGATCTCTACTTTAAACAAAAACAAAATCGTGATTCTCAATTAATCGTGCAGCTCTAGACAACACTATTCCACTGGCTCATACAAGTCCAAAATCAATACTAATGTTTTTTATGGGTGCTTTGCAAACTGTAATAGAACAGATAGCAGTGTGACTGGCTTCTAACGATCCATTAATCAGAAATGAGGGGTGCTGCCTTTTCAGACAGGAAGATGGAGGCTATTAGGGCTGTGTTCTCTGCTAATGCATCAATAAACCCATCCGTTATTGACAGCCGAACAGCATGACCCAAACCACCGTTCAGACCTCACTGCCCTACGGTCTCTTCTAAACCGACACTAATGGTTTATGGTGCTCAATGTTACATCTGACATTACAAAAGTTGTTTGTTTGACAGTATAGATTCATAATATTGGCCATGTATCTGTTAAAACAAGAAATAAATTATTCCCGCATAATATCAGCCGGAATTTCAATATTGGTGGCTGCTTACTGGCCCAATCTAAATAAACCCACCCGCAAGTCTCTATGAGATTCTCATCCCAAGACACCTGTAGATCAATCATTACAAACACCATATGACTGTAAATGGCTCACGTTCAGAATAACGCTGTGCTGAGTTGGAGCTGGGGGAATATCAGGATGAACACAGGTCATTGCTTAATATGCAGTCACGGCGGGAGGAAGTGAAAGAGGAGGACAGGGGTGAGTGCTTATCTGGAAGCTGTTTCCAAAGCTGTGAAGTGCAGTGGTCCAGATAAATCACTGATCCAATGTTCAGAGGCAGTTAACCAGCCCATGAGCACTGACTCACTCACACAGTGCTTATTCCATTCCTTCAGTCACCCACCATGAGAAACAAGAGCACATTGTCCTGCACACTGACCCCATCTGACCGACACTATTCTTCCTCCTGCTGTGCAGCTGATAGCACAAAATGATGCAGATTTGGATAATGTTGCAAGGGGACTGGATCCAAGAGTGGCTATGCGTTAACACTGAGCTTTTGTCACACAGAGGGACTACAGCATTGTGGGTGTTAGTTGTGAAATGCTATGCATAAAAATGGAAATATATATATTTTAATCATTTTCAACAGTGCAAAGCCTCCAACCTAACAAAAACAGGTATGAATGTCAGAATATTGGTCAATATTCATCATTTTTTTATGCCATGTCCATTAATGCTTGTATTATTCTTCACTCATTCAGAGGGTTCTCTACTGCAGATCTCTGAAGCTCTATAGAGCAAACATGACCTTGCCCCTGGAAACAGCTGCAGCGTGTCAGACGGCATCCACTGCATTGATAATGAAGCTGGCAGGGTTGGATGGGGCTAAACGATCGGTGACGGTGTGCATGTGTGAGCGCTGAACCCAAGCAGCAGCTGTTCCAAAACAAAACTAGCGCTGCATGGTTTGGTCTACAGTATATTGTGATTTTAACAAATACTTTGTCTATTACTGTATATTACAGTAGTCAAACGCATATAACCGTTTCTTAGATATCAAAGATAAGCATAAAATCAAGCATTTCTCACAATAAACAGGTTGGGCAAAATTTGCAAACCAGGGAGTAGGGTTTTCACGCTACCAAAATTTCAGTAGTTGGTAGGCCCGATAACTTATTTTTGTTGGGTGATATATTGTCCCAGAAATAATTGCGATATGCGGTATTATTGTCATTTAAAGACCATTTTATGCCACTTATAATCATAATATAACAGCATAATAATGCAAGTAGGCCTACACACTTTCAAATGACAAACTAAACTCTTAAGAGCATTTAGACTGGAATTGGAAGTGTCAAAAAATAATAACGTTGAATAATTAATAATAAAACCTTTGCTTATTTTGCACAAAAAGTGCAAAATAAGTAGAAAAAAAAAAAATGCAAACGGTCTTAACACTAGATGTGAGCGTGCACCATTTCGCACTGTCACGTTTATTTGCACTGGAACTTATTCTTCCAAACTGTCTGAAGTTGTCAGGAAAACACTATAATGCCTCGAATGACGCCTTCTGTGTATGTCGATGTCCGCTGTGTGTATGAAGGAGCTGCCTGAGCCCCGCTATCGCCTCTGACATGGAGAGCATGACGACAGGCAGTGCGATTGGCAAAATGTTGGTGAAATTAATTTTTGTGAAAACATAATGCATCACCAAGGTCATGTCCATATATTGTGTCAATATATTGATTATCGTGACAGGCCTAGTAGTGAGTACAATACCAGTAAAACTTTGCAGTTCTCTGTACCAGTTTTGGTAACAAAAGCAAAAACTGTTGAATTGAATACTTTAAAAATGTTGTCCCGTTTTGTCTAGTCTGATGGTTATGACTGTCAATCGTCGCAGTTTCCGCTTCAATCACGCTAGGGCTGTCAAACGATTAATCGCGATTAATCGCATACAAAATAAAAGTTTGAGTTTGCCTAATATATGTGTGAGTAATGTGTGTAAATAATATGTATATATAAATACACACAAATTAATGTATATATTTAAGAGAAATATGTTATGTACAAAAAAATGTATTTATATATAATATAAATTATATAAAAATATAAATTAATATAAATTTCTCAAATATATACATGGATGTGTTTGTATTTATATATACATAATACTTACACACAGTACACCCACATATATTAGGCAAACTCAAACTTTTATTTTGTATGCAATTAATCGTGATTAATCGTTTGACAGCCCTAAATCACGCATTTAAATATGGTTCTCAGTCTAGAAACTTTGCAGTGTACTGAGCAGCATGAAAACTGAACTTGTATTCAGAATGTGAACGGTTAATAAACAGAAAGGAAGAGAAGAGCCCTATTTTTAATAATCGCTAAGGCTCTAAAGCGCAAACTCACTCAATTCTGCACTCTTGTGAAAAGTCGTTATAGTTTAAAAAAAAGCTGTTTTTTTTTTGTTGGTTATAATGAAAGGATTGGCGAGCGTGCGTCTCGCGTTGAACAAAACAAAACATTGTGCGTTTTCAGCGGCGATAAGCGGATTCTGACTAACTTACTGACTAGCACCTCTGAGAGGCCACTGCGTTCACATGCTCAAAAGATATGATTGTGATTGACTACAGAGCTCAACGCTTGTAAAAGCACACTGTAAATAGAAACCTTTGATGCTCTGAGGTCAAGCTTACACAAAAGTCAAATAGACTAGAGCTGCACGATATTGGAAAAAATGACATTGCGATATTTCGTTTTTCTGCGATATATTTTGCGATATGAAAAAACAAATTACCAAATGACTTGAATAGCTCTATTTGGAAATAATTAATCATTCAAGGATGATTGGGGTGATTTTGTAGGTGAGTGAATACGCATAGAAAATAATGAAATAAATATAATAGAACAAATGAAATGAAATAAACAGTGCTTTATATTTTCTAGGAAAGTCTAACAGTGTTCAGGTACATTAACTAAATAATCAAATGCAAAATAACACTGCATAGTGTCACTGTATAAATTGAACATAATTAATCTATGTTAAAACTATAAACTACTACGCTTTGAGACTGAATGCACAGCGCAGACCCAAAATACTGTAACAAATGTGGTTTTCTTTCTCAACTGATTCATTCACCTAAGCCATAATCAATTGTTTAGACAAGGATAGTCAATATATTTTGTGCATTTTGATTTTCTTTGCATGTATGTGTCTGTTCAGGCACAAATAGATGTGGAAGCGAATGGCATACGGTGTTCACGTGCATCTGCGCGGCTCTGTCTGCACGTTCAGAATTGAGTTCTCTTTCGTGTCCTTGTGCGCTCAAATGGTTTAAAATCTCTTGAGTGTTTAAACTGACAGGACCTAAAACACGTTCAGATGATAAACTTTCATTGTATGATGGTCAAACCTTGCAATTAATCAGAGAATCACCTGCGTTTTGAACCGTGGTGTCTGTTCTGTATGGATTAACGATCCCTATACTAGACATCGCACATCCTGTGATGTGACTATCGTGGATGGGATGCATATATCGCGTATATATGCATATATATGCATATATATTTCGATGCTAAAACGATATATCATGCAGCCCTAAAATAGACAGTCGCATAAACAGTTGTGAGATAATGAGATGATGTGCGAAAATCTGTGCATCATATAAAGCAATTGTGTCTCTTCAGAAGACTTGAATTGAATGTTTCGGTTCATATGTATTACATTTACAATCTCTTTTTGAAACATCAAAGTTTTGGTGGAATGGATTTCCAATGGAGGGACAGGGTTTGTAAAAAGTTTCTTTATTTGTGCTTCAATGATGAACAAAACTCTTTGGATCAGCATGAGGGTGAGCAATTGATGACAGAATTTTCATCCGTTTCATTTTTGTGTTGCAACACTTCCCTTGACCGATTTCAAACCGGAGGGTCCAGCTTTACTCTGTTAGTGTCATAGTTCAGAGACGTTCTGTCATACCAGCAGACAGACATGACCCGTAGAGTCCTCCGAGTGTGTGAGTTATGTGTGTTTGTGTTCTTGAACGAGGCTCTGGCACTGTGCCGATGGAGTGGCATCTTGGAGCATGCGGTGTTGGTTTGGTGCCAGGACAAGCCTAACCCCAATGAACCCATTACACACTCCACTTCTGTTTCTGGCTGCCGTTGCATCACTCAGACTCTGACTCTGACACCACAGGAGAGGACGCAAACCAGCTACAGTTAGCTGGTTCAGACTTCACAAACTGTTTGAAACCCATTGTTCTGCTGTGCATGTGAAGCAGGTTAGAAACGTTAAAAGATATTCAAGAGTTTTGTTTGAGGCACTTAAATGTTTTTGCATGTTTACTATACAACAAGTTTGAACTTCAATAACCAATCAGGTCAGGACAGTATGATCATCTGATTGATCAGGCCACATATGTAAGCTTTACTTCCAACCAGGACTACAGCAACATATGGATGTTTGGGAGCACTACAATCCTTGACCATGGATGAGACACATGGATGGAGCAACTGGGTCAAAAAGAGCATATATTTGCATGAAGCTTGGATATCAGATTTGCATATGTTACATTTATGTGGCCAAGTGTAAATAAAAAGTTCAAACTCGATGCTGATCAATCTAAACAAATGGAGTGACCAAGAGTGTTCTGGGTCACCTTAGATTCAAGTTTTAGGTCAATTTGCCTCTTCGTAATCAGGCCTATCTCTGAATAAACAGATAACAACCCTTTTAATCATGCACATACACAAAGTTGTGTAAATACAAGTCAGGCCTAGTGATATTGATCCAAAACAAACATTAAATGAAATCCATTTAAATAAATTCTATAGTCCTAAAAGAGATTTTGCCATGAAATATATCATTTCAAACACTGACTCAGTGGAAAATGGAACATATTTTGAACATATTTTGAACATATTTTGAGTGCACTGTAAAAAATGTATTTACAGCTACGAAAAAATCAGTAATTGTACATTTTACAAGAAAAAAACCCGATAGCCTCGTGGGCAGCACTCCGACATATAGTGCTGTTGCACTTCGGGAGATCCGAGTTCGAGTCCCAGTTCATGGACCTTTCCGGATCCCGTCCCACTCTCTCTCTCCCACTTTGCTTCCTGTTCTATCATAATAAAGGCAAAATTTACTAGCAATATCGGAGTAAAAATTGTTTCTACACCATTGTTTTTTGTTTTTTTCTCCATCCATACAATGAAAGTCAGTGGGGTCCAATGTCTCAACGTTCTTCAAAAGATCTTCTTTTGTGTTCCACAGAAGAAAGCCATCCAGGTTTGAAACAACATAAAGGTGATTAAATGACAATTTTATTTTTTGAGTGAACTACCCCAAAGTGAAAGTGATAAAATATTAGCGTCAAACACATTTAGAAGAATTGAGATATTTCCTTGCTAGTGAACTGCGTGCCATTCCCACCCTGTGTAAGTGTGTGGGTGTGTTGGTAAATGAGAGCTGGGTGTGTTGTTAATACTGTGTTGGTGGGTGTAAATGTGAGTTTTAAAGCACTCTGTTCTATTGCTCATCTATTAGTCAGCAGCACATTAAGCAAGTATGAGCTCTTCCATTGATGGCAACGGTCTTAAAACTGCACACGCCCTCAGCTTGTTTAAACGATACCCGTAGCCAAGACCTAAGGATGCTGACAGGCTGTGGGAGCGGGACGAGGAAAGCTAGAACAGACTGCAGCAGAACGTGAAGAGGAGCTTCCCAAACGCTACCAGGAATGTGGCGCACAGACCCTAACGGACAGGAGATGAAAAATAAACCACAGCTCCCCATAAACTGTCTACCTGACATGTCTCAAATTGAGGGCAGTTGACCAGGAAGGAAGACTCCCACAACTTTTTAAAAAATGGTCAAAAAGGGAGCTATAAAGGATAGCTATCTTTCAGTAGCTGCATTTACATGGTCCCTAATAATCCAATTGTCATCAGACTTGTAGAACAGTCGGAATAAAATCACATGTAACCATGTCTGGCCAAATCCGATTAAAGTTTCATTCTGATTGTAAAGGGTATTTAAACCTTTTCAAATATGATCGAAAGGATGTGTAAACACTTGACTGGATTGAAAAATAAAACTGGAAAGTACTGTGCATGAGCAATGACGTACAAATTGCGTAATGACGTATGGCGCGTGGAACGAGCTGTTGTTGTTGTTGAATAAAGTGTCATAAATGACTGTTGTTTCATTCTAGAATTCTCCTTCCACTCTTCATCTGAAATGAAGCAGGACAACGTCCCATCAGTCCTTGTTTCAGACTCTTGGACACTCATCCACAGACGTCTTGTTTTGGGTACGGGAATCAGTGTTTTTACTAGGGCTGGGTAGAAAA
Source organism: Megalobrama amblycephala (assembly GCF_018812025.1). NCBI lineage: Eukaryota > Metazoa > Chordata > Actinopteri > Cypriniformes > Xenocyprididae > Megalobrama > Megalobrama amblycephala. The sequence continues at coordinate 60,091,938 of NC_063046.1, forward strand.
TATCGATTTCTCGATTTTAATTGATTCTCTTTTTTTACGAAACGATATCGATTCTTAAACCCCAAGGATTGATTAGTTTAGTCTGTTTTCAGTTGATGAATTAGCAGAATATGTAGCGCCTCCCATCCAGTAAATCACAATAGTCTTTGACCATTGTTACTTTTGATATGCAGCAAAGTCTCGGATTTCAAATGACGTCCATCTTATTATGAGATTCAAAGAATAAATACCGTTTTGGCGCTGTTTAATGTGGCGTGACAGATCGCTTTAGCGCCTCAATTAAAGAGAAGCATGTGATCATCCTCTCCTCCGCTTTAATACCAGTTACAGCACGAAATAAACATGCATGAACATCTGAAGGTATGTTAAAATATACAGTACAACTTACCGAAATCCATATCATGTCTCGTGTAATCGCTTAATCCTTTCAACCTCAGAAAGACGTCAATAAAAGCTTGTAAACAATGTCACGTAACGTCACATTTACCTCAGAAAAACACATTCAGTGACCATAAACTCATTAGTCAGCTAGAAAAGCAACATTCTGATAAATATAGCTATGCACCGTTACATATTCATTATAATTTTTAATGTTTTTTAATATTTAATGAATGTTTGAATAAATCAGTTATGACAGCCACGATTTAAATGTTTATATTCCAAAAAAAACAAAAACAATTGGAGTAGAAATATGTAATTCTAAACTTTATTTATTATAAAAAAACATAATTGAGTGTAATTTAAGTGTTTGTATATAAATAAGTTAATTTAACCTTCAATATTATTATAGTAGTACCAACTGACTCTCATGTAAAGTTTACAGCATGTTGATTGTTTTTCTCTAGAAAATTTGCCATGAACTGTAACTGAAATACTACATCCAAAATAATCGAAATCGAATCGCAAGCATGTGAATAGAAATCAAATCGAATCGAATAGTGAAAATTGTGTCAATACCCAGCTCTAGTTTTTACTGCTTGATAAATAAGCAGCACGGCACAGCGGTTCATGTGCTCATCAACTCCTAATTAGGACCCGAAATAGATAAATATTAAATATTTAAGTCTGCTCTTTAAAACAAAGAAAAGAAGCAATGTAGGAGAATGGTTAGTATGTGCAAACAGCGGGAACGTCAGTATATTTGCACAGTATGTCCAAAAAAAATCAATTCCCATTTGAAGCTTGAGACATATAAATGCACACATCAACCCGATCACTGTATTTAGCGTTCATGTAAACACTTCAGATGTTCAGATTCAGAAATGGTTATAAATGTGTTTCATTCAGTACCCAAAAAGTTTTTAAAAAGCATCATTCTATATAAAATTGATCTGCTTTGCCCAAAATGTGTGAGTTGTGTATTTTTTACACTTATTGTGGTGCCTCTGTAACCACTCCTGTTCGAACTGTCCTTTATGTTTCGCAGCACTTGCAAATTTTTGCAAAAGTGCCGCTAAAAGCACTTTCAGTTTTCTATAAAAAAAATGTGGCAACATTTTTTTTTGGGTTGGTTGTTGTGCATATCGCATCAGTTTTGAAATGAAATGTCCGATGCCTCTGTAATCATAATTTGTTTGAAAATTAATAAAAATGGTTGGTGTTTCATTGCCACTAGTGTTCATTTCAATTGGAAACTGTGGTGAATTACATGTACAGGTAGTTTTGCATAAACATAAGTAGAGGCATATTTATCAATGTTGTTAAAATGTAATTATTTATGAGGATTGTTTAAGTGTGCATGCTGCCTTAGAAGTGCGCTGCTTATATAGGAAGTAGACAGCAAGTGAGCTCACTAGGGTTTGCAGCAGAGTTCAATAATCATCGTACTTCAACAGCAGAGAACGAACCAAGGCTGAGGTACAAAAACAGGGAAGTTGACCTACAGAAGCTTTTATGGACATAACTTTTATGGAATGAGTGATATCAGGAAACTGACTGCTTTCCCACAGTAATGGGTGTTATCTTTGTAAAGAAAACACTTCAGTTTGTGCCAAAAATGTGGACCAGGCATATTCGAAAGTCTGTCTATGCAAGACTAAACTGAACTGCCAGTCTGCACAACTGACCCGTCTTTCACGTCTCGTGAGATTTTCCTTTGAGACACCAAAAGGCTAAAAACTGTATCAGTCTAAAAATTCTCCCATGATTAATCGGCTGAATTTGATAAAATTAGCAAGGTTTCTTCTTTATTAGATACAACTTAATCTTCAATATGACTTAAAGTCTAGAGAAAACAGCTACTGTATCTCTATAAAGCCTTAAATATCTTAGAAATCCAAAGAAGCCATGTTATCAGGGCAGGGCTGGATCATGTCCACAAACTTCTGTCCAACTCTACAGATCAGCATGATTTAGACTGAAGCATTTCCCAATCAGATTCGTAACTATTTAGCCGTACACTATCTTCCCAATTCAATCTGGTGAGGTGCACAAATTTGTATTAAAGTAATTATTAAAGAGTCCATTCGATTTTCTTCATTCAATAATAGTCAATGGTGTCCAAAACAACATGGACCCCCACTGACTTTCAGTCTAAGGATATAAAAAAATAAAGAGAAAAAAACAGAATGAAAAAAGCCATGCATGTTTGGGATGAAATTAGGGTGAGTAAATGATGACAGATTTTGTGTCAATCATGTAAAATGAAAATTCTGCTATTTAAACATTCATCATGTCATTCCAAAGCCATATTTTCTTGCTTCTGTGGAACACAAGTTATTTCATAGAATTTCATTGGGTTAACATTGGGTTAAATGTTTGACCCAACCTGCTGGGCAGTTTTATTTAACTCAACTATTGTTTAATGACTATATGTCTGGCTTAAAATGAACCCAAAATAGGTTGGAAATTAAAAATCAGACACATAATTACTAGAGGCAACAATAATAATCAAGAGGTGAACATTTATTAATAAGCAACTTAATGTTTATTATTTAATTATTATTCATTAAACTTAAATAAATGTTTAATAAATTAACATATTAATAAACGTTAATTTCAAACATACTTTCGGTTCATTTTAAGCAAGCAATACAGTAATTTTTAAACAATAGTTGAGTTATATAAAACTACCCAGCATGTAAGGCAAACATTTAACCCAACTATTGGGTTTGTTCATTTTCAACCCAACTTGGGTTGTTTTTAACCCAGCATTAAAATTTTGAGTGTTCAATAAAAATAAATGGTGCATTTGGTCAGTTTTAGTAGAAAAAAATATATAGTATATGGCACTGGAACAACAGATTTTGTTTTTGGGTGCACTATCCCTCTGAAATCAGCATGAAACAGAAGTTGTGACAGTCTTTGTGATGGTCGCTGATAGAGGGGGGGGAAGTTATTTTGATTAAAGATTATGAGGCGCATGAATTAAAAATAGATGTTTTAACAGATAAATCATTTATAATAAATGCTGCAATATGCCATAACAAAATAAACATAACTAAATTGTGACTTTAAAGGGTTAGTTTACCTAAAAAAAAATGAAAATTCTGTCATTAATTACTCACCCTCATGTCATTCCACACCCGTAAGACCTTCATTCATCTTCAGAACACAAATTAAGATATTTTTGATGAAATACGATGGCTCAGTGAGGCCTGCATTGCCAGCAATGACATTTCCTCTCTCAAGATTAACAATATCTAGAGATGGCCGATTTCAAAACACTGCTTCATGAAGCTTCAGAGCTTTACGAATCGAATCAGTGGTTCGGAGCAGCAAAGTTTGATGGTTTGGTACGCGATCTGAATCACTGATTTGACACAAAAGATTCGTAAAGCTCTGAAGCTTCATGAAGCAGTGTTTTGAAATTGGCCATCACTAGATATTATTAAAAAGTCGTTATTTTGGGGGGTTTTTTGGCACTCAAAAATATTCTTGTCATTTTATAATATTAATATTGAACCACTGTACTCACATGAACTGATTTAAATATGTTTTTAGTACATTAATGGATCTTGAGAGAGGAAATGTCATTGCTGGCAATGCAGGCCTCACTGAGCCAACGGATTTCATCAAAAATATCTTAATTTGTGTTCTGAAGATGAACGAAGGTCTTAGGGGTGTAGAACAACATGACAGTGAGTAATAAATTACATTATTTTCAGTTTTGGGTGAACTAACCGTTTAAATACACATGGTCACCCACGCATTGCATAAATGCGGTCTAAAACTGTAAACAGCACAGCTTTAGGGCTGCATTGCAGTTCTGCGCTATTGCTTGCTAAGAAACAGGTGGTGACCAGAAACACAGCCCACATTAATCACATGGGGCCGGCTGGCTGCTGGGGGAGGGAAAACCAACATACTTTAGTAAAGCATCCCACTTGGAGCTCTGAGAAATGTGGCCAATCTGATTAGCTGTGAGGACGAGACAAACACAGGGATTCCCTCCAGAGTCCTGCTGAGCATTACAGGTATCTGCCTAGTGCACTCTGAACCCTCAGTGACCAGCGCAGAAACACCTGACGGCAGCCGCCAATGCAATCAAAGCAATATACAAATATTTAGCACTGTATAATTCTTCATACATGACTACGAAGCAATCACTGCAGGTCACTTATACTTTTATGTATAAAAAATTTAGGGAAAGAATTCCCCTAGAATGTCTTTTATGCTCACCAAGACTGCTGTAATTTGTTTAAAAATACAGTAAAATACCTCATTTGTTTAAAAATACAGTAAAAATACCTAATTTGTTTAAAAATATAGTAAAATACCTAGTTTAAAAATACAGTAAAATACCTAATTTGTTTAAAAATACAGTAAAAATACCTCATTTGTTTAAAAATACAGTAAAATACCTCATTTGTTTAAAAATACAGTAAAAATACCTAATTTGTTTAAAAATACAGTAAAAAATACCTAATTTGTATAAAAATACAGTAAAATACCTCATTTGTTTAAAAATACAGTAAAAATACCTAATTTCTTTAAAAACAGTAAAATACCTTGTTTAAAAATACAGTAAAATACCTCATTTGTTTAAAAATACAGTAAAAATACCTCATTTGTTTACCAATACAATAAAATACCCCCTTTAAAAATACAGTAAAATACCTAATTTATTTAAAAATACCTTATTTGTTTAAAAACAATAATACCTAATTTTTTAAAAAATATAATAAAAATACCTAATTTGTTTAAAAATACAATAAAAATACCTAATTTGTTTAAAAACAATACCTAATTTTTATAATATAAAAAAATACCTCAGTTGTTTAAAAATACAGTAAAATACCTCATTTGTTTAAAAACAAAATACCTAATTTTTTAAATAATAAAAATACCGAATTTGTTTAAAAATACAGTAAAAATACCTCAGTTGTTTAAAAATACAGTACGAAAAAAAAAAAATTATATATATGTTAATTTTCAGCATCATTACTCCAGTCTTTAGTGTCACATGATCCCTCAGAAATCATTCTAATATGATGATTTGCTGCTTTGAAAACAGTTGGGTGGTCTAATATTTCTGTGGAATCTTTGAAACACTTTTTTCTGGATTCTTTGATGAATTGATAGTTCAAAAGAATAGCATTTATTCAAAATATACGTTTTTTTTGTAACAATGTAAAACTCTTTACTGTTACGTTTGAACAGTTTAATGCATCCTTGCTGAATAAAAGTATTAAAGTGATAATGCAAAAACCGTAATGTTCCCAAAACAGGCTTAATTTTATGTAAGATCTGATTTATGATCTTGCAAAATTGTATTTAATATTCCATTTTTTTTTTAGCTTTAAGGTGAATTATGCGTAATGGCTATATTTATCCAATACAAAATCTAAAATTCATTTTATTTTTTAAATGCAAAACATACCAAATCAGTGTGGATGTTTTATGTGTTCAGAACAATATAGTAGAATATGAAAACTGTACAAGAAATTATGCACGGTTTGGGTGGACACAGTCTTGGGTCTTGATCCACATATGTTGACCGCTGCATTAGACTGTTAAACATCAAAACAACCTGCAGTAAGAGTAAAACGCCTATAAAATGTAAGCCACAACACACTAGAAGAGCTTCTGACCAACACAAAGCCACTGCCGTCTCTTTAATGACTGTTGTGGACAGTTCAAAAGTCACAGCAGTTACACCACAGGCAGCATTCCTTCATGACAAGAGCTTTATTCTTAGCAGGATGGTAATGCTGATCCGCTTCCTAACAGTGTGCTTCATATAGTTAGAGGCCATAAATTCACAGGAAATGACATGACAAGTGTCACACAGGAGCTGGTTAGAGGTGACATGGATATCTAATCAGCATTTAAAAAGGAATATTACATCTTAAACCATGTCCTAAGCAGACAAGAAGTCATTTATCTGTCCTCAATGAAAGCAAAAATGCTATGTATGTAGTGGCAAAACCACAGCCAATTTTAACTGCATTACATGTTTCTCGGAAATTCTGATTTTCCTACTTGGGAAAAAAATAGCACTGTAATTGAACTTGATGTCAAAACTTCCAACTTCTCCGGAAGTGATGGTTTATAGTTTAAACAAAAAGTTTAAAATATTAGTATTTTTCTTTCACACACTTATTTCTTCAGAAGACATTGACTAGGTTTTCAAAATCGATTCAGTTCTCTTTCACGGCTTATTGCGCTTGAATGGTCAAATGCACACACAATTATGTCAAAATGCACATTGTAAAGAATATTCACGCAAACACAGTGTATGATGTCCTACGCAAACTTTAACAGTTAGGAGAAAACCGAATGTGTAACAGTATATTAGACCCGTGCATTCGTTCTTAAAGGGACAGCAGCCTCATAAAATGTGCTGTAATTGACTAAAATGGGAAGAAAAACTAAATAAATTTCAAGGTTTACATTTAATTCAGTGGAATTTTTTTTCTTCAAGACCTATTAAATTGTCTACCAGTCAAATAGGAAAAGTAACACAAAACAGTGAACTAGAGTCAAATCTATGCATATATCGAATCAAATCGTGAATCGATTTTTAATCGAATCAATCGAATGGCGTTTCCTTTTTTTGAAAAAAGTCTCAAAAGGGGCGGGGAAGTCACTAAATATAGTGACAAAATCACTAAATTGGCAACACTGATCGTGAGGTACCAAAAGATTCTCACCCCTAATAGCTGGATGTAATATCCACATCTGGGATGGCAGGAGAGTGAGGAAATGATGGAAGAATTTTCATTTTTGGGTGGGGTATCCCTTTAAAGGCACAATATGTAATTTTCACCACTAGAGGTCGCTTGTTCAAAACAAAGGCGCAGCTTGATGACACCTTGATCTAGGATGTGTTGTCTTCATGTCTACAGCCGGTGGAAAAGAATCCCATGGGACTCGGACAGCTTCCGCAGGAGCGGGACGAGGCCGCTGGAGCGATTGCCAATGAGAGACGAGCGCGACACATGACTCGAGAGCAGCTGAACTTTTATTATGCCACAGTCGCCATTTCCGTTTCTTCCGGTCAAGCGTATGTGGGGTAAAGCAGCGCTGTTTATCATATTAGATACATTTGTGTGTTTAAAGCTGTTATAATGCTACTCTGCATTCACTCGGCGGCTGATATGAGACACTTAATGCACAGTGCAGTAAGATAGATCAATATTAGGCATGGTAAAACATGGCGGTAAATCAAGAAAATGAGATTTAAACAATAAGACTTACTGTGTTGAGCTATATAACATGATTAGTTTTCTGTCGATGAATGTATCCAAACAGTTGTTCCCTCATCTAATAAAACACATAATATATGAAAGCGTCTTTGGTGTTTCCAAGGTTTCTACTAAACAAAACCGGAAATCGAGGGTAAAGCGGGTATGACGTCATTGATCATGTCCTGGTTGAAATTGCTCATTTCTCTGGATTTAACAATTCTTGGAAACATCTGGGATAATGTAAGTACACAAGTCAACAAAGTATATAAACACTGTTCTAGTGGTATTTGGATATTTTAATCCAATTGTGCCTTTAAGGCAGCTGTTCTGTGTGGAGGTGCTGAGGAATGATGTCGTGGCCTTCACAAACAACATGCATTATGTGTGAATGGACGAGAAGAACATCTGCGTCCGACTAAAACACTTCAGCATCACCAACACATCACCAGCTAAATTACAGAAACTGTACAGTACAGACTTGTTAAGCTATAGCTATATGCAAACATTTGTGTCGTAACTTTTAATTTTGACGTGTTGAAAAGGATGGAATGTGGATGTGACCGCCCTAAATGGCATGAGTAGAATTTACAACTTCCTGTGGCTACAAAACAGCTTAAAATGAGACATTGTTCAATCTTTTACCTAGATTTATCTCTTGTAGCTTGCTTTTTAGAAAGTAGTAAAGAACCAGTTCCACATCATCCTTCACCACCATTCACAATATCTAAACTACCAGTCATGCTGTCTTCACTACAAGACATGGTGTAAAAAGCTTGATTGATTTGTATAAATAAGGCACAGCTGTAAGAAGAAAGCCATTCATTGGCATGGACAGTGTGTTTACTGTGTAACGTTCAGCAATGCAATGTCTGAACATCTAGATGAACTAAGTCAACAGTCAGGCCTTTACAACAATAATAAACCATGAGCTTAATGATTGGCAATCTTCTTTGTCACACCTACTACGAGCAATTCAGGTTATAAAGGTCAGTCTTCCCATTCTTTCTTTGCCTTGCATGCAAGCAAAAGTGCATCACAATGTTTGAAAGAAAGCAAAGTTTTCGAAAAGAAAGTTTGGCACGTCCACACAAAGTGTTACCGCAGTGAGAGGCAATGACAGTTTCTGGTGTTGGAGTGAAACCACGAAGACCAGACGTTGGACAGATTCAAACCGATTTTTAATTGAGATTCAGTATAAAACAGCTGGCTTAACCCTCGCTCTTACCACTGAAGATCCCTAAAAAATACTCTATATGACAAATCAAAGAGTTGTAACAGTGTTTGAGAGAGGTGGAATTGTACATCATTGTACTCAAATCACATCTGTGGAGATTCAGGCAAAAATGTTGATCAGAATTTGAGTGTATAAAAAAAACATTGACAAAGACCTTGTCTGGTTGAAACGTTGCATATCATCATACTTTTATGGGAGCAGAAATAGCACTGGACATAAATCCAGTGGACCTCATCATTACTTCACTATAAAGTTCACCCAAAATTGACTTTTTACATAAAAACCAAATGATCAAGATAGCATTGGCTTTAATACGTTCCAGAACATCTCTGCCAGGATAATGAATACTAACATACAGTAAATCCCCCAAACTCTGCCGCCCCACCCAGTGCATGCAGTAATTCACAATAATCCCAGTAGCGCATTAAGACTAATGACAGTAGGTATTAAAGATTCATTATAGTCTGTTGAGGAGGAACGGCCATGCTGTGACCCGAGCTGACTCTCATATGGCTCTAGCTGGAATGTTTCTGTTGGACTGAAATACATCAAACCTCACTTAGGCCTGGAAACGAACCCAAGCAAGCTGCCAAACTCCCAGAGACCCTTACCTCACACACACCATCACATGATCACACGAATACCTTCAAACCCACCGAATCGCTGAGGTAAACTACAGAGCTGAGCACCGTGCCAAGGTTTGGAGATGGTGAAAACGAAACCATTGGAAATGACGACATAACGGCCAAAGAGGAACTGCTTTTGAACAAAAATTAAAAATAATAAAGGAAACCTTTTCAATAATGTACTATTATGAAAATATGAACATAAAAAGAAATGAGGAAAAAGTCTTTTGGCCACTTTTAAACATATTTTGAACTTAACTCTTGGTGGTCAAGTTGATTCAGATAAGGTTTGTCCAAGAAGTTGCTAAATTTGTCCCTAAACCTTTGAAAAAAAGTCTCAAAAGGGGCGGGGAAGTCACTAAATATAGTGACAAAATCACTAAATTGGCAACACTGATCGTGAGGTACCAAAAGATTCTCACCCCTAATAGCTGGATGTAATATCCACATCTGGGATGGCAGGAGAGTGAGGAAATGATGGGATAATTTTTCATTTTTGCGTGGAGTATCCCTTTAAAGACACAATATGTAATTTTCGCCACTAGAGGTCGCTTGTTCAAAACAAAGGCGCAGTTTGATGACATCTTGATCTAGGAGGTGTTGTCTTCATGTCTACAGCCGGTGGAAAAGAATCCCATGGGACTCGGACAGCTTCCGCAGGAGCGGGATGAGGCCGCTGGAGTGATTGCCAATGAGAGACGAGCACGACACATGACTCGAGAGCAGCTGAACTTTTATTATGCCGCAGTCGCTGCTTCCGCTTCTTCCGGTCAAGCGTATGTGGGGTAAAGCAGCACTGTTTATCATATTAGATACATTTGTGTGTTTAAAGTTGTTATAATGCTACTTGGCGTTCGTTCGGCGGCTAAATAATAAAGGAAACCTTTTCAAAAATGTACCATTATGAAAATATGAACACAAAAAGAAATGAGGAAAAAGTCTTTAAGGTGCCTTTAAACATATTTTGTACCATTTTTTGATTCTGAACAGTTGGTGGTCAAGTTGATTCAGCCAATTAACTCAAATCTCATGATTTGCTTCACCAAAAAGATCGCTCAGATTCGTTCACTGAATTATTCTGTAGGGTAAATAATTAAAGGTGCCCTAGAACTTTTTTTAAAAAGATGTAATATAAGTCTAAGGTGTCCCCTGAATGTGTCTGTGAAGTTTCAGCTCAAAATACCCCATAGATTTTTTTTAATTCATTTTTTTAACTGCCTAATTTGGGGCATCATTATAAATGAGCCGATTCTGGGCTACTGGCCCTTTAATTCTCGTGCTCCATGCCCACGGAGCTCGTGCTTGCCTTGAACAGTGCATAAAAGTTTACACAGCTAATATAACCCTCAAATGGATCTTTACAAAGTGTTCGTCATGTATGCGGCATGCATGCGTCGGATTATGTAAGTATTGTATACTGTTATATTGTTTACATTTGATTCTGAATGAATTTGAGGCTGTGCTCCATGGCTAACGGCTAATGCTACACTGTTGGAGAGATTTATAAAGAATGAAGTTGTGTTTATGAATTATACAGACTGCAAGTGTTTAATAATGAAAATAGCGACGGCTCTTGTCTCCGTGAATGCAGTAATAAACGATGGTAACTTTAACCACATTTAACAGTACATTAGCAACATGCTAACAAAACATTTAGAAAGACAGTTTACAAATATCACTAAAAATATCATGATATCATGGATCATGTCAGTTATTATTGCTCCATCTGCCATTTTTCGCTATTGTTCTTGCTTGCTTACCTAGTCTGATGATCAGCTGTGCACAGATCCAGACGTTACTGGCTGCCCTTGTCTAATGCCTTTCATAATGTTGGGAACATGAGCTGGCATATGCAAATATTGGGGGCGTACATATTAATGATCCCGACTGTTACATAACAGTCGGTGTTATGTTGAGATTCGCCTGCTCTTCGGAGGTCTTTTAAACAAATGAGATTTATATAAGGAGGAGGAAACAATGGAGTTTGAAACTCACTGTATGTCATTTCCATGTACTGAACTCTTGTTATTTGACAATGCCAAGATAAACTCAATTTTTCATTCGAGGGCACCTTTAAACTAGGTGGCGACAAGTGAATTTTATTTCTATATTATTCGAGATTCAAAAACAGAGCCAATCACAAACAAACCACAATGACAGCAGTCATTTCAAAAACAGATACAACAGCTGAAAATATATTGTATAACATTAATTTTATTAATCACAACAAAAAGAATCCCCCAAAGAATCTTGAAATCGACTCCAATTCCAAAAACTGATATTGGAGGCAACACAAAAATTCTGGAAACAAACTGCCCAATGCTTAAGTTGTGCAAAACATCAATGTCAATCACAACAAAGGATATAGAGGGCCATTTAAGAGGCCCAATGTGTGGCTACAACCTACATTTCTGGACAATGAGACTGATCTGTGCTGAGTTACACGGCAACACTGCTATGACTGAAGATACCAGCAGCGCACACACATCCCAAGCACTGAGTCAACAACTCTTTAAATATGACAGCAGAAGGTTTGTTGGATGAATAATCCTCACTACATATTAGCCAACTCATAACACAGACTCCCAACTATCATCGCTACTGCTCTGGCAGAAAGCCAGAGATGAATCTTTGAAACTGATATTCTCACTCGAGCAGAAACTTTAAGCTTCAGAGAAGATTAAACCAATGCAAATACATCAACTTCTTCTTGAACTTCTCTTACAGGCTGCATCACATCAATGAGCTTGAAGGAAAGGTTCACAATATTCCTCATTTAAATGGTGGTTGATTATGATTTCACTTTTTTAACTTTAGTTAGTGTGTAATGTTGCTGTTTGAGCATAAACAACATCTGCAAAGTTATGACGCTCAAAGTTCAATGCAAAGGAGATATTCTCTGTTTAAGGACTACAACAAACGGCTGGACAACCCAAAACCCTAAATTTACATAAACCCCGCCCCCGAGAACACACAACAAAGGGGGCGGGGCCATGTTGGGCTGCTTTAGAGAAGAGGAAGAGTTGTTGTAGTAGAGTGTTGTTGCCATCCCGTCATTTTACGCCGGACTGCTTCACAAACGAGGGTCAATTCAACACAAAAGATGAACATGACGGCACATGCTAGTGGATGAGTTGAATCAACTCCACAGCAACTACATCAATTTATCCACTAACCATTCAGAAACGTCTAAAAGTTGTAACTTCTTCCTGAGTCTCTCCATCAGTGTCGACTCCGGTTTGAACAATGTAAGGCTGAACACCGTTACTGACAATCCTCATTTTGGCTGCGTGAGATTCTCCAGCTTTGTTGTTGTTGAGCTGTTAAAGCTCCGCCCTCTTCTGGAAAGGGGGGCAGGAGCTCATTTGCATTTAAAGGGACACACAAAAACATGGGGCAAATTTGACAAGCTAAAATAAATGATCTGTAGGGTATTTTGAGCTGAAACTTCACAGACACATTCTGGGAACACCAGATTACACAAGATTACATCTTGTAAAAGGGGCATTATAAGTCCCCTTTAACCCCTCAAACTAACCCAACACGAAGGGCAAATTCTCATTAATACTACACATTTGTACACCAGCTTCAACGCACTTCCCCTCAAAGAGCAAAGTGTGTGTGTGTGTAAACTGGAAGGAGGAGGAGTGACAGATTTGTCACCTCCATGTGAGTAAAGAGGAAGAGACGTCTGTGTGCTCGGCCACTCCACACGCTCCGCATTAATCAGTAATGAGCAGATCCACAATCTCACTCTGCAAACAATTAAAGGCCGTCCTCTCCACTCAAGAGCCATTCAGTCGTGCCAGATGGTTGGACATTAATCCATATGCTTAAACATTAGCCTTTTGTAAGCATGTGGACGGCAAGTCAAAAAGTCAGAGATTATATTGAGATCATTAGATTGAAATAAAAAAAATTTTTTTTTTTGGGCTTTTGATGGGCTATTTTTGGACTCATATTAATCAGTGACATCCTTAATAGTAACTATATTAATGAAGCTACATATCTTCATTGTTGTAAAATAATGAACTGTATTACTTGGCAGAAGACATTTGAGTTTTGTGTGATTAATATTAATAAAAAAAGTACTTAGAGTGTCTTAAAAGGCTCGCAACAACATGACAAAGCAATAGGTCACGAGAGGCAAGTTGCATTGATTTTATCATGGCCTCTTATGGTTTAGGTAAGCTTTAATAAAATAAAATTATATTTTTTTTTTAACTTAACTTTAAAAATTAAAATGTAAAAAACTAATGCTTCCAGTAACAAAATCCCCTTCCAGTAAACTACACACAGAAAAGCCACGGTAACTTCAATAATGTTATCAAAACAAGATCATGTGCTTCTTGGTGACAAAAGGCAAGTGGAATTACCGGCATCACTGGAATCCACAAGAGCAGCTTTAAAACGCTTTCGGCTACATGATGGCTGTAACATTGTATCGCATGACCTAGTGTATGCCTTTCTAAACTATCATCACTCAAAGGCTTATCTAGCTCGCGAAGCACGCGAAACTGGAAGCAAATCAAAGAATGTGGCAATTGCACACAACACAATAACTTGGTTTATTGAAGGTGTGACGCTGAGCATTTCAAACAGAGGCCGAGAGCGGGTGACTCTCAGACCTCAAACGTCACGCCTCAGGATTCAGAGACGCACAGAGACAAATGACCAGTCTTTCTGTTCACTCTGAAACTGAAAGTGCTGCTTGGAGACAAAAATCACAGCATGAACACGTTTAGTGTTTAATTTACAGATACCAAGCGTGACACGACTGGAATAGCAACCAACAAAATGTCTTGTCACATGTCGCAGTGGTTTAGGTCGAGGGTCAGAAATTAACTTTTCCATTAAGGGCCGATTTATTTTTTAACGTATTTTTATAATTACCTTATTAAATGTATTTGTGTAAAATAATTATTTCAGTCAAACTGAATACTTTAAACTGTTACCAACAAAATGTTATCAACATCTTTAAACTGCAACAGAAGCTGCATCTGACATGGCATTTATATTCACACAGACTGGTTAATGCTGCTCAAAAGTGGCAAAATGTAGATACCAAAAATATAAATATACATGAAGTATATAAATTATAAAACTAGATTGAAAAGTTTGTAGACGAAATTTGATGTTGGCTTGACAAAGCTGTAATAAAGTCTGAAAGTTATAATTAAATTAAAGTTATAATTAAAATTTAGTGAAGTGGAAAGAGAAAGACATTGCTAGTGTTAGACGTTGCTAGCATTAACATATTGCTAACATGTTTTATCACATTGCTAACACTAATTAACATGTTTTGCTAACATGTTTTACCACATTGCTAATGATTTAACACTTTTCTAGAATGAATTAGCATGTCAATAACATGATTTAAAATGTTGTTAGCATGTTTTAACACATTGCTAACATGATTTCACATGTTGCCAACATGTTTTAACAGGTTGCTTGCATGTTTTAGCATGTTGCTAGCATTAATTAACACCTTTTAGCATATTTTAACAAATTGCTAGCATGAATTAACATGTTGCAAGCATTTTAAACAGGTTGTTAGCATGTTTTGCACATTGTTAACATGAATTAACATTTTTGGCTAGCCTGTTTTAACACATTGCTCATGTTTTATCACACTGCTAAGATGAATTAGCATGTTGCTAGCATGTTTTACCACATTACAAACATGATTTATCACTTTGCTAACATGAATTAACATGTAAGCATGTTTTAACACATTGCTAGCATGAATCAACGTTGTTAGCACTTTTAAACTAGTTGCTAGCATGAATTAACATGTCAGTAGCATGAATTAACGTTGCTAGCACTTTTAAACTAGTTGCTAACATGAATTAACATGTTAGCATTTTTAACACATTGCTAGCATGAATTAATGTTGCTAGCCCTTTTAAACTAGTTGCTAGCATGAAATAATATGTTAGCATATTTTAACACATTGCTAGCATGAATTAATGTTGCTAGCACTTTTAAACTAGTTGCTAACATGAACTAACATGTCAGTAGCATGAATTAACGATGCTAGCACTTTTAAACTAGCTGCTAGCATTAATTAACATGCTAGCATGTTTTAACATGTTAGCATGTTTTAACATTGCTAGCATGATTTAATTTTGCTAGCCCTTTTAAACTAGTTGCTAGCATGAATTAACATGTCAGTAGCATGAATTAACGTTGCTAGCCCTTTTAAACTATTTGCTAGCATGAATTAACATGTTAGCATTTTTTAACACATTGCTAGCATGAATTAATGTTGCTAGCACTTTTAAACTAGTTGCTAGCATGCATTAACATGTCAGTAGCATGAATTAACGATGCTAGCACTTTTAAACTAGTTGCTAGCATGAATTAACATGTTACCATGTTTTAACACATTGCTAGCATTAATTAATGTTGCTAGCCCTTTTAAACTATTTGCTAGCATGAATTAACATGTTAGCATGTTTTAACACATTGCTATCATGAATTAACATTTTGAAAGCATTTTTAAACGGGTTGCTAGCATGTTGTAGCACATTACTAACATGATTTATCACTTTGTTAACATGAAATTAACATGAATTAACGTTGTTAGCACTTTTAGACTTGTTGCTATCAACATTAAAAACAAGAACTTACGAAAGGTATGTTTTGTATCAAGAGTTTAAATCTTAAATTGATCTTTATGCACCGTCTGTGCCAGGCTATTTGTTTTTCATGCTAGTAAGTGCTAAATCTACAAGTACATTGTCGAGAACCGCAGTAATGTAGTGCGGTCTGCTAAGGCAGCAGACTCTGACGTAACCTGTAAGCACCCATATGCACGCTGCACAGGGGGTATGCGAGTTTTTTAATTCATTTAATTCTTATGTATTTCAAATGTATTTCATGGCTCAATGCTCGGATTTAAAGGTCCCGTTTTTCGTGGTTTTTTGAAGCTTTGATTGTGTTTATAGTGTGCAATATAACATGTGTTCATGTTTCGCGTGTAAAAAAACACAGTATTTTTCACATAATTTACTTATCTGTATACCGCTGTTTCCACTGTCATAAAAACGGGCTGATGACTTCCTTGTTCTATGAAGTCCCTCCTTCAGAAATACGTAACGAGTTCTGATTGTGCCAGCGGTTCCTGTGTTGTGATTCGACAGCAGTTTAGCACATCTTGCCTGGAAAGGTCACGCCTCTTACCATAACGTGGAGATGCACGCGCTCAGTGTTATTGTAAACATGTCTTTAATTTTACCCTATCAATTTGAGCCGGAATCAGACCCCGTGATTGGACTGCGGGATGAAAATAACAGCGTTTCGACGACATGGCGACAAACACACTCTACAAACGCAACTCTTGTGTATTCCTGTGGGCGGAGGTTAGTCGAAAAACTGTTTTAGTGACGTCATTAAAGAAGGAAGTAGAGGGATGTAGTCCAAACTGGCCGTTCGATGTAGGCGACTTCTGTTAAATAAAATATCTCGCTTGGCATTGAACTTTGAGCTTTAAAATTTTATAGATTTTATTTATACTCTAACAACAACATTACACACTAACTAAAGTTTGAAACATGGGATCACGAAGAACGGGACCTTTAATGTTATTTTTAAATGGGGAAGAATTAAATGAACGAAAAACCTCGCGTACCCCCTCTGTCATGTCGCACACCCCAGTTTGGGAACCACTGCTTTAGCACATTGGTAGCATGAATTAACATATTGTTAGCATGTTTTATCATGTTGCTAAGATGAATTAGCATGTTTTACAACATTTCTGACATGATTTATTACTTTGCTAGCATGAATTAACATGTCGACAGCATGATTTAACATGTTGCTAGCATGTTTTAATACATTTCTAGCATGATTTAGCATGAATTAACAGTTGCGTCCCAAATGACACACTATGCACTATGTACTCATCCATGTAGTGCGTAAATTGTACAAGGTTATTTTGTCACTTAACAACGGAGTCTGATACCCCCTCCGCTACGTAATTAAAGCTGCGACAGTTGATTGCATGAAGTGTTCAACATTCCACACTTCGTTTTTTCCGTTAATTTAGTGCATCATCCGGGTATTTAAAGTGCACTTTTTCTTTTTGGAATTTTCAGTGTGAACACACTACTCGCACTATTTGTACTTAAAAACGTCATAGAACAGTGCATAAGTACGCGAATTGGGAGGAACCTAACATTTTGCTAGCGGGATTTTGCATGTTGTTAGCATTAATTAGCATGTTGCTAGCATGATTTTTCTAATGTTGCTAACATATTTTACCATGGGCTGCAACACTATAACAAGAACATTATTGTTGATTATTGACCTTGATATTGTGATAAAGTTTGTTAATTTTGAATAAACAGAATACATTAAAATAAAATGGAGAAAATGTGTCCTATTCTGGCTAAACACAGTCAAAAGAAGTTAGAACACAGCTCTAAATGTAATATTGCAATAAACACTTCCATTCCTTTTCACATTTCACTTTAATCCTGACAGCCATTTTTTGTTCATTCTGAGGGTATTTTTGTCCCCATTTATTTCCGACCCTGGTTAGGACAGAATGTAAGGCTTAATAAAGATCAGCGCAAACCTATAAAACTTGACCTATAAAAACCACTGCCAACAACCTTGTGATATTATTAATGAACATAATCAGCTCTTACCTCCAGCACTGGTCCGGCTCCCAGAATGATCTGCTCCACTCCACTAGCAAAGCCCTTCTGACTGAGAGCCGTGAGGTGGTGGATCAGGAAGTTGGTGCTTTGGGTCTTGCCCGATCCACTCTCCCCAGAAATAACAATGCATTGATTCTGCTTACTTTGCAGCATAGCATGGTAGGCCACGTCCGCCACCGCGTAGATGTGCGGCTCCAGCTTGCCCAGCTGGTGATTATCGTACATCTTAACATATTTGGGATTATAGATAGGCAGGAACTTGAAGGGGTTGATGACTATGAGGATGCTGCCCACGTACGTGTAGATCTTCTCCTGCTTGAAGCGACTGCGCAGGTTGTCCAGCAGGGTCTTCTCGTTGAGATTCGGCAGGTTACAGAGGTCATCGAAGTCCTTCGGCAAGGGCTGCGGCAGGAAGCCCCGCTCCACCATGCGCCGCCGCTCTTCCGTGATCTGCAGCCACATCTGCAAGTTGCCGTAGTGGATGGAGCCGTCGAGGTTCTTCTCCCGCAGCAGGAAGCGGTAGTCCTCGCTGCTGAAGCGGTTCTCCAGGGCCATGCGAGGCCACAGCATCATGCGCTGGACGGGACAGTCGGTGGGGTTGAGGATCCATTCTTCCCCGCCGAACTCCTTCACTTCCGCCAGGACGTAGCATTTTGTCCGATCTAGCTGCAGCCGGTCAATGATTTGCTCGATGACCTCGGCGGCCGAAGTGACCTTGCGGGCGGTGATGGGGCAGTAGATGGTGCCCTCGGCGATGACCCCTGGGTAGATGCGCAGGGTGAACTCGGAGTCCTCAAAGCGTCGTCTCCCGCCAACATCATGAACACTCATATTGGAGCAGCAGTTTCCATCAGCACTCGCTGTACATCCTTCAAAAGGGCCGGGAACTGCTTCAAGACATTACAACTGCAAAAAAAAAAAAAAGAGAGACAACGAGAATATGAGTGAAAGTAAAAATTTGTGTTCAACTGGGTTTTTCAGTGGTTGATACCAATTCCTTGATGCGCATAAAAAAAGTCATGTAGCTGCGTCCGAAATCGAAATGGTAGTATGTCCGAATTCGAAAAGCAGTAGGTGAAAAGTCCCCGGATGACCAACTACTTCCGGCATGATTCTGAAGTGTGCATTTGATGGACACTTTACTATCCCATGAGGCCTCGGGGGAGGATTTGTGAATGGAGGTGAAGGGACGCAACGGTAGATCATGTGATAATGACAACGGATATAGTATGTCCAGATTACATTCATCCTAGGGCTGGACGATTAATCGAAAAGTAATCGAAACTGAAATTAAGAACCTCTAACCGACGTAATTTTCCCATGTCGGCTATTTCAGTTTTTAATCCGGTTAATACTTCCCACTTAAAAACATACTACCGCGTGTTTAGCCATGTGACTCCGCCCCGTCCAGTCAACACGCAGGTGAATGCCGAGTCAACACACAGAGACGGCGCGAGAGCTGTGAGCCTTGCATCTTCACTAAACTTTGTCAGTTGTATGCGTTTTAATGTTTGCCAGTTTAGCGATTTAGACAATCGGATGTATATATCAAGATACCGTGCTTCAATATCAAGCTATTGTGGCACGAACACTCGTGCAAACAGTAGCTGCACAAACTTAGAAACTCAAAAGTTATTATAGCATATATTTTTCTACTTTTGAAGTAACTATTTACAACCCACAGCTTCACAATTAATAGAGAGACGGTATGACTAATTCACACACACAATCGCTCTCATTATGTGCTGTTACTGTGCTAATTTATGTTTATCTGATTTACAACAAGCAGAAATCTGTAAGAAATGTTACAAACCATAGATAAAATAACTGCTGAAAGTGAGCTGTTATGTCAGATCACTCTTTCAAAAGGAAAAGATATCCCACCTTTAATAGTCAAGTAAATTTACAGTACAAACCTTGTAAGTGAACTACGAGGGCAAAAAACAAACAAACTAAATAATCGTTCATTAATCGTAATCGAGGTAAAATGTTCGATTAATCGAGGTTTTGATTTTAGGTCATAATCGTCCAGCCCTAATTCATCTTACCCCCATTCACACACTTTTGTATCGGTCGCAAAGTAATTTCACATTCAAATGCAGTACCTAACTCAGTGCACGATTTCGGACGTAGCGAGGTGACACTGTGCGATGAGATGCTATAACTAGACTAACCAGCGGACCGAACTCATCGCACATCATCTGAAATGCCTGAGCAAAGTCTGTCATCAAAGTGCCTTGGTATTATTACCTTCCAGAACTATCTGGAAAAAAACTGCATTTGGAGGAATCTTCCTCCAAAATGTGTTTACTGCTTTTCATCTGCGCTCTCTGTGACACACGTAATTTAATATATACGAACATTATTATATACAGTGGTTTCTCCTACTTTTTTTTTTGTGATATTTGGCACCAGTTTATCAGGAAGTGACGATTTTGTTCTCTTCGACTCACTAGATGGAAACGCTGCTTTATTCGCAAATGTTATTCGATATCCCCAGTTAAATTCGCAACTTTGGTTGAAAACATAGCCAACGTTTATTTTGCAAGGTGGACGATGTCTGAATCTGACTTATTATATGAGACAACAACATTTTGAAAAGTAGATGAACTGTAGTAGTAATTTTGTATAAATCATGTTTGATATCCATTGACAAAGCTCTTTAAACTTGGCAACTAACACTGCTGTTGAACAGGTTCATCAAGTAGGCACAGTTATCAGCTGATGACAAAATACTGGAAAATTAATTTGTGTGGGCAGCATTTCCCAAACACCTAGTTCGCCTAAGTAGATTGTAGACCAGTGATTTTGTAGCATCACTGAGATACTGTTATAGTTTTTATTAATATTTTGAATCAGTTTTTTATTTTTATATTTTCTGTTTTAATTTTAGTTCAAGTTTTAGTAATTCTGTTGTGTTTTTGTCATTTGTAAAAGCCTGTTTACACCAAGGACGATAACTATAACGACAACCATAAAGATATTGATTTAAAAATCGTTCTACATGCTAAAGAAGAACAGATTTCACACCGCAACTAATGATTAGTGGGAACTAATGTGAATCACTTTCACAACGATTTTCTCTTTCCAGCTGACTGAACGATAAAAACATTGACAGCCAATCAAAATCCATCCTGCTTTTTAATTTTATTTATTTTTTTCCCCCTCAGATATTCGTCATCTGAAAAAAGTTTCGGTTCCGCCTAACAATTCAGGTTCCATTAAAATACGTTCATATTCGAATTCATACTAAGTTTTGGGAACCGTAAGAAATGTTTCGATTCCAGTTCCGATTCCGGTTCCATTAAAATTATTAAACAAATAATAAAAAAATAGTGGTAAAGAATAGGGTTGGATATTGTTTCCGATTCTGCTTATCGATTACGATTCTTATCGATTCCTAATTTTGATTCCAATAAGGTAAAAAAAAAAAAAACTTTGATATCATTCACGTTTATTTTACGTCTTATTACAAAACATTTCATTATAGCTGAATGTGATGAACAAAAATCAATTGGCTAAAAACACTTACACAAGGAACCTATGGTACCATAGCAAAAACAACTTTATTAAAGACAAGTAAACGCTCAGTAATGAAAAAATAAAAAATTAGCAAATTGCAACAAATACAACTGAACAAATATACGAAATATGAAAGATTTTCAGTTATTCAGGTTCAGAAACTAATCAAATGTAAAACACTGCACTTTATAAATTACATTTTCAATACAAATATAGTTACAAAAGTTATTCAGTCAAGAACAGATGAATCTCTTTGTCTTTTGTTGTTTGATTAGTGTTATTATAGAGTGCCTCAGGGATGATGCGTTTTTGTAGGCAAAACCCGGAAGCAAGTTAGCATTTTAGGACTTCCGGTTCCAACGCCGTAAAGTCTATGGGTTTTTTTAATGGTTTTTTTCTAAATCTGTCTGTGGTTAAAGCCTCTAAATATTTTTGCGTTTTGATCTATGACATAAAACACACCAGTTATAACCCGCTTATGATTTTTTTAAACCTTTAATGTGTCTTAAAAACGGCGGTTGCTAACAAATTGCTAAAAAAGACTATTTCCTTTGGCGGGGATTTTAGACGTCATCATGACAAACAGGACATTTGGACAGCATTTATCATGAAAAAGTGGATAAGTATTCATACACAGCACAGATCATAATTAGTGAGCATGTTTTTAAATAACGTCGTTTTCTAAATAAAGTTTGAGGAAGCTTGGTGGTGACGACGTTGATCCACGATCATGGTGTGCTGTAGTCCGTTTATAGCCTACTGTTAGCTTTTTATATCTGACCACTTTATTTAGGCTTCAAAATGTATTTATGTTATTTTAACTTGTAAAGATTATCTTGATAGTCAAAACGTGTAAGTGTCATAACCCTTTGTTAAACACAGAGCTTATTTTCTGCGATTTTCCAAAAGTCTATGGGAAAAATGCATAGGCTTTCAACCGAGGGAACCCGTGCACCGCTAACTTCCGGGTTGGCCTACAAAAACGCGTCATCCCTGGGGTACTCTATAGAGATGGCAGCAGGAGTGTTAGGCTGCTGTCACTTTAAGAGCTGCACAGATCCATTCAAGCGTGAGGCGACTCGTGCGCGGTTTTCATGAGTAACAGTATAGAATAACATTAAAATCAGTTTTTCTGTGAGTACGTTTTGAATGTGTGTGTGTAGCATGGAAACAGCGCACAAGTCTTTTGCGCTTGAATGGTTTAATTCACATTAAAATGCACACAGGCGTTTCTTATCGAAACAACGGTTCTTGGAAATTTGGAACCGGTTTTCGATACCCTTCCCCACTCATACCAGAGTTCATTTGGAAGTGGATCAAGAACCACATTTCTTTCTTGTTTGTTGCGCACCAGGGTATTCACACTTAATCAAACGAACCGCACTAACAGAGCAATCGCACCAGAGTTCGTTTGAACACACCCTAAGAGATTAAAACAGACTGATTTAAGAGTTACTATCGAGAATGGACAGATCCGTGTCTCGGTACACACTGGGTCACTATCTGCTCTCAACAGAGCACAGAAAATCAACCCGCTGCCAAAATCACCAGCTGCCACCTTCTCCAACAGACACACAATAACTTGATTCACAACCGTCCACTTAATAATGCCTGAATAGTCTCCAAGGGTTACTATTCATGACAGAAGGACTGTGTATACTGAAGCAAAGAAAAAACATGGCAATTACTTTGTTAAATTGCTATAAACATTACATAAATGTTGATGTTTAACATAAAACATCTGATTTAGCTATAAATGCCCACTGGAATGACTCCTACAGACCTGCATTTGTTTGAAGTTAACATATCAAGACTCTTTCAGTCTTCACACAATCTGAGGGCAGAGGCTATCTTTAAAACAACAACTCAACGACTAACAGCCTTCGGTGGTTCAATACAGGAGCCCGTTTAGTAGCAGGGCTTTATTTATTTGTGCTTGTGAGGTCAATGTGGCCCCTGTCCGCTGGTGCCCGTCTCTCATCAGGAGCTAATGAGGCTGATATCTGGAGTCCAGCCAGCGCTCTCAGGTGCAGGGACAGGTCTCACTGAGGTCCCTGTTCACTTCTCTATAGTAATGTTATTGATACAACAGACACACAGGGACATTTGAACACACCGAATCGTGTTGGACGAGCGAGAAGCTCGTATTTAGACATCTTTTAAACATCAGGATTGTTTTAGAGCCTTACTGCAGTCCAAGACTTGTTCAAGTAGAATATTTGGACACCATTTGTGGAAAAACAGCTGTTAAGCAAAATGAAGACCAGAGAGTGTCAAAACTAACAGATCCTGTCATCCTGTAGCTGGTTTTCAGTACACTGCACGATATTGAAGAAAAATGCGATATGCAATAATGCGTTAAATAATGCAATATTCAATATTCGATACGATAATGTGTGTGAAATAAATTTAAGTTATATTTAAATGTGCTGTCAATTCATTAAAAAAAAAAAAAACGAATTATTCGTGATTTATTGCACCTAACATAGTATTTAATATATTGTTATAATTTCACATTTAATCTCTAAATTAATGTAGAAACAACAAAAACAGTATATTATCTGATCTAACAGGTAGGAAATATACAGAAATTGAATAAAGTTCTGAAACACTTCAGTCTTCATTGTATAAATTATAAATTAAATATTGATTAATCCTTATTAAAGCTACAAAAGTGATTCAGTAAAGAGCAGTGAATGATTTTCTCTTTGTCTTTTGTTCTTTGATTAACATTAATGCAGTTTATTAGGCTGCTGTCACTTTAAGATCTGACGCACATGACGCGGAATTGACATACATCCAATGTCCTCACAACTCTTTACAGTCATTTAAGACTTTATGTAATACTGTGCTTGCGACAAAGCAGACATTTTTGGTATAATTTTGTGCGGTTTTGTCCGTTCAAGAAGAAGAGAATTCAACGCAGCTGGCGCACCAGTTTTTTCCATCTTATTGCACTTGAAAGATTTAATAGCACTTGAATGAATGACAGCATGATCATATAATGTAACGTTAGCTAAAAGATGACAGAAAAAAACGATGCTGCGTTAATTGCATTAAATATTTTTAACACATTAAACTGAAAAACGTGTTAAAAATATGCGTTAACGTGTTAATTTTGACAGCCCTAAAGTTTTATTAAATATATACTGATTCTTATTAATACTACAAAAGTCATTCAGTGCAGACATTTTCTCTGTCTTTTGTTGTTTGATTACACAGACGGAAACAGGTTTATTAGGCTGCTGTCACTTTAAGAGCTGCACGGATCCAATATATTGTGACAAGCACACTTTCTTTCTCAACTGTTACGTGAATACTCACCAAGAGGGGCATTTTGACATAATTTAGTGTGTATTTGGACGTATAAGCTGCGGAAGAGAACTGAATTAGGGATCATGCGCTGCCCGAGAGGCGGCTTTCTGTGCGCGTGAGTACTTCACTTATTGTATTTAATAACATTATGCATGTCACACGTATATAACAGTCATGTGTCCAGTCTGCTATCTGTGTCAACCTAAAACTTGGACTTTTTGTAATCTTTTGGGGTATTAAATTTGTGCAGTTATCGCAAGCCGTTGCGATATAGCACATTCGCAGTATTTTGATCATTTCGATATTTCATTTATGAACATACAGCCTTTTGTACACTGTGCCGTATATAATGCATAATATTCTTTTAACTGTATGTGAAACAGCATCAAACAGTAATATCTTGTCACATGACCTCATTACATTGCATGTTCAATTCAGTGAGAAGTGTCCAGCCATCATCATCTAGCAAATAAATCCTATTACTTGACATTTATAATCCAATTTTCAAGATGTTAAAAATCAGTGTTGATTTCTAGGGATGCATTATATATTGGTATCATATTTCATGCATATATACATATGCACTCAGATATGAATATACAAACACATTTTTACACATATATATGCATAAGCATGCTTGCTCATTTACACATATATTTACATTAATAATACTAATAATTTAACCTTTCTACATCAATTTCAAGTTACTCTAAGGACCTTGGAGGACAAAAATTAACTTTCATAAAAATGTGAAGCTTTGGAGCACAGACTTAAGTTTGGTCTCATTTTAAAGAAGACCACTGGTAGATTAAAATGGTGCCAACAGGTAAAAAAAAAAAATAATAATAATAATAATTTTGAAACTTTGCCAAACAGTGCTGAGTGTAATGCATTATTAAGTAATTAATTATTGTAATTTAATTACTTGTCCCTTGAAAAAGTAAAGGGATTACTCTTAATCTTTCTGTAATTTAATTAGTTACTTACTGAAGTAATTGCATTAAATACTGAACAATTCCATATAAAACAATAGTGGATTTAACATCAATATTCAAAATCTAATGTTAAAATGTTTTTTAATGTTATTTAATGTAGCCTCCGCTAACACTTTATTTTGACGGTCCACTTTAGACATTAACTATAAGTAACTTTGCAACTACATGTGAATTTGTACATTATAATGTTGTGATACCTAAACTCACTTTAAATCTATTAATTTCAGTTTTATTTCTTTAGAGAATATGGAATAGAATTTTAACATTAGTTATTCATCAGTCATCGACCAATATGCATTGGATTGTGGGACACACACAAAAAAAAAAAAAGTGTATACTTTATAGTGTGCATATTACATTCTGATAAAAGCAGTATGCCATATAATATTGTAAACATTATTTTATAAATTTGAATATAATTACATAATAATACAGTAATTAACATAATATTATATATATCCATACATGGTAGTATCACGTTCTAAATCTACTACATCCAAAGACCACATCCTACTTTGTGATTTTTGGCTCACAACACAGCATAAAATGCACAAACACAAATATCCACATCAGTGCACTCTGTAATGCCTAACCAGATTGCATAGGGAGCCATAAGGAGAGTATTAGAGGCGCACTTCGCTGAGCTCTCGGAGGATTTGGGGACCTCACA
Source organism: Megalobrama amblycephala (assembly GCF_018812025.1). Taxonomy (NCBI): domain Eukaryota; kingdom Metazoa; phylum Chordata; class Actinopteri; order Cypriniformes; family Xenocyprididae; genus Megalobrama; species Megalobrama amblycephala. The sequence goes on from NC_063046.1 coordinate 60,118,597, forward strand.
GCAGAGCAGATGGTCAGCACACTACTTAAAGGATAGCAACAGATTTAGAGGAAGATTCTTCTCCCGGGTCCATACTGCCCCTTATTTACCATATCAGCTCAATCAACTAATGGCTACAGCCTGAGGACGGACATCAGGAACTTCACACTTAACTTGAACTAGTCAAAAAGAAACCACATATTTGAGAAATTCTCAGAAAGGAAAGGATATTCTCTTTTTTCCATACAAATACAGGTTGGGTCACATAGTAGACGTACCAGACATTATGAGGCTGACAAACTTGGCAAAGTTGTTCTATAATCTTTCTTTAGCATCAGCAGGGCATTCTTGAACAAAAAAACATGTGGACAGTGAGGTTTCGGCTTGTGATCAAGAGTGTGAATCTCTCAGCAGGAATCTTGTAACCAATCTTTATCACATGTGAAACACTGAGGGCTTTCTGTAGCACGTCCTTGTGGATGCATGAGAGGTGATGTAATTGTCATGGACAGTGGGTGAGTGTGGCTGGTAAAGCTGGGGGAAAATCTGTACCCAAAGAACTTCGCAAAAAACTCCACAATTCGGCAGAAATATGAAAGGCCTGCATTTAAACAACTAGGGATGCACGATATATCAGCCACCATATCGCTATCGGCCAATATGTGTTAATTTTTAATGTTATCGTTATCAGCCCAATAAGAAAATTTGGCCGATATATCAAAGCCGATAAATAATGGATTATTTCCTTCAACTGAGACACTTCAGATGAGCACTGTTCACCATGATGGTTTTGAATCGCATGAAATATGATTGAAATCACTTCAAAAAGTTCAACATGTGCAGCTCAAGTCTGTCATATAGACTACATAAAATTACAATGAGAAGATGACTTTAAATGGTGAAACTTTTGTTTTTGTAATCGGCCTCTCAAAAACTATATAAAAATTTGGATTTAGATTTATCGGCCAATATATAGCGGTTATCGGCTTTCAAATATAAAAGAATTATCCGTTATCATATCGCCGAAATTTTCAAATCGGTGCATCCCTAAATATAACACATGCAACTTCTCCTGCAAGCTTAAAAGCATTTAAATAAACAGCAAATAAGCATATTTCACCCCTAAATCTAAAATAAAAAGTGTATTTTAAAGAAATTTAAGCTGATTTTTGTACCATTAAGATTTTTTTAATTAAAAAAAAAACACTATTGCACTCATTTTCTACTGCTGTAAGTTGTTGAAAAGTGTTTTCATTAATCTTGATTTCTCACAACTTGTGTGTTATTCTGGGCGAGTCTAATACAGGCCGTATTTACACTGATTATATCTGATTTTTTTTTTTGCCGACAGCTTACATCTTTTAAAAGTGACCCATATCTGCATTCACACAATATATACTTGCCGAAACAACCCAAGGTAAAGGTACTGATCCGGAAAAGCATAAGCCGAAAAGGAAGTAAAAATGATAATACAAGCTTTAGAAGTCAGAAAAACATTGGGTTGCGCCTTCGTCCTCCATTGTGCACTGAAAAGAGTCATCTGATAACGGTTGGTGTCCACCTGAGTTGGCGCCATTCACCACCGTCGCCATACGTCTCGCATTGACTGGAATATCCGATCTGTCCACTTTAGGGGTCGACCGATTATCGGCACCGATATTTTTATGCCATTTTTATGGTTATCGGTATTTTTCAAAACCGATTTCCCAATAAAATTTATTTTGAAATGCTCTATTTAGTTCTGATGAAGCCACCTCTGTCAGAACTCACCACTCTGTGGCCTAGAGCAAGCTCCGCCCACCGCCCATCTGATTTGCTGGGAATCACGAGTACAGCCAATCAACGTGAAAGGCTGAAGGCACTGAAAGTTTTCACTCTCACACCGAGAGCACTTTCTAACTGGAGCCATGGATCATGTATTGTAAATGCGGCCATAGAGTCAAGGTCAGCATGTGTGTTAAATAATACATAACATTTTGGTTGGTTTTTCACCAAAACCTAGCATAAACTCCTAACACCTGGAATATACAACACATGTGATACTTTTGAGTCTTTTTTTAAAAGCTCAATGCTGGTCGCTATTCACTGCCTTTATATGGATGAGCGTGAATGGAACAATTTTTTAAAAATTCTTCATCTTTTGTGGTCTGAAAAAAAGGCCGTACAGCATTAGAACACCACCAGGGTGAGCAAATGATGACTTAATTTTCAATTTAGGGTGAACTAACCCTTTAAATTATTATGAGATTCACCAAAAGATAAGTCCGTATGGGCCTAGTTATGCTCTTAAAGTCCTGACACTGTGTGGCGAACCCAGAGGAAACTCCAAACCCTCTCACCCCGACGACCAGCTCAGCCACTCATTTGCCGGACACTTAGAGACAGAGATCCATTCAAACAGCACTGACGCGTCTACAGCACTGCGAGTGCAATGCCTTGAGTCAATTAGTCAAACAGGCTCTTTGTTCCAAAACCCAACGCTGCTGGAGATCTTTTGCATTGTAACAGTTCCTGGAGCGGCTATCCCTGATTATGGAGACAACAATGCCTATACAAAAAGACCATATGATCAGAGCACTGGCCAATCAGCAGAGAGCACTGTGACCGGAGTATGTATGCAGTTGAAACGGGGATTAATGAGGCATGGAGGACCAAGCCTGAACATACAAGCGCTTAGAAGTCACCGTAAGAATCAATAATGCTCCGAGAGAGCAGGAAAGAGGAAATCACACTTTTAAACACACAATAACATTACTGGGACAAACCCTCAAAAAATGCAGAGGACAAACATCCATAATCTCTCTATGTTCACTGCCTCTGGGCTTGGGTTTATTATTGCTGGTAATAAGCAAAGATATACTGTTGCAAAACAAACATGTTTCAAAGTAAAGGAAGGGGACTGTTTCATGGGACTACTGCCAAAAATAAAGACACAAGGGAAAATATGCTGAACATAAAGTGAGGGAAAACATGCATTACTTTAGAGAAGCTCTTACGCGACATCCAAGACATATATACAATCTAGAAGTCAGTCTTTAAAGGGATAGTTTAACTGGGGGGGAAAAAAGAAGAAAATTCCAAGAATGTAATCAAATATTTAAGAGTGAACAAGGGGAACAAAAGGTGAAAATTAGGGATACACTGATATGAATATTTAGGCCGATAATACTTTATATTTGAAAGCCGATAACGGATATATTGGCCGATAACTATAAATCCAAATTTTTAGATAATTTTTGAGAGCCTACAAAATATTATCGGCTTTAATACATCGGCCAAATTTAATTATCAGGCCGATAACTTTAAAAATAAACATATATCGGCCGATACCGATATGGTGGCAGACATGGTGAACCCCTAGTGAAAATTTTAAAAATCAATTATTGAAATCTGAATAATCTGAATATTTGGGGTAATCTCACCCCTCTCAATGTCCATGTCATCACCTACTTATCATAAAGTCAATGAGAGCTGCAGGGATGATGTTTTTTTTTAGGCCAACCTGGAAGTTTGCATCACCCTTGTTCCCACGACAAAAACCCAATAAGATTTTTCCAATGGCTTTTGGATTATTGCAGAAAATAGGGTCTGTGACCAACACATTTAGTTCATCATCATCACAAATGGTCACAACTTTTATGAATTTTGATGTTTAAATACAATCACCAGAATATAAAGCTAAACGTAGGCTATAAATGAACTACACATCAGTCACAACGTCATCACCATTAAAGGGATAGTTCACCAAAAATGAAAAATTATCCCATGATTTACTCATCCTCAAGCCATCCTTGGTGTATATGACTATATCCTGGCTCTTCCCAGCTTTATAATGGTAGTGAATAGGGTTTAAAACTTTATAAACTCGAATCACTGGCTTCCAGCAACGGCCGTAAACGAGTCTAGTTCCGGCGGAAGAGTGACCTTTGACCCGACGCATGATGTATAGATGAACACAGAAGCGCAGAGGATAGAGCAAACAAAACATTGATCACAAATTAAAAGTCTAAAACAACTACATCCTACGTCATGCGGAGGGTGAGAGGTCACTCTTCTGCCTGAACTCGACTCGCATACAGCCATTACGAGAAGCCAGTGATTATAGCTCATAAAAGTTATAAATATGGACATTTTTTCTTACAAAAACCCATGGCTTCACTTCAGAAGGCCTTATTAACCCCCTTGAGCCGTATGAATTACTTTTATGATGGATTGATGCACTTTTTTGGGCTTCGAAATCCCTATTCACTATCATTATAAAGCTTGGAAGAGCCAGGATATTTTTAAATATAACTCTGATTGTGTTCAGCTGAAAGAAGAAAGTCATATACACCTAGGATGAGTAAATCATGGGATAATTTTCAGTTTTGGGTGAACTAACCCTTTGAGCTTCCGACAACTCTTTAAGTCGTTATTTAAAAAAACATTTCCCTGAAAGTTTGGGTTTGCACTTATTTTAGCCACTTGTTAGCAACAGTCTTTTTCAAGAGGTAAAAAAACAAAACAAAAAAATTCAAAAGGTGGTATTACTGATGCATTTTATGTTAAATATGAAGATATCTTTAGCTTGTGTTAACCACAGACCTTATTTTAGGCATTTAACCAGAAACCCATTAAAAAAACAAAAAAAACACTGACTTCAGAACGATTTCTGGGTTTTGACCTACAAGAATACACCATCCCTTTAGTGCTTTATTTGAGTCCAGTGTTTTGTCTTTGTTTTTCCAAATTGAATTGTAGTCTAACTCTCTAATCCTATTCTTGTTTCTGCATGTTCAAACCTGGGATGTCCCGATACCTGCGAGAACCAACAGTGCCTTCATCTCAACTCTATGCAACAAAAGGTGAGAGTACTGTTAATGTGCAGGTTTCAAAAGAAGAAAGTACATTTTTCAGTGAATAATGGCCTAATTTTCAGTCAGTTTATCACATAAAGCTATCATTCGCCATTTGAAGACTTATTATATAGAGCAATATTTTTAATTATGCTTTTTATGGGACATTTTTGTAGCTTGGCATGTTTGGTCACCATCTACTTTCACTGTGTGTAAAAGCAGCCTGGATGATCTGATGCATATCCTCTTTAACAAAATGAGCAAAATAGGGGGGTGTAGATCACAGAATTTTCATGTTGGAGGGATTTATCCCTTTACTAACAGTGGTCATACCAAAAACTCATTAAAATACCAATTAAAAACACTGATTATACATATCAGTGATGAAGGCAGGGCCATGCAGAGGCGCAGGATCAGAGGACCAGCTCATGCAGGGGTCTGTCTGGGAAAGGACGGGTGAGGGCAGTGAGGCCCGGGCTGTCTTAGAGATAAAGCAGGACGGCAGGATGAGATAATTACACAGATAATGAGCTGTTGGCAGCTGGCCCTTTGATTTATGACAGGGGTAGAGGGGTAAAAGAGGCCTGGGAGGGCATACCGGCTCAGGCACCAACTCGCCCCATGGTCATACTCCTCTCACAAGCGTCTGTGTAATTACAGGCCAGGCCTGCAGTCAAACAGCCACACATGTTCAGAGACAAGAGCTACTGCAGCCCTCGCCTACAGCGAGACACACGAAGAGACGGCAATGACCTTGTCAGGGCAATTTCTACAGAGCACATATTCTGCTTGCTTTAGAATAAAGGACACCGGCAGCCAAATGAGCACAGATGTAATTGACAGCTAGTACAAGTGGACAAGATTGGGGATTGGAAGTGGATTATGCATTAACACTAATATGAAGTGTTCCATTGCAAAAAGTCCATCTGACATTTTTTCTTTTCTTTTTTTTCAGGCCCCTATGATAAGGTTCAGTAATTTCACTTTAATGGCAATGAAAAGGTTAGTCAGCTATTGAAATGCCTTATTTTAGGGCTGCACGATTAATCGTATTTTAATCGCGATAAATGATAACGATTGATTAAAAATAATCGTCATAATATTGGCCCACTCGTAATTTATCCTGAAAAAGTGTTTGGAAAAACATGATTAAAACTTGCAGCTCGGCAATTGAAAGCCGGCTCATACGTACACCGACATTCATCTTGAAATCATGATTCGAGTCGCGTCTTCCGATTGGTTCTTCAGTGGACTGACAAAGGGATGTGGCGATTAGTGGTTTCTGCCAACGAACCAGTATTTCTGAATGGGCTGACGCTGGGCTTTAGCACATTTGAGGTGAAAGTATTTGATGAACTTATACTTATAATAATCTCATATTTGACGGAGGTTACATTTATACGGCCCTATAATTTCTGTAATCACGGAATCGCGGACAGAATCACGGAATCCATTCATAAAAACGGAATTTACTATATAACGCGGAATGTCACGGAATTTGTCAAATTTTTGATGAATGAATTAAAATCAGGTCAGTACACGTAAATTAAATCGCGATATAGACTAGTGACTGAATATTAAACCACAAAAAGACTATTTAAACATGAATCCTGCATGCTTGTGTGCCTCTGAAATGAATGATGCAGAAGTGCAGTTATAAAAATAAAAAAATAAAATTTGAGGGGAAAGAATAAAACGTAGGGCCCTAAAAAAAAAAATGTAATTTGTTTGTTAAACTTTTATTAAATTGTTGGTAAATTGGACAAGATTCATTATTTCAATAAATTAGACATGCTTTTTGATTACTAAAATTTAATTTAACCATTAAAATGAAGTCAAAAAATAAATAAAACTGAAAAAAACGGAATCCAGAAAAATTGAAACGGAAAAAACGAAATTTGGGAAAAAATAAAACAGAATTTGGAAAAAATAAAACGGATTTTATAGAGCCCTACATTTAGCAGCTTTTGCATCTGAACTCTTCATATATTAGGAAAATTATCGAAATATTGCAAATGCAATCAAAACGACTTGCGATAACTGCATGATTTTAATACTCCAAAAGATTACAAAAAGTCCACGTTTTAGGAGAGTGGACAGAGCAGAGAGTCGACTGGACACATGACTGTTACATACGTGTGACATGCTTAAGCCCAAAGTATACTTCACTTTTTACACGTACGCGAGGGTTAGCGTACAGCGCGCGTGGCGTGAATTTTGTCATCAGAAGAGTACGCGTGTACTGTACGCATACCGCAGGTCGCACATGCACATTTAATTTTTTTGCAGTAATTAGTTTATCCACAAGGTGGTAACTGTGCCCTGGGGGCGTCAATTCACAAAGTAGTCAAAGAAAAACTGCATAAACAAAACAGAGCGGAACACATGCAAGCTACAGCGACGATGGAGGCCTATATAGACGAGAGATTGTGTGAAGAGGTTAGAAAGTACCCTCATTTGTTCAACTCTAGCATGAAAGAATACAAAGATGTTTACATGAGCTGTAACTCGTGAGGAGAGATTGTTCAGAACTGCCTGTGTACGCGTACAAGTCAAATGAAACATACTTTCCAAGGCTGTGCATTCGACTATGCGCATACGCTAATGTACGCGTAAAAAAAAGAAGTATACCCAGGGCTTTAATGTTATTAAATGCAATAAGCAAAGTACTCACACGCACAGAAAGCCACCTCTCGGACAGCGCGTGATCCCTAATTCAGTTAGCTTTCACAGCTTATATGGCCAAATACACACAAAATTATGTCAAAATGCCCGTCTTGATGAGTATTCACATAAACAGTCAGTTAGTTACTTCTTAAGTGGAGTAAAAAGTTGAGAAAGAAAGCATGTGTGTAACAGTACATTGGATCCGTGCAGCTCTTAAAGTGACAGCAGCCTAATAATTCTGCTTCAGTCTGTGTGCTTAATGTTAAACAATAGACAGAGAAAATCACTCACTGCTCTTGACTGAATAACTTCTGTAGCTTTAATAAGAATCAGTATTTAATTCATACAGTGAAGACTAAGCAGTGTTTTCTCGCTCCTCATTGACCACTGAATCATCAGATATTCCATATCTGCTTTACTAGATATTGACACTCAATTAAAAACAAATGTTGCTAAAATGCATTATGCATTTCACAGAGTACAAAAAACACATGCATATGTTGCTATATCAAGCTCAATTAACCCAGACGAGACTACTGGCATTAAAGAGAGTAGAGCAGCTGTACTGATAAGCATCCAAGTGAAACACAGAACAGAGCCGTGTGTGTAACACTGAAACATGACTACAGGGCCTTACTTGTGTTCATAAGCTACAGATAGTACAATATTTCCGCAGGCCTCTGGGCAAATGATCATTAATTAAGGGGAACTAGAGGTTTCCTGAGCTGAAAATGAAAAACATGACCCACTTCCACATACTACGCATAACACTTATAATAACCTTTCACATCAGAGGTAAAATCTCAATATGGGCCAAAAAAAAAACGAGATGTTTATCTCAAAAGCCTGCTTCAGATTGTGAAGATGATACAAGGGGTTTGTTTATGACAATAAAGATTTTGGGGGGTTTTGTTGTGAATTCCAAGAGCGCTCTACATGAAAATCAGTTTAGCAGAATTCAGGATCTTGCCCAGAGCTGCTGGTGTCCTGAAAGTAGTCCAGGAGATAAGACTTTATTTTCCACAGATGGAGCAATGGATAATGATCCAACCATCACACACAAATTCCTTGCACTGTAAAGGTGGTTGTTTTAAAGGCTAGATATTTTACCCAATTTGATTATGAAGGTTCACACTGAAAAATGTTTTAAAAGAAAGTCATTTGAGTTCAAAATAACTGGTGAGAAAAAGATTGCCATTTTCATTTCGAGGTCTATCTTTTTAAAGTCAAAATGAAACCAGGGATGCAAATAAATTGCCATATTGGTTATTGGACAATTAATAATTGGTAGATAAGTTCAATATTTCATTGTGCATGCTATTCTTTTTTTGCCAGTTTTTTACATTTAGATTTGCCAACATATAGCACTTCAAGTACATTTTTAATAACACTGTTAAATGTAATAGTTTATTTAGATTTAGAAACAAAAAGTCTTTCATGGTTTAAATTATAATGTATAACTTCATTTGTAACATAAAACTATTGATTTTATTTTTAGTGTGTTTTATTTATTTTCATTTTCAACAAGGAAAAAAGTGTGTTTAAACCCTAACGCTCAAAATACTTAATTGGTTCGAGTAGGACAAACTTATAAATGAAGCAAATTAGTTCAGACAAATGAACTTTTATGAGTATTTAGCACTTTCTTTTTCTTTCAAGTTCACAGAACTTATTTTAAGTAAACTCAACTGTTTCATTGTTTTGAGCAAGTATGTCAAATTCAAATTGCCAACTTATTCGGGTTTACAGCTCAAATAGAGATCGAAAGCTCTTCCAAGATGGATGAACAGCTGATCATACAGGGTTTTTTATTTCTCATCTCCATAAGTAGTAATATAATCTAGTAGTAGAGCTAATGCAAGGTCTGGAAATCCATTTATCCTTTGCTGAAACTTCTTTGTCTTCATGGAGAACGCGGCTCATGACAGCTTAGCAATGAGCGCTTTTGAAAAGTAGGGGTGTAAGAAAATATCGATACACGTGAATATCACGATATTATGTTTGGCGATACTGTATCGATTCTCAAAAACACTGTATTGATATTTATTTATTTACATCTAAGGTTCGTGGCTTTGTGTTCGGTTTAAACCACGGACTGTATAAAACCCAACCGCTAGATGTCAGCGTTATCTCAGAACGTAAACATAAACGTAAACATCCCGACGCGATGCACGCCGTATAGTATGTACTGCACGTTTTCCTCTCAGTAACAAAATAAACACACAACAAAAATGACAGCGGTGACAGCAGAAAGAAAGCATCTGATCATAGCAATGTGGATATGTTTGCACCAGCTCTGCAGTTCAGCGAAGGCATGTTTATTTGAATAGCACTTTATGCATTAGACTGCTTTAAAGCAAGCAGCTTTACAGTATTAAATAATAAACAGACATTCAGTCATGAAATGGACCATGCACTAGTTGTTAAATAGTTTAGAAATTAAAAACTGTGAACCTTTAAAACATATACACCTAAAGAATCCTGCAGTCACTTTACTATTTTCCCTTTACTTAGATTGCACAAAATAGTGATTAGTGATATAAATGCAATTGATACTGTATTGATTAAAAAAAATAAAGTTGTTTGTAAGGTTATATGCATATGGTGGTGTGTTCTTTATGACCGTCTTTTTCTAAAAAAACAAGAAATATCGCAATATATCACCTTTCTTACAGTATCGCAATATCTCACAATATATCGTATCGTAACTCCTGTATCGTGATACGTATCGTATCGCCAGATTCTTGGCAATACACAGCCCTTTTGAAAAGAGGAGAAAGTGGTGCGGCTGGCGTTTTCCACACGTTTTTAGACGCGACATGTGAATGGCCTCTAAATCGAACGCGGATGGTTTCATTATCTCAGGCGGACAAAAAAAGTATAAGAAGATAAAAACAATAAAAGCACAAATGAAAAAAAAAAATTTACACTCCAAATGCAAATTATTGGACAGTACCAGTTTCTTGGAACAGAAATCAAAGAAAGAAAGGAGTAGGCTTGGGTATCGAGTATCGAGTATCGATTGGAACCGGGACTAGCTTTGCGATTTTCCCGGAATCGTTCAAAAGTTTAAATTTCGATTCCTAGTTTCGATTCCCAGTCCGCCGACTGGAAGAAGAAACCGCTTAACACCAACGAAGAAGCGTCCACCGAAAGTGTTGGCATAACCGAGCGAGTCGAACATGGATAGCGTGCGTCGGCGGTCCAAAGTGTGGCTTCAATTTTCTAAATAGAATGAAATCTCGGCAAAATTCAACATTTGCGGCAAGATTGTTTCGTGCATAGGAGGGTGCACGTCGAACATGATAAAGCACCTCCGAGTTCATGGAGTAGAAATAAATAAATCTCTTTGATGCGCTGCGCCGACCGTCCTCCGCTGCCTCTTCCTCTGGCTCCGACCCCCAGCCTGGCAATCCACACGAGATCCGATTTTTTCGAATCCGATCTGAGCCACTTCCAAATGTGGTTTTAAATCCGATACATATCCGATCTCTGAACATGCGACCTACGTCTAAACACGCATATCCGATTCCTATTGTAATTCCAAGCCATCAAACGGCGAGGGCGGCACGTTTGCTCACTACACTATAGCTTCAATGTTGTATTATGAAGCAGACGTGCATGTATGCACTCGCACTAAAAATTCGCAGCTCAATATTAATGTGGGAAATTTGTCTAACATGAAAGAAATTGCGCACACACATATATTCAGCAGCTTCGCACGCGCGCGCTCTCTTGCTCGCTCGAATTCATTCAAAAAACGGAATTCTAAAACTAATAAATGTAGATAAAATATCAAACACAAATTACCTTTATTTTCCGGTCTATATCCGTTCAGTCAGAATTCGCGCTGCAATACACCCATGACAGCTGTTAACTTATCCATTCTGACAGGCTAATCATGGCCACTCCATGAAATGTATAAATAATTTTAATAGCACGGCCATTCAAAACCCGAGGATCTACTATGTGCATTTAAAACTATCAGTGACGATCATTTTGGGGCAGGAAGTAGCCTAATGTAAACACAGATATCGATACCAGTCGCGTCTAAAGTGAGTGTAAACACACTGGCCAAAAAATCGGATATGGTCAAAAGATCGGATTTGTGCATTAAGACTTGCAGTGTAAATGCAGCCATACACATGTAAATGTGTTTTCAATATATTCATAATTTATAATATTTATATTCAAGTTCATAGATTTGATATTTATATTGTAGTTGAAAACAGCCCTGTGAAAAATTCATAGTAAAGTTCATAAAAAGTAAAAAGTTCATAGAATTAAAATTGATGGAGAAGGTCAGACTATTTCCTTCAGAAAGACCGTTGGTTAGCTAGCTCATTTAAAATATCCTAAACTTTTTTTGACCCTGCCTCTTAAAAGAATCGGAATCGAGAATCGTTAGGAACCGGAATCGAAACAAGGAATCGAAATCGGAATCGGAATCGTTCAAATTCAAACGATACCCAACCCTAGAAAGGAGTGAATGGCATGGTTTGGCTTGCTTAGTTGGGGACACTTGACATTTGACTTGACATTTGATATTCAACAGTATTCTTGACATTTATTCAACAGTGCTTTGATCTGCCTGCATTGACACTATTCTTGAAGAGCTGCTGTGCAGCAAAAATTATGTACCAGTTATCAATGTAAAGCTGCTTTGACACAATCTGCATTGTAAAAAGCGCTATATAAATAAAGGTGAATTGACTTGACAAAATAATGGACGAATAAATTGAATGTTCTTCTGTCATTTCAGGAGCTCCATTCAATATACTAGTTAAGCAACATAAGGATGAGTAAATGATGATGACAATAATTTGAACTGCCCAGCATATTGCTTTGGCTGGGAGTGTAAAGCTACTCCATGTGGACGGGTGTCAGAACCGTTGAAGAGGATGACAGTAATCTGAGTGTTTAAAGCACAGACAGACAATCCCTCCTCTCACTCTCTCCCACTCTGACACAATTTCCTGTGTTGGCTTGTGACATTTCACTCTAGAGAGCTTATCTACAAAAGCCACTCTTCAGAGCGAGCCAGCAACACGCAGGCTTGTTTAAAAAGAGAGATTCCCCCGTTTCCACTCACTGCCGCATCACAGCAGTACGTCTGCATGCCGCACTCTTCTGTTTCCTGTCTGCTCATCCCTCCCTGTCCTTTACTTTCCCTCTCTCTTTCACTGGACATGAGGCCGCTGGACGGAGGGCTGTCATTTCCTGAAATCTCTACAAAGAGAAAGTAGGACTACTCCACCATTCACAAACGTCTACACTACAAATATGTGCTTCACTGGTGATGGGAAAGTATATACTTTTGAAAATACAAGACGACAGTATGTCAATATACGGGTCATTGACAAATACGGTTTTTAAAAGTGTAATTAATTTTGAAGGTTTATTAAGTGATAATGTGATTATGTGGTTTTTATAATCAATTAACAGTGCTTTTGTCATTTTTTTACAAGATGGACAAAATTTGTCACCAAAAAAAGTCATTCGGTTTAACCAAAATTTCGGTTTTACCGAATGACGTTATTTTCAAACAGTGCTAACAGGCTGATATCTAGCAAAAGGACAATCAAACATTTTATATTTAGTACAAGTTTTTCAAATATTACAACATTTTCCATGTTTTACAGCGGTTGCACCGAATGACCTGATGTTTCGGGACATGCGTATGAGAGTGAAAACATGAATTTTTCAAATAGTTAAAAGAGAGTTAGTTACTTTGCTTCATGACCGTGTGGTCCTTTGCAGGTGTCTTAATGATGTCACATCCTGTCACATGATATTGAATGCATGACTTGATCCAAAATGGTCCTTTATATTAGTTACTCCGAATGACATCAATGAAATTCATTTTTCAGGACATTCTTTCTCATAACAAAGCAACGACTTCTACACATAATTTTAATACAATTTTGCACTATGTTGATATATGATGTTATAAAATCATGCCAGAATAAAAAAAAAATATATACATTTATTACATTTTAAGATATTTTAATCACTAATGCAATGGCTGTATTGGCCTTTGGACGGTTAAACCAAATGAGTTTTTGACACTTCAAAATCTTTAAAATACCTTTATATGTAGCAAAATATAATTAAAACCTTTTAGATTCAATAAAGAAGATCTAGTTGTACTACTTTACATACTTTGGATGTCATATCATTGTTTTTTATTATTATTAAGGCCTCTGGACCAAAAAAAAAAAAAAATGGCCCATACAAACTGAAGCCAAACAAAGTTTACACTGCATTGAAAATATTTTAGCGGCCGCCAAAATCCATCTTTTTCCCACCAAAGATGAGTGTTTGTGTAAGCGCTCTGTGAAGAGCATCAAAGGTTTCTATTTACAATGTGTTTTCGCAGTGTTTAGCTTTCTAGCCAATCACAAAGATATCAGTTGAGCATGTCAAGATATTGAGTCAAGAGCAAGATATCAATGGCCAATCAGCTGTGTTAAAGTTAGTCCGAATCTGCTCAACACGACTCAAAAAGGTGGAGTTTTGCTTTAGTCCTTCTGAAAGGTAATTATAATCATCCGGTCATCATTTAAGTGATGCTGAATTAAAATCACATTTTTCTCACATTCTTCTTCTTAAGTCATAAACTGCCAAAACCATTTGGCAAAATGTTTTATGGTCTGATAAAACCATATTTTTGGGATGTAATTTAAAAGGAAGATTTGGCACAAACACCACCATACCCACAATGAATCAAGGCGGTGCAAGCATGCTACAGTGCTGCTTCTCTTCAGCGGAGACTGGGGCAGCAGTCAAGATAGAGGAATCGTGGATAGTGCCAAATACCAGACCATTCTGGCACAAAACCTGCAGGACTACATTAAAAATCTGAAGATGAAGAGGAATTTCCTCTTTCAGCATGATGAGAATCTCAAACACAAATCTAAGTCAACAAAGCAACGGTTTAAGAAAAAGAACATTTTGAAACGACCCAGTCAGAGCCCAGCCCTTAATCCAATCAAACAAATGACCTGAAGAGGGCAGAACACAGGACATCCTTATTCTACAAGGAGGAGAGGGGGAAATGGACAAATCAAAATGATAGACAACTTTTGAAACTTTTTAACTTTTATTTAAATGAGTTAATTGGTAATGATAAAAAAAAATTATAATTAAATAATACATTAAATCAGCATGCAGCCTTCAAATATTTAAGTAAACATTGTAAATGGGTCATATACAGACAGCGAACAAAGAGTAGTCTGTCTATAATCACTGAAGCTGTCAATCACTTCAGTTCGCACTCTCGTGAAAATCAATGAAGCCATATATTTACATTGTGTTTACACTTCGTTGGTTATAATGAAAGGATTCGCAAGCATGCAGAACCCCGTAAATGACCTGAAATATGTGACTCACATTTAATCATAGGGCCTATTTTAAGTTTTTAGACGTTTTCGGAGATGCAAGCTCCAGGTCGTCAGCGGTCGTTCAGAGCTCGTGTACCCGCCGAGAACAGCTTCATCTCGGCAAGTGCTTCAGGGATTTGCAGCTGGCTCTTATAGTGGTTAAACATGAGATATAATAAATTTTGGGTACAATAAATCGAAAAGAAAATCGAATTGGGTTATGTTAAATTTAATAAATTAATATTAAGGCTATATTTAACTTGTAGAGCACTGCTTTCGTATGTTTGACTGAATTGTACACGTGAAAGTTGCATTAAAACGACATTAGATGGCGGCAAACTTTACGAGTGAAACGACTCAGTTGCAAGAGACTATTAAATTGTAAGGGACTTTTGTAAACAAAGGACATTGTTTTAACGCTGTTATGGAAAATTCTCTTAATTGTAAAAAGGAAAAATGCAAAGATCGCTTTCCTCAGCGTACATTCAAACGGATTTCTCTCTCTCTCTCAATACTGCACAAAAGAGGGTTTTAAAGACACTCCGTTGTTATTTCTTATTTATTTACACACTCGTGCAGTCGAACTGTTGTATAAATGCAGTATCACATGAGTAGCCATGCAATATGGTTCTATATTAGTAGAGATCGACCGATATATAGATTTACTGGCATTTTCCCCTGATATTTAAGCATTTTACCATAATCGGATATCGGTTTTGTAATATCGGATTTACCGATAAACGGCGTTATCTTTGAGAATTGAGCACAGGATCGCCATTACAGCGCATCTGAGGGGAGACGAGACAACGGCGTGCACAGGTAAAGTATACTTACCTGCCTTGCTGTAATTAGTAAAATTTATTTAACATAAACAGCCAATAATGCACAAATTAGATGTGTTACATAAATACCTGAAATGTAGAGTTTATGCAGCTTGTCTCTGAGAAATAGAGACAAGCTCACAGAGTCACGTAAGATAATCCGTCAAGTCTTGTCCCAATAAAGATGTAACTTTGCATGAATTAAATAATACAGCCATGAGTGAGTGTATGTTGGAAATAAAAGCACTGAATTTAATTCTCTCTCTGTTGTCTGTGCTCATCATTAGTCGTCTGCATTTTGTTGTTCATTCAGCAGGTTGATGCTCAGGAAATGCTCCTCCAGCATAGCCACCGCATGTAACTTTTAACAAGATTCACTTGTTTAAAACACCGTAATTATATACAACAATTATATACAACAATTTCCAACAACTCTATGGAAATTATTTATTATCTCCGCGAGCGATCGCAGTTTGAGTATAGTTCTGTATAAATGCATAGATACCCCTTTGTCAGCAGATATTTCATAATCTAGAATGACAAAAACATTATTAATAATTCTGATATAACACACCAGTTGAGAAATGCAATAAAATACAATGTTTTGTTTGTTATATTCCAATATTCCAGAGAATATTATTCAGTTATTTAACATTTATTCTTCACTCTTTAGCCTATTAAACAGCTTATAAATCTACTAAAACTGTAGTTTAAGATGAAGTATTACATTTCTGCAAAGTTGATATGACATTGACTCCTGTCTTTAACTTATCTTCTCCATTTGAAAACATTAGACACTTTACATTTATTTTGCTTATTGTTAACATTAGTGTTGCTGCTGATGCTTTTTATAAATAAAATTATTTTTGTAATATGAAGATTAAAATTAACAAGATTTATTGGTGTATAAATAAGATTTGCTTTGTTTTTTATGCAAGGAGGGAGTGATTGTTATAAATATGGTTTGTTTATGGTTTATGGTTTTATAAATATGGTTTGTTTATGGTTTGTTCAGTTCAGTGGTGTTGTAATCGTGTCAAAAACAGAAGTATAACAGTAAATAAATATCGGTTCTGCATATCGGTTATTGGGCACAGAAACACACAAATTATCAGTATCAGTTCTAAAAAAAAAAAAAAAAAAAAAAAAATCAATATTGGTGGATCACTATATATTAGCTGTGATTACCTACAGCCACCTATATACAGCCATACAGTGGACTATCACTTAATTACTCCTACTACGATACGAAGATAAACTAATTGCAAATCTTGCAGACTACTTAGGATGGTTAGAACGTGAATTTGGACACTTTCCAGGACTGAGAGAAAGGGAGGAAGAGAAGTAGATGGTAAAGAGTGTTGGGAGGATTCCAGGCTCTGTCTCTAGTCATTCAGCAGCCTGTCAGGGAGTCACAGTCTCCCATTCCACAGACGGACAGGAGGGATGACGTCACTCTTCATCCCAGCACAGACTGAGCCTCTGGATTTACAAAGCAAATGCATCACAGGCCTTGGGTTTTCTCTGAGCGTTACACACCACTATGAAAAGCATCTGGATATACCTGACCCTGCTGTTCTCTCATGCACTCCAGGAATAAAGCCATAGGAAAACTGTTCTACACCAAGGAATATCCTCAGGCAACAAGACAGGGAATTTCCATGTGTTATATAACAAACAGGTTGATTCTGTCACTTGACTGCATTGTGTAGGGTAACTGAAGCCAAAATGAAACACATTTAAACAGTTTCATCATAGTCAGGAGACAACACTGAAATATTTATGTTAGAAATAGAAGCAAAAGAGACACAAGCACTTCAACAAATCAGACTGGCTGACCCCACAAAACGCAGTTCAAGCTTGTATCAGCCTGAAGGGACTCAGGAAACATGCAAGTATACAAGCCAAAAACTGCAGAGAAACAGCATGTCCTTCAGTTTGTGTCAACATTTGGACACAATGCTATCAACATTGTTTTAAAAAAGAAAAAAATACTTTATTAGGAAAAGAACACATTAGGATAAAGTCGGAGCCGTTAGACTGCTGCTACAAAATAAGATGTTTGAAGGTAGTGAATGAAGTAAAACCATTTAAATTTCGCCAGAATCCATAAGTAATTTTTTTCAGATTAGTTGTTTTTCTATTTATTGGACAAATGCGAAACAAAAATCTCTGCTTTCCTCATAAAACAGTCACATAATCAATGCAAGTGAGCAAAAAGAGGAAATAAAACTATTATTTTGTTGGAAGTGGAGCAAGGGTATACATGCAGGGTCTACTTTTTTTTAATTGTTGTTGACATGGCATAGCGCTATCATTCTGGACAAGACGTTCTTTGTGGAAAAAATATATAAAAGCTTCTACAAAAAGTAACAATTTAAAATAATAAGTAGCTTTGTGTAACAATGTTGTAACATGTTGCTTTTAAATGTAATGTTCCACAACACTGGACTTTTTGTTCAAACATTTTGTCAGGCAAAGCAGCAAGTAATCCAGACAGAAAGAAAAAATCCTGCAAAGCCACACAGACACGCAACATGCTTAAATATAATATACAGATGTGTAGAGCATTACTTTGGACCAATAAGATTTCACTCAATGCGGCAGAACCAAGAGAACATCAAAATGTCTTGCCATGGCATGTTTTGTTGTGGTCGTAGTTGGTTAGAAAATGAAAGACCCGGTGTAAAGCAACACATATATGACTTCTAACGCTAACCCTAACGCTCAATACTTGATTGGTTTGAGTTGGACAAACTTAAATTAAACAAATTAGTTCAGTTAAATTAACTGTTATGAGTATTTAGAACTTTCTTTTTCTTTTGAGTTCACAGAACTGATATATTTCAAGTAAACTGAACTGTTTCATTGTTTTGAGTTGGATGAACTCATTTCTTTTAATTTAGACAAACTCAACTTTAAGTGAACCTGGGCTGGGATTTCTGTTTCCCAGTATGTTTTGCCCATGGTACTCGAGTAAATGCTAAAATTAGGTGTTATATAATGTTTGGGGTTTTTTTTGTGCAAGATTAATGGTAAGGGAGATTCAGTAGTGATTAATGTTGTGTTATGCTAATTTAAAAGTGTTTCTGTTAATGTGGGTTTTTGGAGAGTTACTATCATGGTGACAAGTGGCGCATACGGCTTGGTTTGAGAGCACACTCTAAAAACTAATTCAGGGGACCTTTAGTCATTACTTAAATATACATATTGTTGTGAAATAAAAAACTCAAGTTCTGAAATGCTGTTAGACTTTTTTACTTGTAATTGTTATTTTATTGAGCTTGGATGACACAAATTATGCCTATTGATGCAATATCCTATCATGACTTGTCATAGTTTAACATTTTCAGTTAATCAAAAATGTATTTAATTTTAAGTTCTGTTAATGTAAAATACAATCTGATGACGTGTAAATGTGTTTCATTGTTTTGAGTTGTATGAACACTTATTTTAATTTAGACGAACTTAAGTTAAGTGAAACTGGGCTGGGATTTATATTTCCCATCATGCTTTGCCCATGGCACTTGAAAGGGAGAGTAAATGCTAAAATTAAGTGTTATATAATGTTTTTTGCACAAGATTAATGGTAAGGGAGATTTAGCAGTAATTAGTGTTTTGTTATGCTAATTTAGAAGAGTTCATGTGTTAATGTGGGTTTTTGGAGAGTTACCATCATGGTGACGAGCGGTGCTTGATAAGTTAGTTACTTAGAAATGCGTTTTATTGTGTCCAAAAAGCGTCTATCATTATGTTGGATCAACTTAAATAGTTGCATTCATGTTGACAATTATTAAGTTCATGTTACTTAGAAATGTGTTTTTATTGTGGCAAAAAAACGTCTTCACCTTACTTAAAACATTATGTTGGATCAACTCAAAATATTGCTTTGAATTAATGTAATTCTCCCAATTGGCTTAAGTTAAAAATTCTAGTGGAAAACGTTAACTTTTTTTTTTTTTAGAGTGCAGGTAAGTTACATGTTTTGGCATTTTCTGAATTAGTTTGTTATAGCTAGCAAAATATTTATGTTGAGATAACCTGATAATTTTAAGTTAAATGTATAAATTGGTGTACTCAAATATTTCAAGTTAAGAAATTGTGTAAAAATGTGTGTACTTAAACTTTGAATTTCTTAACTTAAAAAAATTCCCATTCAACTTTTTTGAGTTCTGACAACTTATTAGGGTTTACAGTAAAGTAAAAATCTGATTTGCAATAAAAAAGTTAATTAACTAAATATTAATTGCTATCAAAATGCATGAGTTAGCTAACTCAGTACTTCAAGTTAGGAGAAATTAACATGCATGAGTACTACAAACACAAAACTTAACAGTTCTGCTTACTTAAAATTGGGAACATCATAAAAGATTACCTAATTTTTTTTTAGTTAGCCCAACTTATTCGGGTTTACAGTGTTCTGTAGTATCATTTTTCCACATAAAAATGTCCACTTAATTATTAAATGTGATCCTAAAGAACAATTAGACCACAAGGGTTTTACCAGCAAAATATCAATACTGAAACTTTGATCTGTCTATTCATCAATCCAGTAAAACCGCCCCAGGGTGCACAAAGAGATGCAGAGCAATGCATCAGTACAATCGATCGGGCTCTGAATCAGAAACAAGGATTGTGAGTAAACAGTAAAGTGCGTTTAGACAGGCCAGTGATGAGGGTAACAGATGTGGCGAGCAATCATGATGGCCTGACACTCGTAGTGCAGTCATCTTCATTCAAGCTAAGAGCGCTGTGAATCAGGAACATACAGGGTGGTCTGGAGAGTCTTTGCAATGATATTTTGTGGAAATCTTCACCAAGGAGTGAATGAGTCATATCACAGAGCTATAAATCTTGGTCTGACCTCTTGTTCTGGAGAAATGAACATCATGAGTTCATTAAGGAAGCCAACTTGCACTATTACTCGTACATAAATCAATGTTTCTAATCAAATCTACAGACTATGCCTGGAGAAAATTCTCAATAATTTGCAATACTTTATCTGTCAATTTATTGTTCACGTGAGCTCTTCGCTCACTGAGGTGGCAACAGAGATCTGTCACGTCACATTAAAGAGTGGCAAAATGGTATTTATTGTTTGAATTCCATAATAAAATGGCCAGAATTTGACATTTGAGACTTTGTTTCATATCAAAAGTAACAAAGCACAAAGCTTACTGAGATTTATTGGATCAGAGGCATGCTCCAAAGCCAAAGTCTTGATTTTGTTTTTGGGCTCTACTAGATTAGGTTTTCATGCTTGAATGTTCATTTTTTTCCCCATATTCTCCATTGTTGCTGCTCCTCTCTTCCCAGTCTGTCAGTAACGCTCTGTTTAGTTCCTGTGTCTATGAAGCCCCTCCTTCTGAAAAGCACAAGGCACTCTGATTGGTCAGCTGGAGCAGTGTGTTGTGATTGGTCAACTGCTTTGAGTGTGTTTGGGATATGCCCCTTACCATAACCGTGAGTTTCAACAAACTACTAACTAACCAGGCCCCGCCCCTTTATTTTGCATACGCCTTGGGTGGGAATTATTTAAATGAGGGATATTGTTACATGTTCATTCCCAGAAGAAAACTCAAGACTACAATGGATTTTGGGCATTTGTCTGCGATTTCCAGAAAACTGTCGGCATTAAGAAAGTTGAAAATGATAAAATATATACAGTATAAATAATATGACCCCTTTAACGATACTCAGTAAAAATTAGTAAATTGTCAGAAATGTCATGAACATATAAGCAAATTCCATCATCTCCACAGTCATTGCCTTCACAACAATGACACCGCATCTGGCTACATCAGACCCGTGCCCGCACACTGAAGTTGGAGCCGTTAGCCAATGGCAGTCCTGCATTCAGACATATGATCCGTGCTGAGCGGCACTCCAGTGTGTCTGCTGACCTCGGCACATGTGCTCAGCCGGGCCTGACAGTCATCCAAACCTTGGCTCTAGCTCAAGCCCACGTCACAATCTTTACTGTAATTAAAGAAGACCTCTGGGTTTGAGACAGACCCCTCTGATGACAGCACACAAACCTTACCATGCTATAATACAGACATGCATGAGTAACACTAGATGCTGACAGGTGCATTCAGAGCCAGTGCTGACATCTACTGCGACGCAAGGCTTTAGGCATGTGTCCTGGTCCCTCTGGCTTTTGTTATCGCTGGTCAGAAGAACGTTATATTTCTGCAGGAAAGTGCAGGGAACATTTTCTTCATTTTCAATGCAGTGCTGACCCTAGCATATTTACACATTTATAGATCGCTGCATATCTTGACATAATCAATCTTATAAAGCTTCAACTCAGCACACCTACTGCCGATGAAGAAAGTCAACAAAATCGGTAGTTTTGGCAAGTCGTAGACTGAGAATGCTAATGAGAGGCCAAGAAAGCTCAAGACACTCAAGACACTCAAGACACTCAAGACAGCTCAAGAAAGCTCAAGAAAGCTCAAGACACTCAAGACACTCAAGACACTCAAGACACTCAAGACACTCAAGAAAGCTCAAGAAAGCTCAAGAAAGCTCAAGAAAGCTCAAGAAAGCTCAAGACGCTCAAGACGCTCAAGACACTCAAGACGCTCAAGACACTCAAGAAAGCTCAAGACGCTCAAGACGCTCAAGACACTCAAGACAGCTCAAGACACTCAAGAAAGCTCAAGACACTCAAGACACTCAAGAGAGCTCAACACACTCAAGACAGCTCAAGACAGCTCAAGACAGCTCAAGACAGCTCAAGACAGCTCAAGACAGCTCAAGACAGCTCAACACACTCAACACACTCAACACACTCAACACACTCAACACACTCAACACACTCAAGAAAGCTCAAGACAGCTCAACACACTCAACAAGCTCAACACGCTCAAGAAAGCTCAAGACGCTCAAGACAGCTCAAGACGCTCAAGAAAAATCAAGACGCTCAAGGCGCTCAAGAAAGCTCAAGAAAGCTCAAGACGCTCAAGACAGCTCAAGACGCTCAAGAAAGCTCAAGACGCTCAAGGCGCTCAAGAAAGCTCAAGAAAGCTCAAGAAAGCTCAAGAAAGCTCAAGACGCTCAAGAAAGCTCAAGACGCTCAAGACAGCTCAAGACGCTCAAGACACTCAAGACACTCAAGACACTCAAGACACTCAAGAAAGCTCAAGACACTCAAGAAAACTCAAGAAAGCTCAAGACACTCAAGAAAGCTCAAGACACTCAAGACACTCAAGAAAGCTCAAGAAAGCTCAAGACACTCAAGAAAGCTCAAGAAAGCTCAAGAAAGCTCAAGAAAGCTCAAGAAAGCTCAACACACTCAAGAAAGCTCAAGACAGCTCAAGACGCTCAACACGCTCAAGAAAGCTCACGACACTCAAGAAAGCTCAAGAAAGCTCAAGACGGCTCACGACAGCTCAAGACAGCTCAAGACAGCTCAAGAAAGCTCAAGAAAGCTCAAGACACTCAAGACACTCAAGACACTCAAGAAAGCTCAAGACGCTCAAGACGCTCAAGACACTCAAGAAAGCTCAAGAAAGCTCAAGAAAGCTCAAGACACTCAAGAAAGCTCAAGACACTCAAGAAAGCTCAAGACACTCAAGAAAGCTCAAGAAAGCTCAACACACTCAAGAAAGCTCAAGATGCTCAAGAAAGCTCAAGACGCTCAAGAAAGCTCAAGAAAGCTCAAGAAAGCTCAAGAAAGCTCAAGACAGCTCAAGAAAGCTCAAGAAAGCTCAAGACAGCTCAAGACAGCTCAAGACAGCTCAAGACAGCTCAAGACACTCAAGAAAGCTCAAGAAAGCTCAAGAAAGCTCAAGACACCGGCAATAGAGATCCTCAGTAGCTTTACTGGCATTTCATTTTTATCAAGCTAAAAAACGAAGAGGTGTAAAAATTCACATACAAACATTGATAAAGGCACACAGCATGCTTGCTTGACGTGTGAGAACCAATGAGGTTCACTCTAGTGTGTTACGCAGAACGTCTGAGCTTCCGTAATAACCAATTAGGTTCATTCCCAAATTTCAATATATCCTAATTATTGTTAATATGCAATTCATTTTTCCAGGAGCTCATTGCTTCTACCTTCAGTTAAACTGCTAACAGTGATTGTAAATTAATTGCCTAAATTATTACATTATTTGTTAACTGCATTCTTAAATTGTAATGTTGACATGCATTCTCTGTAAAGCTGCTTTGAAACGATTGTGAAAAGTGCTATACAAATAAATGTGAATTGAATTGAATTGAATTCTCGTGTTATGCAGCACACCCCGTCCATGTGCAGCCCAAATTTCGAGACCACGTGGACAGTGTGCGTGCAACAGCGCAAGCGTAAGCAGGACAGAAGAGTCCACTAGGTGGCAATACACACAGTACTGAGCACAGTGTGCAGTCGTCGAAGAAGTGTATGGAAAGAGCAATTCAAAACGAGATGAGTAAACTTAGAGGCATATCCTTCTCAATCGTTTTTGATTCCTGTTCTCTTAGTGCATCTTCTGAACTATGTTGCAATGGTGGATGCACTATTTTTCTTCTCCGATCCTGCCCATCGAATGTCCCATTGATGACACGATGTCTGGTAGAGTATAGAAAAAATTGTACTGCGCATGTGTCGAACTCGGTCATCCACAGTTGAGTATACTTTGAAAGATGACCGGACATGACTGTGCGCGGAAAGAGAAGTATACCCGGGCCTTTACGCAGCACGTTTGAGCTTCCTCAAGAACCAATGAGGTTCATTCTCGTGTTACAAATGTACGGTTGAGCTTCTGTTTATGTTCACTTTTATATAAAAGCCTAAATTCAATCTGTTCATCATTAAAAGCGATCTTGTCCCTTTAGAAAATTTGGACTAAACCGCTTGATTCATATGATCTCTTTAGGAACTTTTTCAAAGTGGTAGTTGTGTAGGCTGTCAATGGAGAGACAGAAATCGCTTTAAAATATAAAAAATATCTTCATTTGTGTTTCGAAGATGAATGAAAGTCTTTGGAGCAACACGAGGGTGAGTAAATGACAGAATTTTCATTTTTGGGTGAACTATCCCTTTAAGAATAATGAACAGGAGAGACTCAGAGAAAGTCAGTGAGCGAGTACAGAAAGGTGGAGGCCTGGCATGTTAGCAGCCACTCCGTCAATGTCTCCATGGCAATGGTACTTTTCCTGTCCTCTCCATGGCGCCCGCTCCCAGGACAAAGACCCCAACATGGGCGGTACAGGAAGAGTGACTCAGATCCAAAACCAAAACATGACATTATTGTGCTCATATTGACTTTAATGAGTATGCCACACCTTTAACACACTACGCTATTTCATGTACCAAATAAACCAGCCTCCCTAAAGTCATAATTAGCTCCCACCTTCACCTAAGTTATTCTAGCTAAATTCTGAAAGAAAACAAAACAGAGAAACACATTTGGTGTTGCACTGTGACTCTAAAGGCACATTCACACCAAGGAAGATAACTATAGAGACAATGATATAGTTGGTGTGGATGCTAATACAGTTAACGTTATCTTTATAGTTATCGTTCTTGGTGTGAACAGGTATTAACAATACAGAATGTGATCATGGTCTGTGTAAATTAAACCAAAAAAAAAAAAAAAAACATTATGCTGGATAGCCCCGTCCACAATGAAATCTCATTGGTCCAAAGTCTCAGTCCACTTTAAACATCTCCAGATTTGCTGTGTGTACTTTTTGCATATCATACCCGGTTAAGACACGGTGCAAGTTGATTGAGCATTACAGGGAGATAATGAGATGTTTTGAGGCTGGATATATCAGTAACAAGGATTATGCACACACCATTTCCCCTTTAGAAATGTCTGCTTCAGGACAAACAGCGAGACTGAGCAGAACGTGGCCCGAGGGCAGCAGCAGACACAAGGAGCCCAGCAGAAGGCGTCTCACCAGGCACATTGTCTGCCAGATGAACAAACACAGTCAAGATAGCTCGACTTCACTGATATTATTAACCCCTGAAGAAACAAATACAATCACACACATTCACAGGCTTATTCCATGAATCGCATCCTAATTCTGTCCATTACAATTGCTTATGTTTTTTTTTTAAATGGTCATGAATTGCATTTTTTATATTTTATACGTTCTCCTTATGTGCATTTATAATGATAGTAGGATTTTAACATCAAAAAGGGGCGTGTCTCCTTTAAGACTTCAATATTTGGTAACACATAAGTTAAAAATGTAAGTTACACTTTTTATTCAGTCAGGAGCAGCAAGTGATTTTCTCTTTGTCTTTTGTTCTTTGAATTACATGACAGAAAGCAGCAGGTATATTAGGCTGCTGTCACTTTAAGAGCTTATGCACTGATCCAATATACTGATACACAACATGTGTTTTCGTTCCAAAACTTACTGTATTTACTCATCAAGATGGGCATTTTGTATGCATTTGACAGTTTAAGTGCAATAAAGATCTGTTTGAGAGACAGCTTTATGGGAATGCCACTTATATAGATAAATCATTAAAAATGTAAAAATGTAACATTATTATAAAAACTTCCTTATGTATAACTTAAATGTAAGTAGCCTTCATATCCATCCATTTTAACCTTATTATTATAGTGATGTAGTTTGTATAATTTTCAGCATTAGTTAAGTTAATTCTGGATGCTCCTCACACAAATAATTGTACAAGAGTTATTTAAAGGTGCAATTTAAGATGCAACATAATGGTTAAGCTACACTAAAGGAAAATATGGTTGCTCCAACTTCACGTCAGTCATATGATAAGGCCTATAATTTCCTGTTTCCATTACTGCTCTGATACAGCCAAACTGTACAAATGAAAAAAGAGAGTCCAAACAAAGGCCTAAAAGTAACAGAAACATTAAAAGAGATTCAGTTACACCACTGGTTTGACATGTTTCAAGTCTTGGACTGTGTCCCAATTCTCATAATTCTAGTACACACTAAAACTATGTAATTTGCTGGTAAAATGAACGTTTATGAATGTAGAAAGAAAGTACACTTTACATATTGGGATACTACTTTTCCCGAGAGCTAATTTCTCCCCCAGGCCATGTTCCTGGTTGCATGCGCACCGGGAATAGGAACTCTGAAGCAGCGTCTTTAAGCACGGCATTCTTTATAACGGAGATGGAATGTAAACACATAATTTACGCGACTGAAAGAGCAAAAAGTGGGGCTAAGAGATGAAATCTCCTGTGACAATGTTCAGTATCACACATCATCGAGGCGGAGAAAAGAACACAACCCTGCAAACAACAGGTAAATGCAGTTATCGCGGTTTTCCATGTTTGTGAAGTAAATATGTTCACATGGCTTTTTAAAAATGTCGGGTGCCGTGTTGGATATGCGTTTAACCAATCAACATACACTTACGTCACTGATAGTTTCTACAGAGCTGGTTTAGACCCTACTCTGAAGTAGGAGCTAATTTAGTTCCCCCAAAAGGAGTTCCTAGAACTGAAACTGATCCTAGTTCCTGCGGTGCGAACACGACAAAATCCGGGTACTTCAGCCAATAGTTCTAGGAACTATGAAAAGGTTCCTCCAGTGCGAAAGCCCCTATTATTGTCCAACCCTCACATCAGTGTCTTTTATGTTTTTCTCTGTTTAATACTATACAAGTTAATTATGAGGATGTGTATTAAACTTTACACATGGGTGAGATGAAATTCATTGTGGGAGTTTAGAAAACATATTATATGATAAATCTCTCAAGTTCCACAAGGAAAAGCGCTCAGTGTGGAGAGACTGAATCCTGTTGCATTACTCACGCATGTTTAGGACATTTTTATGGAGCTTTAATGTTGCTTTTTGTCCTTTTTGAAGCTTTTGTTGCATGAAATAAGAGTTAGCTGTTCTTTATATTTGTAACATTATGTACTAATATCTGCTTTTGTGTTTTTCAAAAGAAAGGAAATGACGGGGAAAGAACGTCAAATGACAACAACACGTAACAGGAGGTTTGCACTAACTAATTTACTGGTTAACTTCCCATTAATAATAATAATAATTTACAGCCTTTCCCTGTAGCCTCCTGCCTTGCTGTACAAAATGGTCCTGCAGAGCACTCATGTTAAGACGGTATCCAAGATTTGAGACAAGATAAGCCACTGATAAATCTTTCCAACCCTTTAAACAGCCAGCAGTATCTGACATTTTTCCTGCAGCCCCAAACAACCCTTACTGTCAAACACTGAGAGAGAGATATTGAGCAGGACTGGTGCTGGTGAAGTCTGACCACTTTACTCAAACAGATCAGGTGAGGTTTCTTCTCACTATGATAAGAAGGTCAGAGCGCCCTACTTTTCCCTTACGATCCTGTACTTTAGTGAAACGGCCCAGTTTTATAGTGCCCCCTTTACTAGGGCCCCGGACTACAAAAAGTGGCTTGTCAACACCTGTTCTGCTGCGGCGCATTTATCAAGAGCAGACAGGTACCTACTTACCTACTTAAACTGGCTTACTATTACATCCAAACTGTTTCAAAGCACCACTATTGCTCATACTTGGGTGTAGGAGTTTGAACAAAACCTGAAATGCTACAAACATGAATAATCCTTTAAATCATGGAAATATTTGTACTTTTCTGAACGATTTGACTTGCGATTTCCACCTCGAAGACAATAAAATGGGTGAAGAAAACTCCACAGACCCAAGCCATATCTAAGGTGCCAACGATTGCACCAATCATTTTACGCCGGACTGGTTCACAAACGAGGGTCTGTTAAACGCTGGATTTTCACAAAGATTGATTCTGAAAGATGTGCTTCATGCTCAATCTGCCCTCACATCTATCGGAATTATTGTAAACAAGAGTTTCCTAGTTAAAAATTGCAAATGAACACCTTTTCTGACATTTTTGGTGCGTGAGATTGTCCTGTTTTGTTGTTGCCGGTATGCCGGAACATGAGTTCTTGAAGCTCCACCCTCTTCTGGAAAGGGGGCTGGGTGCAACAGCTTATTTTCATTTAAAGGGACACACTCAAAAACACCCAAAAAATTGCAATTTTAACATGCTATAAAAAAATTATCTGTGGGGTATTTTGAGCTAAAACACACTGTTATACATTTTTTTTAAAGTTACAAAATAAGAAAATAACACAAAATCTCATGTAAATGAACTTGATTTTAAACAACAATACTAAATAATTCAGGTGGAAAACCTTTAAAAACATTATGTTGAGTATCTTTAAGGAATAAAAGCTTAAATATCATCTAAATCTTTAATGTGACGCATTAAGTAATAACTTGTTGTACATCTAGAGTTTTAATCAATAAGCAAGAGAATTGTTTGTAATAAATTAAAGTTACCATAAAGGCTACCATTACTATATTTAAAGGGTTAGTTCTCCCAAAATTTAAAATTCTGTCACTATTTGTCATTAGTGTCTCTTCAGAAGACCAGAATTAAACTGCTCATTTCATATGTATTACTTTTCCAATGTTTTTATGAACTTTCTGGAGTATCATTAAGGCATGAACTTTCAACAGAGGGACAGAAATCTCTCAGCGGTTTCATTAAAAACATTTTCATATGCTTTCAAACGATGAGCGAAATACTTAAGCGTTTGTAACGACATGAGGGTGAAGAACTGATGACAGAATTTTCAATTTTGCATGAACTATCCCTTAATGTCACGATCTATGAGGAAAAAAACCATTGTAACTCATTGAAGCTTAACAAATAGTGTTCTCCGTGAATGATTTTGCTGGGAGTTTGTTGAGGCTTAAAAGTCATTTGAAATGTAAGATCTGGAATTAGACAACGCACGGACCTGAATAACATCCAAATCCACTCCAAATATTTGTTTGGATTGGACAAACATAACACCAAGCTTTGAATTTCGGATCATCTCAAAAACAAGCCCCAAGAAAAATTACAGCCTCTGAGATACTTAAATCCGAGATGATTTATTGCTTGAAGATAATTTAGGACTGGCACATATTGTGGTCAATTTGCCTCCATGGAAAGCCAATACACATATTTCTGAAGTCAAAATGCACAAAGTAAGCAAAATAAGATGGCAATCAATTGCATACAAAAATTGACTTGGCTGGTAACCGAACAATGAACTGTCAACACCGATTAGCCTGTGTCTGAATACAGAAGGGTTTCAGACAAATGGTAAAAGTAATAATTACTGTTGTTTCCAGTTATTTACAGCCCGGGAATATGACCCATACTCCCTTTCAGCTGTCTGCTTACAGCTGTCTGCAATTTGCAATTCAGCTAAATAACTTACTGTCTGAAGTACATCAGCCGACATATTCGAGACATAAATATTTAAGAGATAAATACGATAGAAAACAGCTTGTGCTTGGTTGGTTTGGATGCTGTAATGGTGATGCCAAGCATCAGCGCCTGAAGTATGGATTACCGCATGACCTTCAAAGTAAAAACCCAGGAAACTTGATGACCGTGAGTTTCACTACTTCCTATGGCCATTTCCTCTTATTGTTGTGGTCCAAAAATGCTTTGGATTTGTCCTACAAGCTCGATTCATCATACAGAGCGTCTCCCGCTCAGTCGGAGTCTCCAGAAGTCATACAGTAGGGCCTGATGATGCGGAAAACGTGGGCGGAACGGAATCCAGTCATAAAAATGGAATTTACAGAATAACGCATAAAGCTATTTAAGTCTGTTTGTTCTGCGTGTCTTTGTGCGAATGAGTGGCGACATGAACGTCATCTCACTCCACCTGTGTTTCACCATTTCATCTAAAGTCCCCCTGTGGTGAAAACCAAGTTTTTAATCTTGTTTATACGTCTATGTGGTGTTTTTAATATGCTTTAAGACAAACCATGTGCAAATTCATGTGCAAATCAACACCATTGCTGAGTATTTTCTCTTTAAAACTGCCAAAACCAAACCAAAATTTGAAACCGCTGGTGTTTCTGACGTCACAAACTACCTTGTAACCAATCACGTCAACGTGCAGGCGGGCTTTAGCATATCATTAACTATGACCGATCTGAAGCAAGGGAGTCGTGTAACATTAGTAACACGTTTGATAACTTAGTCAAGGAAAAGGCTAATCATATTAATTACTGTTATGTGTCCGACGTTGTAAAGAGCGATACCATTGTGCAGCGTTTACCGCAGTAAGTTGACCGAGTGGATCTCTGAGCTCGTGCGAGCGAATGGAGGCGGGGCTAATTAGCATATTCATAGATCTGCGTATACTAAATGAAGCAAGGTTGTAGAGTTACATTCAAGCTATTTTAAGGCATTATGAATTTGTGTTTTGATGATCAAAAATGAGTTTTAAAGGATTAAATGATTAACTACAGGGAGACTTTAATAAAAATTATCATCATATTACATACAAAAAAAACAAAACAAAACAAAAAAAACATTTATTTTAGAATAAATATATTTTTAAAATATTATTTTATTTTATATTTTTGTATTTAATAAATGTTACCATTAAAATGTATACATTCATTTAATACATATTAAATTTGATAAATTAATAAATTGTTAAAGTTTAAAAATTTATTAAATATTTAATAAAATTAAAACTAGAAAAAATAAAACAATGCACAATTTTGGAAAAATAAAACAGATTTCATAGGGTCCTAAAAATGTAATTTTTAAGTTTTAATAAATTCATATGGCCCCTATTGTATTTAATACATTTTAAAATTAAGTTTTATAAATGTATTTTATAATGAATTTTAAATTTATTTAATAAATTAATAAATTGTTAAAGTTTAAGAATTAATTAAATATTTAATTAAATTTAATTAAACTAGAAAAATTAAAACTGAAAACAATTTTGGAAAAATAAAAAAGAATTCATAGGGTCCTTTTAATAAACTGCTGTTAAATTGTATCAGCCACATTATTTTAATTAATTAGCTTTTGATTACTAGAATTTAACAACCACCATTACAGAATCCAGAAAGATTTAAACGGAAATAAACAAGTAGTCACTAAATAAAATGATTGTCTGAGTGATTCTCATCTGGCGTTACCTTCTCCCTCCAGGCTAAATGATGCAACTGCTATTTCTGCTCTGCGTTAATATTTAATAACAAGGAATTTTAAACCTGTGATGTGATTTAGTTTCAAACTGAAAGCCTCTCTAAAGATAAATCACGGATTTAACAAAAAGTCTATAATAGTACTTTGTTTTTTTGCTGTTGCTGTTGAATTTTTCCATAAATGCATGACATGCTTAATATATGAATATAATAATCCATGACTATGATATCACCACTGCCGCAGCGCTTTCTTCTAAGTGCATGCATTTAGTAACCTATAAGTGTTATGAATCTGGTTCAGAAGCATGCATGCAGAGCAGGTTTAGCTCATTTCTGTGGTGTCGCACACAGGGCCAGTTGTCAGAGTAAAGTCATGTCTTGGCACAATCTCCAACAGCTGAGACAGACCCTTCACATTCCTCAGATCACCTGTGCTGCATGCTGGGAAAAACCAACAACACTGGCACCAATCAGAGCAAACTTTTCCCTTAAAGGATTAGTTCACTTTCAAATGAAATTTTCCTGATAATTTACTCACCCTCATGTCATCCAAGATGTTCATGTCTTTGTTTCTTCAGTCGAAAAGAAATTAAGGTTTTTGATGAAAACGTTCCAGGATTATTCTCCTTATAGTGGACTTCAATGGCCTCCAAACGGTTGAAGGTCAAAATTAGTTTCAGTGCAGCTTCAAAGGGCTTTAAATGATACCAGACGAGGAATAAGAGTCTTATCTAGAGAAACCATCACTCATTTTCTAAAAAAAAAAAAAAAATTATATACGTTTTAACCATAAATGCTCATCTTGAACTAGCTCTCTTCTTCTTCTGTTTGAACTAATTGTTATATACTTGCACTAGCATATTGTATATGGCAATTTAGTTCAAACTTTGACCTGTGGAGGGCAGTAATACACTTAGCAGTGTCTACACTGCTGGAATTCAAATAGAGAAGAAGAAGAGCTATTTCAAGATGAGCATTTATGGTTAAAACGTATATAATTTTTTATTTTTTTTTAGAAAATGAGTGATGATTTCTCTAGATAAGACTCTTATTCCTCGTCTGGGATCGTTTAAAGCCCTTTGAAGCTGCACTGAAACTATAATTTTGACCTTCAACTGTTTGGAGTCCATTGAAATCCACTATAAGGAGAAAAATCCTGGAATGTTTTCATCAAAAACCTTCATTTCTTTTCAACTGAAGAAAGAAAGACATGAACATCTTGGATGACATGATGGAGGTGAGTAAATTATCAGGAAAATTTCATTTGAAAGTGAACTAATCCTTTAATAGCTCCAAAATACTAATGTAAAGTGATCGCAAACAGCATCAAACCAAATGGTATTATTTTAAACACTTTTTGTGCACTTTCCGGACACGTTGTGATAGTGAAATGTTACACCTGTGAGAATCACTGCGACACCAGACGGTTAAAAGTCATGCAAAACGCATCAGAGGAGAAAAAAGAAAGCTGTAGCATCATTTGGTTTGATATCTTGCCAATTAAATGCAATGACATTCACATACCTTTAACTCTGACTTAAAGTGTTTACATACTTTCAGGACCACTTTATCTCCAAAAACACAGAAAGAGAGAGAGAGAGCAGTGCATGAGAGCAAAATGAAACATTCTGACTGGGTCCGGATGACTGTGCAGATTTGGCCCATGATTACTGCAGTACTGGGGCTGAAGTGAGTCCTTAATAATACATGCATCATCTTCATCATCATCATCATCATCATCATCATCTCCACCCATGACATCTGTCACACCTTAAAAAGGGGGGTTATTTAAAGTTGTCCTGACACAATTACACTAGTTACCCCATTCACTGACACTGAAGCAAAAGAAATATCACAATAAATAAATAGTGTTGCACGTATGCCACGAGCGCGCGCACGCACGCACATCCGAAGACATAAAGCAGGAGATGCGGCGAAACTTCGAGTCAACATCGGGGTCAAACGATAAGTTTGTTTGAGTAAATAGTGTAAATAATTTTAACTCACCTCTCTTGATTTCAGTGTAAAAAAAACCACTTCTCCTTTAAGGACGGATCAAATCCAGCAGCTCGAGTCCACTAATATCCCTCTCAAATTATCCGTTGCAACTTTCCCGTGTCCGAACATGCGCGCCACTCTGCCATTTTGATTCAAAGATGACTACAGTCTTCTTCCCATTGAAATTTCCCGAAGAGTGCGGCGTTTCTTTTCTCGTGGGAGTCGCTCGCTTAAACTCCTTTCTGTTTTTTCTGCTTAATCAGTGCTGCTTCTCATCAGCGTCCAGACGCGCGCTGCGCGTACTCGCTGGAATCGGGGGATGGGCGGGGTCAGCTGCGGCGATGGGCGGTGGCTGCCTTTCAGAGAGGCGGTTGCGTCACGTTGCGATAAGCCAATGATTGGAAAGAGGCGTGCCCCTCAACACTGTCGCAAAACGTGCAGAAGCGCGACGTTTTCTGTCACAACAGTTAATGGTTTACGGCACTTGCCCCTCACTGCGCTTGTGGTGGAGGAAAGAGGACGTTATGCGAGCTTACTTTGGGGAGTGTTTCTTTTGCAAGGTAACAGATTATGTGTTGTCAGTGTTATTATTAAGCAGATGAGGAATTCAGAGAAGTTTGAAGTGTATTTGCTTTGAAATCGTGGTGTTTGTTCGGCCTGTGTCAGCGCGCGCTGATCCGAGCGATGAGACTGAAAGTACAAAATAATAGTCTAATATTTTAAAGTTAAATATAGGTTATACACGCAGTCAGAGGGTGTACTTGAAGTAAAGTAAATGCAATTAGAGTGGCAAGAAAAATAGAAAGTACTTTGTTGGCGAAAGTATAGATATCAAAATAAAAAAATAAAAAAAATTATTGAATATTGCAGTATTATAAATGATTGTACTTTGTGATCTGAATCTGAATGAAAATAACTTCCCCTCACTCTTGCAAAGACATAATCTCTCTTATCTTCTCTTATGACGTGTTTATTGGCGCGAGGGCGGGGAAACCTGTCACTCAAATGAGATCCACCAATAGAGACTGTGATGACGCGTTTTAACGTTCATCGATATCGTAACCTGCAAAGTTTTTTATATTTTCATTTTTTTTTAAACTAATACTGTACTTTTTTGCATCAAATTACAAAAACTAGTTAAGGTAAAAATGGCATCTTTCTCTCTTCTGACTGCCGTTTTCTATCGCTCTTTATTTATTTATTTATTTATTTTTTGAAAGTTGTGAAAACACTATTGTGGAGTTTATTTTGCTATTTGCGCAAATGGAAACACACACACACACAAACACACAAAAAAATTTAATCTAAAAAATATTAAGTCTCTCATTCAGTGCTATAAAAGTTTACTAGGGATGCACTATATATCGGCCACCATATCTGCATCGACCGATATGTTCATTTTTAATGTTATCGTTAGCGACCTGATAAGAAAATTTGTCCGATGTATTAAAGCCGATAAATAATGGATTATTTCTTTCAGCTGAGACACTTCAGATGCGCACTGTCCACCATGATGGTTTTGAATTGCTTGAAATATGATTGAAATCACTTCGAAAAGGAAAATACTGTTAAGTTCAACATGTACAGCGCAAGTCTGTCATATAGGCTACATAATATTATAATGGTGCTTGGGACATGGCTTTAAAGGTGCAATATGTAAGAATTTTGCAGTAAAATATCCAAAAACCACTAGGCCAGTGTTATATATTTTGTTCACTTGAGTACTTACAATATCCCAAATGTTTGCAACTATTTGTAAATCATGAGAAAATTGCAATTTTATCCAAGGCTCCGGGACGTGTGAGGAGTCGCCTGTCAATTGCGTCATACCCGCGACGCGTTACCCTTGATTTCTGGTTTATTTTGTAGAAACCATGAAAACACCAAAGGCGCTTTAAAATATTACACGTTTTAATAGACAAGGGAACAACTGTTTTGATATATTTATAGACAGAAAACTAATTATTGTTATATAGCTCAACACGTTTAGTCTTATTGTTTAAATCAATTTTCTTGATTTTTTGCGAGTACCATGCTTTACCATGCCTCAGAGAAAAACACTATTTTGTCAAGTAGCTAACATAGCATAATCAGATGCAGCTTTATTTTTAGTAACAGTAATACAGCATTTTCTCCATCATACAATACATTTTAAAACTAATTGCATGCCATTTATCAACACAATCATCCAGCATTTAATATGATATTGTAAAATCGATCTATCTTACTGCAGTGTGTAACAGTGTCTCACAGCAGCCGCCGAGCGAACGCACAGAGTAACGTTATAACATCATTTTCAACACACTCAAATGTATCTAATATGATAAACAGAGCTGCGTTACCTCATACTCATGACCGGAAAAGCGGAAGCGGCGCCGGCGACTGTGTCATAATAAAAGTCCCGCTGCTCGTGAGGCGTGTGTTGCTCAATCGCTCCAGCTCCTCGTTCAGCTCCACAACACTCGCTCCTGCTCTGCTTCATACTACAGTAACGTTAATAATCCATGAATCCATGAACATGATTTCTTCCAGAGTCCAATCCCAATTCTTTTGCACCGTCCGTTGAGGTGAAGACCACATGTCCCAAGATTCTGCACTCAAACTTGCCGTCATCAAGCTACGCCTTTGTTTTGAATAGGCCTCTAGCGACCTCTAGCGGACAGAAAATATTACATATTGCACCTTTAATGGTGAAGTTTTTCTAATCAGGCTCTCAAAAATTATATAAAAATTTGGATTTAGATTTATCGGCCAATATATCGGTTATCGGCTTTCAAATATAAAGAATTATCGGCTATCGGCCAAAATGTTCATTTTCACTTTTGAGAAACCCGGAAATGTGAAAAGTGTCTATAGCAAACCAAAACCATCCAATCAATTCCCCTGGACAAAATCAAGCCCCGCCCTACATTTGTTCTTGTCTGCAAAGCTGTTTCACACTGATATATGTTACAATAGGGGGGAAAATACTATTGCAACTTCCATTTCATGCTGACTTTAAACATATAGATTCATATAACATGGTATTAACACATGCAAATCAGTCAAATCTCTAAATTCTCACCCCGCAGTAACTGCTGCTGTCACTCGGCTTGCTTTGAGGATGGATCCAGTGGTGTTGAGCTACCAGGACAGTCTGCTGCGGCGCTCAGATGTGGCGCTTTTAAACGGACCGCACTGGCTCAACGATCAGGTCATAGGATTCGCCTTCGAGTACTTCACAACGGAGCGCTTCAAAAGTCTGGGCGAGAAGGTCTGTTTCATCAGCCCTGAAGTCGCCCAGTTCATCAAGTACGCCTCGTGTCAAGAGGAGCTCGCCATTTTCCTGGAGCCGCTGAGTCTCGTGTCCCGCCGGTGGGTTTTTTTGGCCGTCAATGACAACGCTAACCAAACGGCCGGCGGCTCCCATTGGAGCTTGCTCGTCTATCGGCGAGACACCAGTCAGTTCACCCACTACGACTCCCAGAGCGGAGGCAACTCATTGCACGCCCGTCGTATTGCAGCCAAGTTGGAGGCTTTTCTAGGAGCTGGGGCGAAAGTGCCTTTCGTGGAGGAGCAGTGCCCCTCGCAGCAGAACAGCTATGACTGCGGCATGTATGTGATCTGTAACGCCGAGGCTCTGTGCGAGAGCGCGAGAGTCGAAGGCTGCCCACACCTGCCCGCTCAGATCATAACACCCACCTACATCACACGCAAACGGACAGAATGGTATTCGCTAATACAGAGACTCGCCAAGGAATGACTAGTTGACCTCTTACTTCAGTGTCGTGTTCACGTGAACTGGGAAAAGTAAACACACACATATTTATCATACTCAATCCTGCACGAAACAAACTGCATGCACTTGTTTGTCAAACTCTTAAAGGAACAGTTCACCAGAAAATGAAAATTCATGTTACTCGCTTTCATCACTGAAAATGAGACGTGATATCCACAATCTTCGTGAAAGTAAATGGGGACCAATCTGTCAAGCTCCAAAACTGACAAAAAGGCAGCATTAAAGTATATAAAAGTAGTTGGTTTGTCCATATTTAGAGTAATACGATGGCTTTGTGTGGGAAAAAGACAGAAATTTAAGAAGTTATTACCCTCCACCGTAGCTCTCAAATGCAAGGCACATCATGTCAGTGAATGAATGTGAGCGTCTTAATCGTTTTGATCCAACTTTGAATTTGTGGAAGTGCGAAAGGGATTTGAGAGGGAAGATTTTCACTGAATAAAGAGTTAAATTTCTTCTGTTTTTCACACAGATATGGCTTCAGAAGAGCAGAAGTCATATGAACTACTTCTGTAATACTTGCATGCTTTTTTGTTTATATTTAGAGCTTGACATCATCAGTCCCTATTCACTTTCACTGTATGACAATAAGAAAAATTAAAATCACACGAGAGGGCGAGTAAATGATGACCGATTGTTTGATTTTTGGATGCACTGTTCCTTTAAGAAAACATCTGTAATCTTTCACCCATTCATGAGGGAGAAGAGACTTGTGATCGGTGTAACCAATCAGTTTGCAGCACAAGTTGGGAGATTGAGAATGTATTATTTATTGCTGATTAGTTTAGATTAGTAGCATGAGAAAGTGAATGTGATGCTTGTTTACAAGAACTTTTGCTCAGGGCTTATTTGCAGTAAAGTACAGATGAGAGTGTTATTACTGTCTGAGCCACGGACATGTTACAATACATGGGCTGAACAAAAATAGAGTGATTTTTATTTAACCAAGTTTTAACCATCCGAGCTGAAAAGATGCTCGTAACCTCACACCCGCAAATGCATGATTGTACGACAGTTTATTATTGTATGAACCAGTTTTGAATAAAGCAGATAAGAATCATCCCAATAAAAACTTAGATCATTATTTTCTCTGCGTCATGTTTAACTAATAAATAATTCATTAGTAGTCAAAAATCCAGCTGTCATTTTCTCTATGCAACAAACGACCCATTTTACATGAAACTCTCAGTTCGTAATGCAAAGGTGATCACAGGAAGCGTGTTGATAGCTGTGGGGCCTCACGTTTCCAGGTTGTTTTCAACAGTACAGTCTGTATGAAAGCTCTCAGGTGTTTCACATTATCTCTGAGGGGGTCCTGACCTTCATGATCTCAGTTCTGGGACTGCACACCTCATCCACATCCTCTTAAACGGCACTGTAATGTACTGCAGATCTCCCCAGAAGTGTAAACACATTTCACATCTCTTTGAACACTCAAATACAGCCCTCTGGCCAACTGACTTGATGGGATTTAACTTGCCTTTTCCATTCTGTATAGGAGAGAATATGTCAACTTGATTTATTAAGGATCTATTAATTAATATTTAAATACATTAAAATGCAATTCCTATATAATGTCAGGGTGATACTGTCATAATGGAGAGACAAGCTCTAAAGAAATGCAAAAGTAGTAGGCATAAACTTTTATTATTATTTCTTAGAAAAAAGTATGGTAACACTTTATTTTAAAGTGAAGTAGTTGCACGTTTTCTTCTGAGGAGGCAAGGGAGGCAGTGTCTCAAAAAAAACTTGATGAGAAAATAATTGATATTACAAATATAAAACAATGCAAATATTACAAAATGTGATAAAAAAAAAAGTATAAAAAAATCACTCAATATTATAAAGTAACACTGTCCAACAGCGACACCCGCAGGTGAAGTTACAGTGGGAGGCTTGCCTCCCTTCAGCCCATTGACTTTAAAGAGACACCCTAAAGCGTGTGCTGGGTTTAGTGGGGGTAAGTGAGAACGAATGGAGGAAAGTCACATGAGAGGAGGCAATGTCTCCATCACACTATGATTGGATGTGATTGGTTTTGATTGGTAGATAAATTGCGCCTCTTGATTTCGTGCGCGTTCTCGAATTGGCCTAAATGAAGACAATCCCCACTAGAAATTTTACTTTCCCAGAACATTCCCGCTGGTGTCAAGGATGTCGCCTGGTAACATTCCCTAAACATTCCGAGACGGTCATGATGTGGAGTTCTCAAAGGGTTGGGGACGTTATTTGGCGGACCTTAACGAAACATTCAGGATGTTCTCGGAACGTTTAGGGAACCATATTTTATTTGGAAATCAGCTCCCAGAACGTTCTCAGAATGTCCCCAATGGTTTCAAGGATGTCGCCTAGTAAAGTTCCCAGAACGTTCATGATGTGGAGATCTCAAAGGGTTGGGGACGTTATTTGGCGGACCTTAACGAAACATTCAGGATGTTCTCGGAACGTTTAGGGAACCATATTTTATTTGGAAATCAGCTCCCAGAACGTTCTCAGAATGTCCCCAATGGTTTCAAGGATGTCGCCTAGTAAAGTTCCCAGAACGTTCCAAGACGTTCATGATGTGAAGATCTCAAAGGGTTGGGGACGTTATTTGGCGGACCTTAACGAAACATTCAGGACATTCTCGGAACGTATAGGGGACCATATTTTATTTGAAAATTTGATGTTCTCAGAACGTCCCCACTGGTATCAAGGACGTCAACTAGTAACATTCCCAGAACGTTCCGAGATGGTCATGATGTGGAGATCTTAAAAGGGTTGGGGCACATTATTTGAAAATTTGATGTTCTCAGAATCTTCTCAGAACGTCCCCGCCGGTGTCAAGGAAGTCGCTTAGTAACGTTCCCAGAATGTTCCGAGACGGTCATGATGTGGAGTTGTTTAAAAGGTTGGTGGACATTATTTCGGGGACCTTCACGGAACATTCAGGACATTCTCGGAACGTTTAGGGAACCATATTTTATTTGGAAATCAGCTCCCAGAACGTTCTTAGAATGTCCCCAATGGTTTCAAGGATGTTGCCTAGTAAAGTTCCCAGAACGTTCCAAGACGTTCATGATGTGGAGATCTCAAAGGGTTGGGGACGTTATTTGGCGGACCTTAACGAAACATTCAGGACATTCTCGGAACGTATAGGGGACCATATTTTATTTGAAAATTTGATGTTCTCAGAACGTCCCCCTTGGTATCAAGGACGTCAACTAGTAACATTCCCAAAATGTTCCGAGATGGTCATGATGTGGA
The DNA here is from genome assembly GCF_018812025.1 of Megalobrama amblycephala. NCBI lineage: Eukaryota > Metazoa > Chordata > Actinopteri > Cypriniformes > Xenocyprididae > Megalobrama > Megalobrama amblycephala. Next base: position 60,159,272 of record NC_063046.1, read on the forward strand.
GATCTCAAAGGGTTGGGGACGTTATTTGGCGGACCTTAACGAAACATTCAGGACATTCTCGGAACGTTTAGGGAACCATATTTTATTTGGAAATCAGCTCTCAGAACGTTCTCAGAATGTCCCCAATGGTTTCAAGGATGTCGCCTAGTAAAGTTCCCAGAACGTTCCAAGACGTTCATGATGTGGAGATCTCAAAGGGTTGGGGACGTTATTTGGCGGACCTTAACGAAACATTCAGAACGTTCTTGGAACGTTTAGGAGACCATATTTTATTTGAAAATTTGATGTTCCTAGAACGTCCCCGCTGGTGTCAAGGACGTCACCTAGTAATATTCCCAGAACGTTCCGAGATGGTCATGATGTGGAGATCTTAAAAGGGTTGGGGCACATTATTTGAAAATTTGATGTTCTCAGAATCTTCTCAGAACATCCCCGCCGGTGTCAAGGAAGTCGCTTAGTAACGTTCCCAGAATGTTCCGAGACGGTCATGATGTGGAGTTGTTTAAAAGGTTGGTGGACATTATTTCGGGGACCTTCACGGAACATTCAGGACATTCTCGGAACGTTTAGGGAACCATATTTTATTTGGAAATCAGCTCCCAGAACGTTCTTAGAATGTCCCCAATGGTTTCAAGGATGTTGCCTAGTAAAGTTCCCAGAACGTTCCAAGACGTTCATGATGTGGAGATCTCAAAGGGTTGGGGACGTTATTTGGCGGACCTTAACGAAACATTCAGGACGTTCTCGGAACGTTTAGGGGACCATATTTTATTTGAAAATTTGATGTTCTCAGAACGTCCCCACTGGTATCAAGGACGTCAACTAGTAACATTCCCAAAATGTTCAGAGATGGTCATGATGTGGAGATCTCAAATGGTTGGGGACGTTATTTGGCGGACCTTAACGAAACATTCAGGACATTCTCGGAACGTTTAGGGAACCATATTTTATTTGGAAATCAGCTCCCAGAACGTTCTCAGAATGTCCCCAATGGTTTCAAGGATGTCGCCTAGTAAAGTTCCCAGAACGTTCCAAGACGTTCATGATGTGAAGATCTCAAAGGGTTGGGGACATTATTTGGCGGACCTTAACTAAACATTCAGAACGTTCTTGGAACGTTTAGGAGACCATATTTTATTTGAAAATTTGATGTTCCTAGAACGTCCCCGCTGGTGTCAAGGACGTCAACTAGTAATATTCCCAGAACGTTCCGAGATGGTCATGATGTGGAGATCTTAAAAGGGTTGGGGCACATTATTTGAAAATTTGATGTTCTCAGAATGTTCTCAGAATGTCCCCGCCGGTGTCAAGGAAGTCGCTTAGTAACGTTCCCAGAATGTTCCGAGACGCTCATGATGTGGAGTTCTTTAAAAGGTTGGTGGACATTATTTCGGGGACCTTCACAGAACATTCAGGACATTCTCGGAACGTTTAGGGAACCATATTTTATTTGGAAATCAGCTCCCAGAACGTTCTTAGAATGTCCCCAATGGTTTCAAGGATGTTGCCTAGTAAAGTTCCCAGAACGTTCCAAGACGTTCATGATGTGGAGATCTCAAAGGGTTGGGGACGTTATTTGGCGGACCTTAACGAAACATTCAGGACGTTCTCGGAACGTTTAGGGGACCATATTTTATTTGAAAATTTGATGTTCTCAGAACGTCCCCACTGGTATCAAGGACGTCAACTAGTAACATTCCCAAAATGTTCCAAGATGTTCATGATGTGGAGTTCTCGGAACTTTTAGGGAACCAAATTTTATTTGGAAATTTGATGTTCTCAGAACGTCCCCACTGGTATCAAGGACGTCAACTAGTAACATTCCCAAAATGTTCCAAGATGTTCATGATGTGGAGTTCTCGGAACTTTTAGGGAACCAAATTTTATTTGAAAATTTGATGTTCTCAGAACGTCCCCGCTGGTATCAAGGACGTCAACTAGTAACATTCCCAAAATGTTCCGAGATGGTCATGATGTGGAGATCTCGGAACTTTTAGGGAACCAAATTTTATTTGGAAATTTGATGTTCCCAGAACGTTCTCAGGACATCCCCACTGGTGTCAAGGACGTCGCCTAGTAACGTTCCCATTCTCTATATGGAAATGACAGATAGTAAGGATTTACTATTTGTAATTTATCTTTTATTATTATTTTTACGAGAACTTTGCATTTCACCTATATGAATAAATGAGGGCTTCTTAGCCGACGTTCCCAAAGGGGTCAGGAAGTTGCAGCGCAGTCCCGAATTAAACGTCTCCATCTGACTAACGGAACAATATGGGAATGTTCTGTTAAGGGGAGATTTTAGGGAACTTTTAAGAGGACTTTTAGGGAACGTAGCACAAGGTCTCGAGAACGTCTCCTACATGGATGATGCCGTTAATGGGAAGACTTAAAAAGTAAGTAAACAACTCAGCCACTTAGATATCACTGCTTTATGTCACATCAAAATCAATCTTGAAATGGTCTGAAAATGTGATGAATGTGGGGTTTTTTAGCAATCAGCTTGGTGAAGTTAAAGGTACATCTTCAGAACAGAACATTACAGTGTAAAAATACAAAATAGAATTGTATTTGGTCTCTCTTTTTTGTGTAATGTTTATTTAATCAGAAAAATTAAGTGTAACAGGGACATAAATTTACATTTGAGATATATATATATATATAAACTCCTCGTTTTACAACAACACCGCATACCACTAGTACTTACAATAGTAATAACAGTTAATTACGCCTAATCACAAGTAACTAACTATAAACCAAAGTTGTGGGGGAAAAATACTACTTATCTTGAAATGTATATTTTTTGGGGGGGAAAACAGCATTTTAAGATGTCTACACTCGCATGTATCTGAAGAAGGAAAATCTATTACTTTTGACATGATGGTTACACATGACATTTTTAGACTCATTGAAACTGTGTGTATTCTGACAGCAGATGACAAATGAATGTCTAGAGTGATGTGAAAAGTGTGTTATTGATCATACACACCCATTTTGGGCTCTGAATCAAAATATTCTGTTACAGTATGAGGTTTGTAACTTGAGATCATGCAGTGAACACAAATAGCCTTTTGCACATTCTCCAAAATGTCTGTAACCGATCTCACCTCTATTATCAAGTGCACACAAAGAGAGAGAGAGAAAGAGAGCAGATAAGATTGACGTTTGTAAAAGTATACCTGGAGAGGTGTTGCTCTGGTATGAACATTGACATTACTGAAAGAGCACAAACGGTGACATCGAGGCTGGAATGAGTGGGATCTCAAAGCTCTCGCCCCGTAAACACTTGCCAGAGAGGTGTTAACATGGCTGCAGTAAATTTAGCACTATATAGTGAATGACCTCTGACCTTGTTTGTTAATTTCAGCTAGAATATCCTCAAAGCTGTGTGTTGAATACAGGAGATAAATATAGACAAGTCTTTTATTTGATACCGCAAAAAAAAACATTTCGTGACAAAGCCACCAGACAGGTTTCTATATGTAGCAACTTCCTTTAAGAGAAATTCCTCTGCCAAAAACAAAACTATATGAATTTATGAACACAAAGACAGGACATCTGAAGGTTGTTGCCATTTTTTCCACATGAAAAACCTGGGATATATGAGCCAGGCCGGACCTATAGGTCAAGTTTAGCAGGCATGAAAACATGCCTTGGGCTCATAGTTATAGGTCACGGCATCAGAGGATGTGAAAAGGACGGCTACAGTCCGCTGAGCATGAAAACATGACAAATGATGACAAAAATAACCTTTTAGAGATACCTGTCCATGCCCATCTTAGGAATTAAGTTCTTTTATATCTCATCTATCTTTGTTAAACTATCTCTGAGACCAATAATTTAATGTATTTAATATAATTTGATATAGACTGTTGTATCACAGTAGCTGCTTTAAGGTTTTGATTCAATAGTCCAATTGCGTAAACGCTCGTTTTCTCTAGCAGTGGTTTTTACACACAGAGAAATGCACTGTATGTTGCATTGGATTGTGTTATTTGTCATATATGATGTCATGGTATGTTATCATCACATATCATTTATATGCTGTAATTTTATGCAATTCATTAATTATGTTGGCTTGACAAACTTTTACACAATAAGACTTAGAGTATTTAAGCTGTCTATCACTAGCAAAGCTTAATGACTATCCTCAGAAAACATGCTAGCAACATGCTAATTCATGCTAACAATGTGTTTAAACATGCTATCAGCATTCTAAAATATGCTAGCAACATCCTAAAATGCTGGCAACATGTTAAATCATGTTAGCAACATAATTCATGCTATCAAAATGCTAAAACATGCTATCAGTGTGTTAAAACATGCTAACAACATGCTAAAACATGCTAGCAGCATCTTAAAACATGTTAAATCATGTTACCAACATAATTCATGCTAACAACAAGCTAATTCATGCTATCAGAATGTTAAAAAATGCTAACAACAAGCTAAAACATGCTATCAAAGTGTTAAAACATGCTAGCAACATGCTAACTCATGCTAACAACATGCTATCAAAGTGTTAAAACATGCTAACAACATGTTAATTCATGCTATCAATGTGTTAAAACATGCTAGCAAAATGTTAATACATGCTAACAACATGCTAAAAATGCTAGCAGCATCTTAAAACATGTTAAATCATGTTATCAACATAATTCATGCGATCAATGTGTTAAAACATGCTATCAAAGTGTTAAAACATGCTAGCAAAATGCTAATTCATGCTAACAACATGCTAAAACATGCTATCAAAGTGTTAAAACATGCTAACAACATGTTAATTCATGCTATCAAAGTGTTAAAACATGCTAACATGTTAATTCATGCTATCAATGTGCAAAAACATGCTAGCAACATACTAATTCATGGTAACAACATGCTAAAAAATGCTAGCAGCATCTTAAAACATGTTAAATCATGTTAGCAACATAATTCATGCTATCAAAATGCTAAAACATGCTAGCAAAATGATAATCCATGTTAACAAAATGCTAAAACATGCTAGCAGCATCTTAAAACTTTATGCAACAAATCATGTTAGCAACATGTTACTTCATGCTAATGACATGCTAATTCATGCTAGCCATGTGCTAAAACATGCATTGCATTTAAATGCTTTGCTGTCAAAAAGGACAGTAATCATATGGAGGACACCATGTTTATTCTTCCAATTTATTTGGAAAATCTTATTAAACTCAAAATGTTATTTGACAACCATAAACATTCACCACGCTCTCTAATCAGCTTCTCAGATTCTGGAATTTCGGTCAAATACAGGCTATTTTCATTGTGTATAAAACATACAATATGCTTCAAATGATTATTCATGAGTGTAAACATGCACTACTGTAGCTCCCTGTTGAAAAGTCCAGCATATGTTGGTAAGGTAGGTTTTGAAGCTGGTATTCTGGTTTGAGCTGGTTTAGGGTCCAGGACCAGTTCCTGGACCAGCATACCAGCTTCAAAACCTACCTTACCAGCATATGCTGGATTTTTCAACAGGGCTGTTGTGGAAAAAATAAAAAGAATAGCAGTCACAGCAGCAATCATTAATGTTTAAAGTTTATTACCCTATCTGTATGTAAATAATGATAATAGTATGTGCCTTTCCAGAGTAATCCTGTAGGACAGGCCATTCCACAAATAGCAGTGGTAATGTTGAGGTCATGACCACTTGAAACCTGTGAACCAGATGAATTGTGACGATTTATTTGCAAACAAAGTGCCTGGTAAGTTAAGATGTTACTTTAAACAAGATTTATGTTTATGGATATTTGTCTCCACCTGGTGTTCAAAGGAGAACTACACTGTACAGATGCTGTTCAGATGTTACTCTTTTATGACCTCTGGAGATTTAACCCTATAAAGCCTATAGTATAAGGCCTTTCAGTATAATTTTAAAATAGTCCACTTTCTTTTTTGCTGTGAAATCTTTACTAAAATTTTTATTAGGTAAACATAAGATAACATCAGGAGAAGATAAGATAACATCTCTCGAGAACGTTTATTTGTTCATATAATCATCACTGTATTGCATTGCAGTATATGCTGTGTATTGTAATTATGTATGCATATACTGGATCTGTTCTGTACCCCAGGGAGGTTTGACTTGCTGCTTTCCCTGCTCTGTCTAAGCATGGCTGCATGGACAGGCGTGGGGAGTTTTGCCCAGAACAAAACCATTCCGCCAACGCTAACTGTATGCTATAATTGTAATAAATAATATTCTTGACAAAGTGGTCCTGACTGAAATGACATTCAAGCCTGGAAACCCTTCCCAAATTCCCTTGGGATGGAAACACTGATTTACATGTCCACATTAGCAGAGCCCCAGGATCCCTCACTTATGACAAGAGGTGATTACTAAGGTCCCTGCATTCCTGAACACATAGATCACATGTTGACCACTAAGGCCCCAGGCCTTTTTAAGTTATATTTTTGGCCTTTTCATGGTTTTATTGGATAGGACAGTACAGACAAGACAGGAAAGCATGGGGTGGAGAGAGAGGAACAGGATCGGCAAAGGACCTCGAGCCGGGAATTGAACTCGGGTTGCAGGAGGCACAGTCGCGCTATGTGTCAGTGCTGCCCACGAGGCTATCATCACCAATGTGTGTCAGTGATCTTAAGGAATATTTTATCTTGCAGCAACGAGCACTGGAGAGGAGAGACGTGAGCATATCTGTGTTCCCAGAGCCCAGGTTTCTATATTCCAAGAGTCTTGGCTATTTGAGAGCATGAGTACATGACGGAAAAATGCCAAAGCTCAGTCCCCTTAAAGGGTTAGTTCACCCAAAATGTCATTAATGACTCACCTTTATATCGTTCCAAACCCGTAAGACCTCCGTTCATCTTCAGAACACAGTTTAAGATATTTTAGATTTAGTCCGAGAGCTTTCTGTCCCTCCATTGAAAATGTATGTATGGTATACTGTCCATGTCCAGAAAGATAATAAAAACATCATCAAAGTAGTCCATGTGACATCAGTGGGTTAGTTAGAATTTTTTGAAGCATCAAAAATACATTTTGGTCCAGAAATAACAAAAACTACGACTTTATTCAGCATTGTATTCTCTTCCGGAATCCTTTCCATTGAATTGATTCCACTGAATTGATTCCATTGAACTCATTGATTCCATTGAACTCATTTTCCCCAAAATTGTTTTGTCAGTCTAAATTCAGAGCTCGTTCAACTAGTTTTGTGTAACAGGCCACTGTTCTTATGTTCTGATTCCTGTGTTTTGTGCACATTAAAGAATCTGCGTTTAGTTCCTGCGCTCTCCTGATTTAAGAGTTACAGAAGACCTGACCCACAATGGATTCAACAGATGAACTTGGGTACCTTCAACAAGGTACAACCACCATCAGTGTGTGGTGTAGGTGAGCTCAGTGCTTTCTGCTAGTAATAGTAATGTATATTATTGTATACTGTATATTGTGTAGAGACTGTAACACTGTTAGAGATTAATAATAATAATAATGATAATGTAAAAATATTATTATCTGGTTCTCTGGCTCCACACCCTCCAATTTTCCAGGCTCCGCCTCATCCTTCCACCTCTCATTCTCCTTGCCTGAGCAGCACTGTAATCATCATCATTCGTACATGCATATAGAATGCTGCTGCAGGAAAGAGTCCTAAAACCCTGAAATAGATTAGAATTTTTGGACTTTTTTTGTTTTGAATGGGTAATGTCCCAAAACTGCACTATCAAAGTTTCCACAAATCACAACAGTGAAGTTAAGGACTCCAGGAAAGGTTAACTGACCAAAGCCACACCATGAAAGATTTCACAAATCCGGATAGTGATATTAATGACTCAGGGAAGGGATAACCGATCAAAACTGAAATGTGAAGCTTTTCACAAATCACAATTGTGAAGTTAAGGACTCCGGGATGGGTTAATGACCCTTTCACAAATCAGAAAAATGAAGTTAAACAATCAGAGAAGGGTTAACTGACCAAAACTGCACTGGGAAAGTTTTCACAAATTAGGACAGTGGTATTAATGACCCAGGGACAGGATAACTGACCAAATCTGTACTATAAAACCTTTCACAAATCACAATGGTGAAGTTAAGGAAGGGTTAACCGACCAAAACTACACTGTGAAAGTTTGTACAAATCACAAGAGTAAATTTAAGGTTCACGGTTGTTTTATTTATAGAGCACATTTAAAAACAGCAAGCATGACTGACCAAAGTGCTGAACAATAAAGCGAAGGAAAAAGAAAGTACAAAGTGCTACATACATTCACATCATATACTCATACTGAATTAAAAGCTAAAGAGAAAAAGTAAGTTTTAAGAGAAGATTTAAAAATAGTTATAGACTGTGCCGATCTGATATAGTCCGGGAGACTGTTACACAGCCTGGGGCTAGCGATAGCAAAGGCTCTATCATCTCTCTGCTTTAATCGTGATCTGGGGACACAGAGAACTCTTATCACCGGATCTCAGATTTCGTGTGGGATTGTAGGGGTGGAGTAGCTCTGACAGATAGCTTGGTGACTGGTTATTTAGGGATTTAAAAACAAAAAGAAGAATTTTGAATTCAATTCTAAAATGTACAGGTTGTTACGTTACAGAGGGGTCGGACACAGAGATGTACAAGTAAGTAGTCTTTATTAGAACCAGTGAGCATAGATAGCAGTGCAGGAGTGAAGTGACGATAATGATGATGATGAGAGGGGTGAATAGAGATAGTTACAGTCCTTTCTGTTTTCAAATGAATGAGTCTTTGGAATCGCTGGAGCTGGAGATCGCTGGAGACAAAGGAGCACTCACACATGGACTAGGAACACACTGGGAGAACGGGAGACACAGGAGACACAGGAGACACAGGAGACACAGGAGACACAGGAGACACAGGAGACACAGGAGACACAGGAGACACAGGAGACACAGGAGACACAGGAGACACAGGAGACACAGGAGACACAGGAGACACAGGAGACACAGGAGACACAGGAGACACAGGAGACACAGGAGACACAGGAGACACAGGAGACACAGGAGACAGGTAAGTAGAGAGCGGTGAGTCCTTGAGGTAAGCATACACTTAAGTATCTGCAAACGAGACCGGACATGGAGTGCTGTGTGTGAGTGCTCTTTGTAGTGGTGCTGATGAGTGTGATAATGACGTGCAGGTGGCGGTGATCAGTACTTCGGTGATTGAGTGCACCGTGATTAGTGGATGGTGGAGCCTGACGTGTCTGTGACACAGGTAACCGGTGCAACGATTTCAAAATTGGGGTAACATGATCAAATTTGCGTTTTCTTTTGAGAAATTTTGCAGTGGCATTTTGCACTAGTTGAAGACGGGCAATAGAGGATTTGGACATCCCATAATAAAGAGAATTGCAATGGCGCATGGATCGCAATCTCTAAGGTTTTTTCGGAGAGTGAGGATCTAATCTTAGAGAAGAGATGTAGCTGAAAAAAACAAGAACTAATCACAGAGTTTATTTGTTTTTCAAATTTGAGGTTCTGGTCCCAAAAAACACCTAAGTTTTTAATGCAGGATGAGGTAAAAGGAGTAAGGTAGTCCAGGGGCCGCATTCACAAAACATTTTATCTTACCACTAAGAGTTCTCCTAAATGGCAGTAAAAGTTCTTAGCTAAGAGTTTTCTCTTAAGACCTATTCACAAAGCTGCTGAGACAAACTTTTACTAAGGAATAGACTGAAGTCTTAAGCTAAGAGTAAGGGCGGGGTTGACCTCGTTGCTATGGAGTAAACACACAGTGATTGGCTGATGGGGAGGAGTCAGCGATTTAATCATAGAAATATTGTAGAATGAGGCGTCATGTTTCCATATTAAAATAAAGGTTTTAAAATACAAATGTTGCCATATTCAAACAAATATTTTTTAATTAAAATGTTGCCATATTCAAATAAAGGTTTTAAAATGTAGGCTAAGTGTCACTAATTAAACTAATATAGTTAATTGTCCACCTCTTGGATGTCTGCATCTCAAGAGAATGCAAAATGCAAGCGACAAATTATGTTTTATAAACAAAGTTTGGGAGAAACACATTCAAATGGTCTTTCTAATCAGCTCGAGAGGAGGAATACACAGACGAGAGCCGACTCGCATATAGTTACTTTGACAGTTTTCTGTATCCCTCCGCCACCCCACTCTTCTCTCTCGGAGAACAGGAAGAACTTTGGGTTTGGGCTAAATTCTAAGCTCAGAGCCCTCGATCCCCTTGGACAGCACACCAAATACGCTTATTTTTATTTTTTTTAATTTTTTTACTCTATTTAATCATTTGTAAGTGTGAACTCATGAAAACCACTGCCACAGGTAATCGGACAATATTTATTTTTTTGTTAAAGATTTTTTTTTTTTTTGGCGTCTCATCAAAATATATTGCATTTATGAAGAAAAAGTTCAGCACCTAAGGATCTATCGCTATTGTCTCAATGGTGTATAGTGTCTTTGGGTGGATTATGATTGTTTGTGATTTGGTCTTAGTGACTTAGGACTCCTCTTGACTACTCCTAACGTTTCACAGATTTAAGAGCTAGTTTTAGCGCTAAAATGTTTTGTGAAATAATCTTAGAGCAAAAATTTAGGACTCCTAAAATTAGGACTGACACGCCCATTATTTTTAAGAGTTTCTCCTAAATCAGCAAGTTAGGAGCTACTTTTAGCCTTAAGATGTTTTGTGAATACGGCCCCAGGTCGATGTTTTTGCTCCCAGAGCTATCATGGGGGCCAAAGACTATAACCTCGGTTTTTGATTCGTTCACGAACAAAAAATTGTGAGAGAACCACAATTTCACTTCATCTAGGAATACAAAAAGAGTTTCCAGAGCAGCATTTGAGTTACGTTTCAGGGGTAAATAGATTTGGGTATCATCTGCATAGCAATGAAATGATACACCATGTTTTCTGAAGATGGAGCCCAGAGGAAGTAAGTACAGAGAAAAGAGAATAGGTGCAAGAATTTACCCTGCGGTACTCCACAAGAGAGCTGAGTAGGTGATGAAGAGAAGTTACCTAATCTAACAGAGAAGCTTCTATTTGTCAAATAAGATTTAAACCAACTGAGGACAGTTCCCTGAATGCCCACAGAACTTTCCAGACGGGACAGGAGAATGATCAACTGTATCAAAAGCCGAGGTTAGGTCTAATAGTATCAAAATCACAGATTCACCAGAGTCAGTCGCTAATGGTATATCATTAAAAACCCGTAATGAAGCAGACTCTGTGCTGTGTAGAGGCTTAAAACCAGATTGGAAAGTTTCAAAAATGTGATTAGAGCTAAGAAAAGACTGCAGCTGAATAAAAACAGTTTTTCCCAAAGCTTTAGTAAGAAAAGGAAGAGTCGAGATAGGTGAAAATGATTGAAATCACTATCATCAAGTGAAGGTTTCTTGAGAAGAGGAGTGACAGTAGCTTCTTTAAGGCTATCAGGGATAGTCCCTGAACATAAGCATTTATTCAGAAAAGACACAAGACATGGCCCAACTATATCAAAAATTTGTTTCAAAGAACGAGTAGGAAGAATATCATTAGGACAAAAAGTAGGTTTCAAATGATCAATAATTTCTCTGAAAGACTGAAGATAAACTGGGTCAAAAACACTCCATATGGCTGGAGAACAACAAAAGTCAGGTGAAACATTAGCCACTGGTTGCAACTGAGATCTTAGAGCAGTGATCTTCTCGAGAAAAATCTTGAGAAACCTTCACAAAATGACACTGAGGGATTGGAAATCACATTCACAGGAGGATTTAAAACAGAGTCTAACAGAAAATAAAGCTTTGGAGCAATTATGATTTGTAGCAATTAAACTAGAAAAGTACTTAGACTTAGCAGATTTCACAGTTTTCCGAAAAACACCAAGACAATTTTTAAGCATTTCATAAGAAATTTGCAATTTGTCCTTTTTCCATTTACGTTCTACACTTCTACAGGCTCGCCTCAGAGTGCGGATGTTATCATTAATCCATGGTTCTGTTTTGATTTGAGACTTTTTAGGTTTAAGAGGAGCAGTGGTATTTAAAACCTTTAAAGACGAAATTTAAAGACTCCAGGAAGGGTTAACTGACCAAAAATGTACTGTAAAAGATTTCACAAATCAGAATAGCTAAATTAAGGACTAAGGAAAGGTAGCCTGACGTGGTCATACTCAATTCTAGTCAGAATATGAGTCTGATACTGCTCCATTGGGCTTTGATTATGGGGGCGTATTTCAACCGATCCAGGAAAGTCCTCAATTGGATAGACCTACAACCAATCAGAGCTACAGAGTAAGTGACGTATGTTGAGTGACGCATAGTTGTCAACAGAACTCTTCTTAGCGACCATCGGGGCCAGCTGATAAATCAAACTTTTGCTGAATCCCGTAGGAAGGACGGCAAAGACATCTTTCCCATCGACAAATGCCTTGATCGCGGTCCTCTGTTCCTCTTTTAAAATTAATGCGCTGTCGATATCTTCTATAACGGACGCGATGGCGGAATCTACACATCTCAGTTCTTCAACAACAGCCACCATTGTTGTAAACTAATTGACCTTTCGCAAAGACCCGCCCCCCTTAGTCACTGTTGCTTTGTCCAACAAGCCGTGGCGCTGTCACGAGTGGAAAATACATCGCGGAGCAAAGAGGAAACTGACAACACATCGACAGACGAGACAGAGCAGGTTACTTATGATATTAAACAAAGTCCCAGCTTTCAAACTGTGTAGTTATTAAAAAAATTCAAACAATAAAAACCGTTTTGTGGCTCTTTAATGGGTTGTGACCATGATCGTGACAGATTGCTGTAGCGCCTCAGCTCAAGAGGCTCGTGAACCGATCACCTCTTCCTACTAGTCCATTTATAGCATCAAATAAACATGAATGAACATGAGAATGAATGTTATTTCAAACGCGGAAAGACGTCAATATGCACAATTTTTCAAGTTTAACTCCACCGAGGTTAATCTTCTAACTCCTGACTGCTTTGTCGGACAAAATGGCGGATGCGGCGTTCTGATTGGTTAGATCGCTTGTCAATCAAACTCCCCAAACGCTCTTTGATGAGGTGGCTGATTACGTTTCTGGTGATAATCTGTCAATCATCGCCCTGACAATGTGATTGGTCCGAACAGTTTCTGTTCGTGCATAATTACTCCTCTACGGATCGAGTGCAGACCGAACTTCCCGACCTAAAAATGTTGTGGGCGGGGCTAAGTTCGGCTGGCATCCAGGCTAAAGGAAAGGGTTAACTGACAAAAGCAATACTGTGAAACCTTTCACAAATCACAATAGTGAAGTTACGGAACCAAGGAAGGGTTAAATGACCAAAATTACACTGTGAAATGAGTCACAAATCACAATAGTCTATTTGAGCTTAGCATGAGCAGGCTAGATGACCATTCTTTAAACACGAGATGATTTATCAAACGTCTTGGGAAAAAAGGGGACAGAGCAATGACAAATCACTGCAACGCGATAAAATATGATTGTGAAAGTTTTCACAAATCAGGCTCAATCTGAAACAAGTGATTTTGTATTCCAGCAGTCTGCATGTTTATAATCGTTAAATATGAACGCCTATTTGTTCCCACAAAAATAAGCACATTTGTATGTATTCATCAGTTTTGATCAGTATTTAGTTATTGTGCAAATTCTAGACAGCTGTACTTTTTGCACACGTTCAATTTGCTTAAATGAATAACTGATGTGAACAAGAAAATAAGTTTTCAGAGATCTCAACTGAAGCTAAAGTGATTGAGAATAAAAAAAGTGTTATATTTATTAGTTGTATTACTTCACCCTCTAGTGGCTATAAAGCTTCATCACATCCCAAGCATAAAAAACTGCTGCATTTATTAATGGAAAAACTTTACAGCAGCTTAGTAAAGTTCGTGTTGTGGATTTTGTTTGTTTGAAGAAAAGAAACACCTTCATATTACTCATTCAGTGAATCTAGGTCAGAAGGTTATGAGCAAATAGACTTTATTATATGGCATGTTTTCAATGCAAGCTAAAATCAGCATCAAACATACCTAAACATTGCCAGAGTGATATTTAGATGATTCGAGGGGGGAAAAAAACACAAATTAGTGTTATAAAGTCAAGGGTAAAGCAGTCACACAGATATAAAACCTACTATACAATCCTCACTCTTTCAAAACAAACTTAAGACAGTCGATTCTTACAACAGATAAGTCAGTAATATAAGGTAAAACCCCTACCAAAGAGAAGAATTAGCATGTAAATGACTTGTTAAACGTGGTGTTCATTGTACAAGCTGTCAGATAGTCACATGTCCCAGAGAAAGGTGTGGAACGGCAAGGCCACAGTTTAAGAGATGGAAACTAAGGCAAGAAAACACACAGACAAGACTAGAAACAGGAGTGTATCAACTGTAGAGCAAATAAAAAGCATTTCCTTTTAAAGTCAAATTAAGAAGGCTGACGGGTGTAATTTCTAAAATCAATTAACGAACAGAAACTTTATGACAAAGATATGATTCATTAAACATGAGGGTGAAATTCTGCTCTCAGGCCACCAGAACTGCTCACAGCACTATTGCCTCGAACATCACGTCTAAACGGCTTTCGGTCAATAACAAAAACAGCAGAGTCACTTTGCACTGACAACTCATGACATCTTAGTCTTATGCAGGCTCACAGTCATTCAAAAGAGGTCGTTACACAATTCTGGGCGTAAATAACGGCAACAGGTTATACCTGCTTTACCAAGAGGAGTGACTTCTGATTTGCTGGGGAAGAAAGTAGACATTGTTTGCTAAAAAAGGGGGACACGTCATTGATCATTTCTCATAAATGGCGCAGATTAAACTACAGATGATTACGTTTAGACCCTCTATGCAAAGTGCTCGTGTTCTGTCAGTAGTCCGTTTGTATAAATATCTGCTACTGTCGCTCACACGTGTCTATACTGCATCCCATCCTTCATTGTGTTAGGTAAGAAATACTATATTACACCTCCACCAGAAGATCTGAGTATGTGAATATGGACAGGGTACATTGAATTATTCTTGTGAGGAAGATCTTCTGTGCGATTAGGTCTTCTTCTTGAGCTCTTCGAAGCGTCGTGACAGGTCGTCGAAGTCGATGTCGTCTGACGTGCCGGCGTTCGCTCCGAAGGAGGAGGCTGGGAGTGTGTCGGGAACAGACGGGAGCTCGGGAAGGTTGGAGTTGTCGTAGATCTGAGCAGATGGAGATGGGCCTAGAGAGAAAACAAGAGCTTTTAGGAATATGATTATCATAATGGGAGTGGAGGGAAAATCATATTAGGAGAGAACACATACCTGGGATGACCTGGGAAGAATCAGAGGGTTTGTATGACAAATCGTCGATCTTAATAAAGCACATGAAGACACGTTAACAATGATTCACACATTTACAGCAACTAATAATCAATACTGATACTGTGAAGGATTAGTATTAATTTGCTTTCATTAGTGTGAAACAATCTGGATGTGAGTTATGATGAGTTAGAACAGTGAACGTGTGGACCTCATTTATAAAGACGTGCGAAGAAGAATCCTAAATGTCAACATACAGAAATCTCCTAACAACCATATGCACAAAAGATGTCCTAAATACATCCCACTATATATGACGACAAATAAGGTATTTAAAGGTATATTATATATTATAAAGGTATAAGGTATTTTTTTAATAATCAATTATCACTGCTTTTGTCATTTTTCACAAGATGGACAAAATTTGTCACCAAAAAAGTCATTCGGTTTAACCAAAATTTCGGTTTTACCGAATGACGATATTTTCAATCAATGCTAACAGGCTGATATCTAGCTAGCAAAAGGACAATCAAACATTTTATATTTAGAACAAGTTTTTAAATTATTACAACATTTTCCATGTTTTATAGCGGTTGCACCGAATGACCTGATGTTTCGGGACATGCGTATGAGAGTGAAAACATGAATTTTTCAGATAGTTAAATGAGAGTTAGTTACTTTGCTTCATGACCATGTGGTCCTTTGCAGGTGTCTGAATGATGTCACATCCGGTCACATGATATTGACCACATGACTTGATCCAAAATGGTCCCTTTATATTGGTTACTCCGAATGACATCAATGAAATTCATTCATCTGGACATTCTTTCTCATAACAAAGCAACGACTTCTACACATAATTTTAACACCATTTTGCATTATGTTGATATATGATGTTATAAAATCAGGCCAGAATAAAAAATATATACATTTATTACTTTTAAGATATTTTAATCACAAATGAAATGGCTGTATTGGCGTTTGGACGGTTAAACCGAATGACCTTTTGACACTTCAAAATCTTTAAAATACCTTTATATGAAGCAAAATATAATTAAAACCTTTTGGATTCAATGAAAGAGAATTAGTTGTACTACTTTACATACTTTGAATGTCATATCTCTCATATATATATATATATATATATATATATAATTTTTTTATGAAAATCATTTAGAATTAAATAACTTCAGTGATGTAATTATCACAAAGCAATTGTTAATTTGCACATATAATATTATTAATGCATATTGTGATATTTACTGCACTATTACATTACTGGTACGAGCGCAAATTTTTTTTTTAATATATGCTCTTTAGTTGATGTGCGCATTAAGAACATTTTTGCCTTTCTGATTTATATGTTCCTCCCTTTGACATAGGATGAAATCTATGGCGTTATTTTACTGTCAATTGTCGAGAGCACATTATTGTGACGCGAGAGCATATCAATGTAATGCGCGAGCGCAAATCTGTCCGCTCGCGCGCGGATTTCCTCTGCTCTCGCGCAAATCTGTCCGCTCGCGCGCGGATTTCCTTTGCTCTCGCGCAAATCTGGACGCGCGCGCTCAAATATACAGTGCTCTCTTATGAACTGCCTCTCCTCTCGCTCAGATATTGCGTGTGCACGCTCAAACTGTTTCCTGCGCGCTCAAACTGCACATGTGCGCTCACGAATCTCTCCGTGCTCTTGCAGAAATTAATTTGCTTTTGGATTAAATGCTGTCAAAAGTTATAAACCAATCAGAAGAGACGACTGATCCATGAAAATGCTACATGGAATCTTATTGGCTGAGAGTGAACTGCGCCTGGAATTCTTTCGACAAAGATATGTATTTTATTTATTCACAATTTAATAATATTTATCAAATGTAACCTAGTCTAACTGCATCACATTACAGGTCAAACCCCTATTTATCTAAACAAACAAACAAAAAATGTTTCTTAAAGTTATTGTGGTCATACGTTTTGTGTTGAATTTTTTTAAAAAAAAATAGGTAACATTTTACAATAAGGTTTTTATTTGTTAACATTAGTTAATGTATTATCTAACATGAACTAACAACGTGCAATACATTACTGTAATTATTAATCTTTGTTAACATTAAAAATACAGCTGTTTGTTGGTTGTTTACTTCACAGTGCATTTAATAATGTTAACAAATACAACATTTGATTTTAATAACGTATTAGTAAATGTTGAAATTAACATTAACAAATATTAATAAATGCTGAAGAAGAGCAATTCATTATTAGTTAATGTTAACTAATGCAGTTAAATAATGTTAACGCAACCTTATTGTAAAGTATTACCAACAAACATCTTCTGATTTAAGACCGAACAAGATCAGGTCAAATCGTCATTCCCTTAATACTTAATGTGGAGATCACATATACCACCATAGTCAATTTCTTTTGAGGTCTGGTATAAAACATGACATACAAAAATACCTAAGCTCTTGTGTATGCACGATTAAGCAAAAGAACGCGATCTTATTCCTAAATGACAACGATTCGGTTATGTCTATTAAACCTTTTGAAATTACAGTCATACCAGAATATTTAAACCTGCTTTTGCATTGCTGCTGAAAGCAGTGGTCATGTAAGCTATATGTTTTAAACAGCTTCACAAAGTGTTTTCAACAACATACTATTGCTACATCTGTGTTGCAAACATTAAATAATAATGCAAGTATTGCAATAACAATTTATAGTCTGAATATACACTGATTTCAGCAATTAAAATAAGTAGCTAAATGAACGTTGAAACTAATGTTGTTACACTGTTCTGCCAGTAGGTGGTGACCAGTGACTGTTAAAATGTATTTGATGTATCAGAATCATTAATTCCAGACCTCAAAAGAAATTGACTATGGTGGTATATGTGATCTCCACATTAAGTATTAAGGGAATGACGATTTGACCCTGATCTTGTTCGGTCTTAAATCAGAAGATATTTGTTGGTAATACTTTACAATAAGGTTGCGTTAACATTATTTAACTGCATTAGTTAACATTAACTAATAATGAATTGCTCTTCTTCAGCATTTATTAATATTTGTTAATGTTAATTTCAACATTTACTAATACGTTATTAAAATCAAATGTTGTATTTGTTAACATTATTAAATGCACTGTGAAGTAAACAACCAACAAACAGCTGTATTTTTAACGTTAACAAAGATTAATAATTACAGTAATGTATTGCACATTGTTAGTTCATGTTAGATAATACATTAACTAATGTTAACAAATAAAAACCTTATTGTAAAATGTTACCTATTTTTTTTTAAAAAAATTCAACACAAAACGTATGACCACAATAACTTTAAGAAACATTTTTTGTTTGTTTGTTTAGATAAATCGGGGTTTGACCTGTAATGTGATGCAGTTAGACTAGGTTACATTTGATAAATATTATTAAATTGTGAATAAGTAAAATACATATCTTTGTCGAAAGAATTCCAGGCGCAGTTCACTCTCAGCCAATAAGATTCCATGTAGCATTTTCATGGATCAGTCGTCTCTTCTGATTGGTTTATAACTTTTGACAGCATTTAATCCAAAAGCAAATTAATTTCTGCAAGAGCACGGAGAGATTCGTGAGCGCACATGTGCAGTTTGAGCGCGCAGGACACGTTTGAGCACGCAGGAAACAGTTTGAGCGTGCACACGCAATATCTGAGCGAGAGGAGAGGCAGTTCATAAGAGAGCACTGTATATTTGAGCGCGCGCGTCCAGATTTGCGCGAGAGCAAAGGAAATCCGCGTGCGAGCGGACAGATTTGCGCGAGAGCAAAGGAAATCCGCGTGCGAGCGGACAGATTTGCGCTCGCGCATTACATTGATATGCTCTCGCGTCACAATAATGTGCTCTCGACAATTGACAGTAAAATAACGCCATAGAAATCCAATTTATGATCGAATCCGCTCATAAGTTCACTTGATAAATGAGGCCGTGTTTGTCAGTGCGGTTGGAGTAGAAAGTTTTCCTGTAAGCATCTCATGCACAGTGGAGGAGATTTTGGGGTAAATGCTTCAAGATGAATGCCTCAAACAGCAAAATCAGAAGAAAAATGATTGTATTTTTGTATAAAGGCAATGAATCATGTTAAGTCCACCCCTCAATTATAATAATATTCATATCTTACTGGTCCAAACAATAGACATTTTCTTTATGCAAAATACAATTGCTTTATTTTATTCTCATTTTGAGGCGACGCATGAACTGGACATGTTCTTGGCAGCCCATGTGCGATTCACCTTTTTAGTATATTTTTCTGTATATGACTCTCATACAGCATATGAATGTCTACTTAAATACTTAAAAAGCATTTCCCCCAAAAAGTCAAACATTTGGTGCCCGAGAGATCAGAATGCAGTGTTTTCGATCCGCAGCACATGCCTGTGAGGCTCCCTGTGTGAGATCAGAGGCCGGCTGCTCCAGCTGGACGACTAGGCTGGATGTAACTAAGCCTAGCATAGAGCAACTTTTTTAGGTCCAGCTGGTGCAACCGGCCCCAGAGGACTGACAACAGACAGCGTGTGAACTGTAATAAACTGCTCTTCCCTGAAAGGTGAACAGGTCGTCTCCGTCTGTCTGGAAGGGTGGGGGGGGGTGCTGAACTTGAACTTACAGACTCATAGGTGGGGGGGCAGCTGGGGAGCTGTGGGGGCTGCCCTCCTCTCACTGGAGGCTGGAAGTTGCTAAAGCCATCATAGGTGCCAACGGGACCATTAAAGGGCTCCTGTAGGGGAGAAAAATGATTTGAAATGGACTTTTTTCAGCTTAACAGACTGGTCAAGTAGAGCTGCACAATTAATCATTAAAAGATCACAAAGTTGATTTAAACACCCACTTATCTTATTCCTAAATGACAATGGTTCGGCTCCATGTCTATTAAACCTTATAAGTGTACGATAACAGCGAACATTCAGATCTGCATTCTGAGCCAGATAGAGCCGTTGTCATGTAAAACAGCTTCACAAAAGTCACAGTATCATTATTTCTGTCTTACAATAATTCAGATCATCACAGAAGTACTGGAATAAAAGTTTATAGCTCAGATATAAACACTGATGTCTACGGAAGCGATCAAAATAGAATAAATCACCTTTGAAAATATCTTAACGCTTCAAATAAAGATGGTATCAATTACATGATTACACCAGTAGGTGGCAACAATTGACTGTTAAAATGTATTGGTCATTGAATCATTGATTGAAGAGATTTGTTCAAAAACGCCGATTCATCCATTAATGAAACAAGCGAAGTCTTTTTGAGTGAGTCATTGAATTATTCACTCAACTCGACTTTTCCCAAAAATAAGTAATTCAGATTATTTTTTTAATTAGACTGCAGAATTTAACATTTTGTCAGAACCTCTAGTAAATTACATGTTATTTTGTTTAGTTGTCTATTTGGAATTGTGTGAGAATCTCTATTTTTAACCAAATATTTGTGATTCTCAATTTATCCTGAATCATGCAGCTCTATGGTCACGTGATATTAGCTAGATAGATGTTTGTCTTACAGCTCCTTTGGGCATTGGGTAGTTGAAAGCCGTGGGCATGGGCATGGGCATTGGCATGGGCATAGGCATTCCGACAGCGGGAGTGGTAAACCCTCCTCCTCCACCGCCTCCGCCACCTCCTGGCTTCTTGAAGTCGCTGTTCACATCAATCAGATCGGCCTCTTCACCCGGACACACCTCTGGCTGTGAATGTTACAGAAGCGTACAGTTTGAAACAAGTGTTGCTTATAGAGATGAACGAGTTGGAAAGGAAGTGGAAATAGATTCTTACCCGAACCATAGCATCAGGTTCATAGGGAACGTTGTAGTTTTTGGCGATCTCGATGAGGTAACGCTCCACCAAAATCTTGGGAGGGGCTTCCACGCTCAATTTGTGCATAAGCTACAGAAAGATAGCTCAATATGAAAATACAACAGCTTATAGAGTCTACCGCTTAAATATTTATGATACCCGGAATATGGAATGGTTTCTCCATCAATTTAAGATTAGGGAATCAAAGTAAAAGGAGTATCTCTGACTGCTTAAAGCTGGAATACATTACATCTGAACAGATTTTAAAACAAATCTTGGCAAAAGTTCAGATCAGGTTTTCTGTTACATGCCAAAAAACTAATACTTAAAGCTTTAAATGACTTAAAGTAGCTTTGAAAATGCCTTAATCAAATTATGAGCAATATTAATATGGGTTCATTTAATGCCCACCACCTCCAAACAAACATGTTTCATCATACCCTGTCATTAACTGTTCCAATCTGGTTTGTCCTACACAGCTTTCCATACTCTTTGCTGTATTTGGCACACAGCTGATCTGAAACCTGTGAAAGAGTGGGGAAAAAGACATGAATGATTCATTCTAGATCTCCAGAGACAGATTTAAGAGACACAAATTATACCCACAATCTTCAGTTCTGCCACTTCTGACTGCAGTCGAGGAGCAGCCCAGATGAGTGTGGACACTGCTTCCTGTAGGCCAGGGTCCAGTTCCCTGAAGAGAGGATGGAGAAATTAAAGAACATGGCTGCATCCAAAATCACATGCTTCCCTACCATATAGTAGGCGGAAAACTGTGCGTGCCAAAATAAGTTAACAGTACTCAGAGTAGGCAAAAGTACCTGGACAACCTACTACTTCCGGGGAGATTCTGAAGTGTACATATGATGGACACTTTTCTATACCATGAGGCCATGAGAGAGGATTTGTGAATGGCAGTGAGCCGTCGTCATGTATAGGTATGAAACAGCTTCACAAACAGTCTTTTCAACCACACAGTATCATTATTTCTGTCTTACAAATATTCAAATTATCACAGAAGAACTGGAATAAAAGTTTATAGTTCAGATATAAACACTGATGTCTACAGTAGAGATCAAAATACAGTAAAATCTCCTTTTAAAGGCAACTTGACGCTTCAAATAAAGATTGTATCAATTACAATGTTACACCAGTAGGTGGTGACAAGTCACTAGCTATGTTTCCATCACCCTGTTTTTTGCACATTTTAAAGTATCGCATCAGAAATTAGTGATAGAAACGGCAAATAAAAAAAATCCCTTAATTCACTACAAAGTTTTTTTTACGCTCACTTTAGGTAGTCTTTGACTTGAGTTCACGCGAGTAATGGGAGATTACGAGAAATGCATTTGCTGAATAAATTCTGATGTAGCGAACATTAAACCCACGTGACTAATCGGCTGTTTCAGCTGATGCCGTTTTATTTACAACTTGATGGAAACGCACCTAATTCGCATTTGTTTGTTTTTTTGCAAACTTTGAAAAGGATGGAAACCCAGCTTCTGAATCATTCATTCAAGAGATTTGTTTAAAAACGCTGATTCATCCAGCAATGGAACAAGTATTTATGAGTGAGTCATTGAATCATTCACTCAACCCAATTTACAAAAAAAAAAAAAGAAGATAGTCAGAACCACTAGTAAAATTTTGTTTAGTAGTCTGTTCAGAATCATGGGAGAATCGTGATCTCTATTTGCTTCAAATAAAGACTTTATCAATTACATTGTTACACCAGTAGGTGGCGACAAGTGACTATTAAAGAATATGTTTGTCACTAGCTATGTTTCCATCTCCCTGTTTTATGCGCATTTTGAAGTATCGCATCAGAAACGAGTGATAGAAACGTCAAATTTCGAAGAAAAAAAACCCCTTAGTTTGCAAAAAAGTTTTTACACTTGCTTGAAGTGGTTTTTGAGTTGTGCGAAAAAGAGTTAATGTGAATAATTGGAGACGAAAAAGCATTTGCCGAATAAATTCCAATGTAGCGAACATTAAACCCACATGACTAATTGGCTGTTTCTGCTGATGCCGTTTTATTTACAACTTGATGGAAACGCACCTAATTCGCATTTGTTTGTTTTTTGTGAACTTTGAAAAGATTTGCTTCACGTTTGGATGGAAACCCAGCTTCTGAATCTTTCATTCAAGAGATTTGATCAAAAACGCTGATTCATCCAACAATGAAACAAGAATTTAGGAGTGAGTCATTGAATCATTCACTCAACCCAATTTATAAAAAAAAAAATAAAAAAAATTGTGATTCCAAATCACCTTTTAAAAGCAACTTGATGCTTCAAATAAAGAGTGTATCGATTACATTGTTACACCAGTAGGTGGCGACAAGTGACTGTTAAAACATTTATTTGTCACTAGCTATGTTTCCAGCACCGTGTTTTATGTGCATTTTGAAGTATCGCATCAGAAATTAGTGACAGAAAAAAACAACAACAAAAAAAACCCCTTAATTTGCAAAATTTTTTTACACTTGAACTGATTTTTGAGTTGTCCGAAAAAGAGTTAATGTGAATAATAGGAGATGGAAAAGCATTTGCCGAATAAATTCTAATGTAGTGAACATTAAACCCACATGACTAATTGGCTGTTTCCGCATTTTATTTACAACTTGATGGAAACGCACCTAATTTGCATTTGTTTGCAAACTTTGAAAAGATTCGCTTCACGTTTGGATGGAACCCCAGCTACTGAATCATTCAAGAGATTTGATCAAAACGCTGATTCATCCAGCAATAAAACAAGTGAAGTATTGAGCAAGAGTCATTGAATCAATCATTCAACCCAATTTACAAAATAAAATAAAAAAAGTTTGTCAGAACCTCTAGTAAAATATTGTTTAGTTGTCTATTCAGAATCAGAGAATCATGATCTCTATTTTAAAAAAAACAAACGTGATTCTAAATTTATCCATAATCATGCAGCTCAATCGTGAAGTAAATACTTATTCAAAATACTGAAGAGTATGTGATTTTGGACGCAGCCCAAGAGCATAACGTCACATTTAATGAGAAAAAAACAAAAGGTTACTCACTTCATGGACTGTATTAAGCCAAATCGGGTGAGCAGCAAATCACAGTATAACTCCAGGATCTCCATGGCCTCCACCAAATAATCTTCCCTGATGATGTGCTCGACTCTGATTCTCGCACGCTCATCTTTACCCGCCGACAAGTAGTCTGCAATTTCCTTGCGAGCCTTCTGGGCTAATTCGGCTAATTCAAATCAAACAGATTAAGTTAGATCAACTTAGCCCATCCAAAATTTCAAAATATGTGCAACTTGTAGACAACCAAAACTTACTTTTCTTCTTCTCCAGAAGTTTGAGGCGGTTTATGACCAGCCTGAGATTGACACGGAGTCTCTCAGATTTGAACCCTCCACCAAGCATGATGGGGCTCTGCGGACAAGAACCAAACATCAGGTTAAAGCAACAGAAAGGACTCAAATTGAAGGTCATAACAGTCTCTCATAGGGCTGGGTAAAATAAATATTGATTTCTCGATTTTAATCGATTCTCATTTTTTTACGAACCGATATCGATTCTTAAATCCCAAGAATCGATTAGTCTAGTCTGTTTTCAGTTGATGAATGAGCAGAATATGTAGCGCCTCCCATCCAATAAATCGCAATAATCTTTGTGCTTTGTTACTTTTGATATGAAGCAAAGTCTCAGATTTCAAATTATTATGAGATTCAGAAAATAAATACTGTTGTTTAATGTGACGTGACGGATCGCTTTAGCGCCTCAGTTAAAGAGAAGCATGTGAACATCCTCTCCTCCGCTTTAATACCAGTTACAGCGCAAAATAACATGCATGAACATCTGAAGGTATGTTAAAATATACAGTACAACTTACTGAAATCCGTATCATGTCTCGTGTAATCGCTTAATCCTTTCAACCTCAGAAAGACGTCAATAAAAGCTTGTAAACAATGTCGCGTAACGTCACATTTACCTCAGAAAAACACATTCAGTGACCATAAACTCATTAGTCAGCTAGAAAAGTGAACTCTAGAAAGCAACATTCGGATAAATATATCTATGCACCATTACATATTTATTATAATTTTTAATGTTCTTCAATATTTAATGCATGTTTGAATAAATCAGTTATGACAGCCGTGATTTAAATGTTTATATTTAAAAAAAAAAATGAATTGGAGTAGAAATATGATTATGTAACTCTAAACTTTATAATAAAAATATCATTGAGTGTAATTTAATTGTTTGTATATAAATAAGGTTAAACCTTCAGTATTATTATAGTAGTACCAGCTGACTCCCATGTGTAGTTTACAGCATTAGTTGAGAGATTTGTTTCCTCTAGAAAATTTGCCATGTGCTGAAACTGAAATACTACATCCAAAATAATCAAAATCGAATCGAAAGCATGTGAATAGTAATCGAATCGAATCGTGAAAATTGTGTCGATACCCAGCCCTAGTCTCTCACATGTTATTGAAGATACTCATCACAAAGATCTGTGTTAGATACGCCTCCTGTTTGGTGAGTGATGTCACTGCCATATCATGACAACAGTGAGCAATTAGAAACCTGATCATTTTAGATAAAAGTAGCCCCTTATGTTCAAAAAAGCATAAATAGTACCACGGTATCCGATCAAAATACCGTGGATCCGTTACTTTTGTTCTGAATTATATTTACAAGTACAAGTACTACACATTATTTTTCATTACTACTTTACAAATACTACAAAGAATACCAAAGCACGTCCAAAGATATGGTAATAATCTAACACTTTAAAAAAAAAAACACTGCCTTATTTGTCGGATTCCCTCACATATCCCGACAGCTGAGTCACAACAGCCAAAACAAGATTATAAAGTGCGATAAAACAGAGCGATAGTCTTTCTGACAAACAGTCACTTGTTAATATTTACATGGATAGATTTAATTAATCTACATTGATTACTTCAGAAGACATAAATAATATTTAAACCCGTTTTCGAGTCGTTAGAAATCTGACTGTTCAAACCAGGAAGAGTCTCGAATAGCGGCTAATGGGCTAATTCAGTAAACAAAACCTACAGACACATTAACAAATCATCATAAAAGCCTAATAAACGGTACATAAGATATAACAAAAGTCATATTTACATGTGAATTCCTCTTCAGACGCTGGAAATAGCTCGGTTTCGTTGAAGGATTGACGGACAGCTCTGTTAGCATTCACTTCCGCATCGGACGTGACTTCATTCATGACGAAACACGTCACGTGGTCGCCAGTGGAAAATCGCTTATGATGGGGAAACCCCGTCACCAGGGCGGACAATCACATGCTTTTAATGATGTCATGTTTATGATATTACATGACAAGGCAGACTATCAGGTTGGCAATAAATGCCTCAAATAGGCCAAATAATGCCTGACTGAAACATACTGTAGGATTGTGAAGTTAAAGTGATATGATTCATTCATGCTTTTATCTGCATCAGTGTTCCTGCAAATATTCTAATGCATCATGATATGATAATCCTGTTACTGTGATATGATTGGCTAAGAGAAAATATCATGTTTTTTCTTTTCAGGACTTATCTGTTAATTTGCATATCTATTAAACAAGTAGAGAGGTACCAGGTGAAAAAATACTATAGTAATTTATAGTAAATACTACAGTGTTTTTGAACCATAATATAGTAAAGTACTTGAATTAATTTGTTGTGGTAATTTTATAGTTGCTGTGATAATATAACAGCTATAGTAATATAAACTAACTACTTTAACCAATAATGTACTAAGATTTCTACAACTATACAACTACAACTGAAGTATACTACAGTATTTATTACAGTTCACTATAGTTAATATTTCAGTATGCTGTAGCATTCACTAACAAAGTGTTAAATACTATAATATATATATATATATAGTATACAACAATTTACTATAATATGGTTCAAAAACTAGTATTTTTTCACCTGGGGTGTAACATGGACGCCTCTCTTTCTCTCTCACCACTGCCATCTTTTGGAGAAAGTGAGAATAGCAGCTGTCATTTACAGTCATGAAATCAAAACTGAGAGTTTTTGACAGTTTTAATGGAATATTGCAATGTATTCTAATTGATTTACATCTTTATTATTATTATTATTTTTTAATTCACATGCCCTCATGACCTTTAACCCCCATGCACTGGTCACAGCCTGTATGATCGGGGTCAAATCGAACCTAAATAGATTCAATACAATTCCCCAAAAATCACACTATGAAAAAAAAACACAATCATGATTAATTTAAATACTTTATCAATATATCAATACTTTTCACACATTACAAAGAATAAATATCTGAATTTATGATTTATAAAAATGTTTTTAATCACTATTTTTAACACTGCCCCTCCCTGCACCTGTGGGACATTTACCATTATACATTAATAACATCTAAATCTAAAGTAATCTTGACAAACTATATATCATTTGAAAGCGTTCAGACTCTAGTTTTCATATTTGGTGATTTTCCAAAGAAATGACAGAGCAATAGATAAATAGCGATAGTCGAACTATAAGACACGCTCTGATTCTTTCTGTATGTT
Organism: Megalobrama amblycephala; assembly: GCF_018812025.1. Lineage (NCBI taxonomy): Eukaryota > Metazoa > Chordata > Actinopteri > Cypriniformes > Xenocyprididae > Megalobrama > Megalobrama amblycephala. The sequence goes on from NC_063046.1 coordinate 60,186,951, forward strand.
TTAGTGATTGAATTCAAATCAAATATTAACATTACTGAACAAACCTCTTCTGAACAGGATGTTAACATCATAAATATTTTGAAAAGTATGGAAATATATGCTTCAGATCACTCAAACCATATATGGAAGTGGAAGAGTCCTTATATGGTCACCGGTGGAGTCTGGGTGTCATCTAGTGGAGAAGTTTGGTACTGTGCACAAAACATCTTACTGAAAGTTGTTTTTTTGAGATATCAACCTTAAGTTTTGCACAGAACTTGTTCAGATATTTAACTTTGATTTTCTTGAAGTTTTAGAGCTGAACATGTTTGTAAAATATATATTTTATATAAAATATAAAAATATATATAGTATATATTTTAAATTTTCATAAACTTCTATAGCTTTTTTTTTTTAAATTTTACTTTACAACAGTCTTTATCTGTGAAGTGTTCCCTTTAAAAAGATACCAAACTTAAGCCTGATCAAGATTTTTAACAATTTAAGTTTGAAAAGTCATTTCTATGCTCAATAAGTTGGACAGACAATTAAAGGTAATTTTTTATATTTCTAAAAAAAAATTAATTTATGTTTGTGAAAATGTAATTTTTTTTTTTTTTTAAATATAAAAAAATACCTTTAATTGTCTGTCCCACATATTGAACCATATATTTCCATACTTTCCAAAATATTTACAAAGTAGACATCCTATTCAGAAGTAGTTTGTTCAGTAATGTTAATATTTGTTTTTGTATTTTGTATTATTTGCTTTTGAACGAACAGTACAAACGTATAAAATTTCTGTATGCACATTTCACAACACATCAGCGTGTTGAAACGCATGTTCATGACCCTAAATGAGAATAAGTCACAACATGTCAAGAAAAACAAGGTATAATTGTATTTTAGATATATTGAAAAAAGAAACATAAATAAACAAAAAAATTTTTTGTATTGAAATAAGTGAGGAAAAACTCCTTTTTAGTTTCATAGGGTAGTAAAAAACTAAAATAACAACATATAACCAAGAAATGTTGTTATTTAGGGTCTGTACTGTTGTCTTAGAGCATTAAAACAACACAAACGTAACAGAAATGTAGTGTGTATGTGTCAAAACTCAGCGTGTTGAAACTTTGCATGCATGTTCATGACCCTAAATGAGAAAGAGTCACAAAAAAAAAAAAAAAAAAAGTTAACTGATGTTTCTGACAACTCAAATACCAAAACCGGTCAAATTGACCTGCAACAGTACATAAGGTTAATTTAATTAATTTTAAAAATTTTTAAAAATTTTATTCTGTTTTAGTTTATTTTTTATTTTATTAATTTTTACAGTTTACAATTTTTCCACTTTTAGATTTTTCCACTTATTAGTCTACAAAAATGATTCATTCATCATCAATCAGACATCATTGGCTGTGACAACATTTGTCCAATGGCTCTGATTGACATATTGGATTCAGAATCAAAAGATTGGTAGATTCAGATTGGTATAAGTTTATTTCCATTTCAAATAAGTAATAGAAATAATAATAATAATAATAAAAAAAAAACAGTGACAAAAACAGTTCCCTTGCTTTGCCAGGCTCGGTTCTGTTGTTCTGCTTGACACATGGAGAAAACAAAGAAACAACAACAACAACAACATCATCATCATGACACTGAGATGAAACACTAGATAGACAGGAATGTGATGCAACAAAACTCCAAGTACAAATGAGACGGTTCCACAAAATCAAATCATCAAACACTTTCACATTCCAACAATATAAACTTCTTCCTGTGATTCTGAATCATTGAGTGCGAATCGTTCCACTCTGAGCGAATAAACTATGATATTGAGCGGACAGTTCGGCACCCCTCAGCGAATCACCAGTCAGTGAGGTTAAAGTTTTTATGCGGATAGTTTTAGTCACAAGACTAGACTAACGAGAGGCATGAGATGCGTCAGCTAAGTGGACAGGCGATGGCTCTCAAGTGACTATTAGTGGGTACATCACTAAAGCTTAAACTTCATTCAAACAAGGAGGAGAGACATGATGTTTAAGCATATAAACTATGGACAGAGTCTCCCAGCAACATCTGTGCATAGAGTTTGGGTTCCCCGAAACAAAATACATGTATAAAGTCACAAAAAACTGAACACTTCAACAGTTAAAGCACCAAGATGACGTCTTCCCTGGGAAAAGACGCAGTGACCACATTGGCCATGCTATGAGATGAGGACCTGTGTGTTTAAAACTGCCTGGGTGAAATGCTAGGACGAGTCCTCCTGGGCGTCTGGAGCAGTGCCGTTACTGGCCAGTAGGGGTGCTTGTGGCGAAATGGAGATCTTGAACGGCATGGCATCTTTGGCGAGCATCTTTTTGGTGGCGCTGACGAGACGGGAATAGTTATCCCGGTTGTACTCGGAGCTGTGCGGTTGTGTGCGCAGCAGGGGTGGGTTGTCCCGGTTCACGCGCGAGAGGAAGAGAGGAGGACGCCGCTGCCGCTCTCCGTCTTTCAGGGAGTCCGGCAGCGGTTTGTGTTTGCTCTCTGGCAGCAGCATGATGCACAGGACGGAGAGAACAGCGAAGGAGGCGAAGACCACGTGATGCAGGAAATAGCCGCCGTTATTCTGCAGCTCCATCAGAGACGACGCAGCCATTCCCACGCAGCCGGCGGCCATGATCAGACCCAGAGTCCCGCCACTGAGGGAGACACACAGTTAAACACTCAAATAACAATCCGTCTACTATGGGTTAATGCTCAAGTGATATAGGGTTTTTTCTTTCATTTTAAAGGGGTCATGATAGGAAGTATCAAATTTGCCTTGATATTTTGACATCTAACAGAGCATTTATTTAATCAAGCTCCAAAAATGTCTCGTTTGGATATTGTGGGATCTGTATGGAAGCTTGTTTCTGTCATGAAATAAAAAATAATAAAGGTAATTGCGACTTTTTATCTCACAATTCTGACTTTTTTCTCAGAATCGCGAGTTATAAAGTCAGAATTGTGAGATATAAAGTCAGAATTGCGAGATATAAAGTCAGAATTGTGAGATATAAAGTCGGAATTGCGTGTTATAAAGTCAGAATTGCGAGATATAAAGTCAGAATTGCGAGATATAAAGTCGGAATTGCGTGTTATAAATTCAGAATTGCGAGATATAAAGTCAGTATTGCATGATATAAAGTCGGAATTGCATGATATAAAGTCAGAATTGCGAGTTATAAAGTCAGAATTGTGAGATATAAAGTCGGAATTGCGAGATATAAAGTCAAAATTGCATGATATAAAGTCAGAATTGCAAGTTATAATGTCAGAATTGCATGATATAAAGTCAGAATTGCAAGTTATAATGTCAGAATTGCATGATATAATGTCAGAATTGCATGATATAAAGTCGGAATTGCGAGATATAAAGTCAAAATTGCATGATATAAAGTCAGAATTTCAAGTTATAATGTCAGAATTGCATGATATAATGTCAGAATTGCATGATATAAAGTCAGAATTGCAAGTTATAATGTCAGAATTGCATGATATAATGTCAGAATTGCATGATATAAAGTCAGAATTGCAAGTTATAATGTCAGAATTGCATGATATAATGTCAGAATTGCATGATATAAAGTCGGAATTGCGAGATATAAAGTCAGAATTGTGAGATATAAAGTCGGAATTGCGTGTTATAAATTCAGAATTGCGAGATATAAAGTCAGAATTGCATGATATAAAGTCGGAATTGCGAGACATAAAGTCGGAATTGCATGATATAAAGTCAGAATTGCATGATATAAAGTCGGAATTGCGAGATATAAAGTCGGAATTGCGTGTTATAAATTCAGAATTGCGAGATATAAAGTCAGAATTGCATGATATAAAGTCGGAATTGCGAGATATAAAGTCAGAATTGCGAGATATAAAGTCAGAATTGCATGATATAAAGTCGGAATTGCGAGATATAAAGTCAGAATTGCGAGATATAAAGTCAGAATTGCATGATATAAAGTCGGAATTGCGAGATATAAAGTCAGAATTGCATGATATAAAGTCGGAATTGCGAGATATAAAGTCAGAATTGCGAGATATAAAGTCGGAATTGCATGATATAAAGTCGGAATTGCATGATATAAAGTCGGAATTGTGAGATATAAAGTCGGAATTGCATGATATAAAGTCGGAATTGCGAGATATAAAGTCGGAATTGCGTGTTATAAATTCAGAATTGCGAGATATAAAGTCGGAATTGCATGATATAAAGTCGGAATTGTGAGATATAAAGTCGGAATTGCGAGATATAAAGTCGGAATTGCATGATATAAAGTCGGAATTGCATGATATAAAGTCGGAATTGCGAGATATAAAGTCAGAATTGCATGATATAAAGTCGGAATTGCGAGATATAAAGTCAGAATTGCGAGATATAAAGTCGGAATTGCATGATATAAAGTCGGAATTGCATGATATAAAGTCGGAATTGTATGATATAAAGTCGGAATTGTGAGATATAAAGTCGGAATTGCGTGTTATAAATTCAGAATTGCGAGATATAAAGTCGGAATTGCATGATATAAAGTCGGAATTGCGAGATATAAAGTCGGAATTGCATGATATAAAGTCGGAATTGCGAGATATAAAGTCGGAATTGCGAGATATAAAGTCGGAATTGCATGATATAAAGTCGGAATTGCGAGATATAAAGTCAGAATTGCGAGATATAAAGTCAGAATTGCATGATATAAAGTCGGAATTGCGAGATATAAAGTCAGAATTGCATGATATAAAGTCGGAATTGCGAGATATAAAGTCAGAATTGCGAGATATAAAGTCGGAATTGCATGATATAAAGTCGGAATTGCATGATATAAAGTCGGAATTGTGAGATATAAAGTCGGAATTGCATGATATAAAGTCGGAATTGCGAGATATAAAGTCGGAATTGCGTGTTATAAATTCAGAATTGCGAGATATAAAGTAGGAATTGCATGATATAAAGTCGGAATTGTGAGATATAAAGTCGGAATTGCATGATATAAAGTCGGAATTGCGAGATATAAAGTCGGAATTGCAAGATATAAAGTCGGAATTGCATGATATAAAGTCGGAATTGCATGATATAAAGTCGGAATTGCGAGATATAAAGTCGGAATTGCGTGTTATAAATTCAGAATTGCATGATATAAAGTCAGAATTGCGAGATATAAAGTCGGAATTGCGAGTTATAAAGTCGGAATTGTGAGATATAAAGTCAGAAAGAAAAAATCAAGTATCCTGACACTGATACTAGAATGGGCAGTCTTTGCAGTTTCTGCGATTTGGTTCTATTTATTAATTTTATAATAATATTTTTTCGTCAGATAGTAAAATGAAAGTATGCGGAAGATTGGTGTGCAAACGGTAGCTCAGGTGGGTCAAGAACAGACGAGGAGAAGCGTCAGTATAACACAACATCAGCATACGGGCGGGATTTGATTTCTCAGAGGACTGTTGAGTTTGCCAAAAAAAACAGCAGGTAATTTGCCCTGGAATTTTTACTGAGGTTGTGTGAGAAAAAACAGACATGGCAGATTCAGACAGGATTAAAATCACAAAGTACACATGAGAAACACACATTTGTCTAACGTCCTCCATTCTAAAATCAGTGTAATCACTCGCATTTGACTTCGACTGCTGAAATATTAGTATTTTGAAACTGACAACAAAAATGTAAAATATTGCTGGAGCTTACCGCACAACAGTGGGCATGACTTCACTGCCGAAGAACACGCTGAGCATGGCCAACGCCTGAGAGGAGAGGAGACCCACTACTGACAGAACCAGAACCAGCCCTCCATGCAGGTCTGAGAGAGAGAGAGAGAGAGAGAGGAGAATCAGCAATCTTTCAGTAGAAACCAAAATCTCCAGGATAGGTTGAAATGCAACTCTGCATTAGAGCCATACCTTTAAAAGGCTTTCAAAATTTCCACCGAGTTTGTTACAAAACATTCTGAGATTACCTTTTCCATGAAGGATACATTTCATATAGTGTGTTTGATTTCTGCTAAAATGTGTTATAATAGAGGTGTGAATGTTTGAGATGGGATTCGATTAAGTGCATTCATAAAATTATTTAACCCTCAGGTTGTGTTTGTGTCTTTATCACATCAGACTAAAACTTACTGACTTTACTCACTCAGGGTATAACTACTTCCCCCAACATCTTTTGAGGATTTTTGTAATTTTTGTGTTTTTTCCCCCCACCTTGTTACACTTGTGGTGTTCCCAGCCTACAAAAATAGCTTATAAATCTCTCACTACTCTATATTATCACCAAATATTGGATTCAATCTTGTCATCAACTTGTTTTCTTTTTATTAGGACAGGTTTTGTATTTCTTTTTTAAGCTGATTGATCGTAGGCCTCATTGATCTGAGAATGAATGGGGGAGACGAAAATCAGAGAAACATCATGTTCAGGAGCGTGTTCATCGTGTTCATGTTCACACGTGTGCTTGCAAAGATTAAGACCTTGGACCTGTGCATGTGTCGATACATGCGCGCACACACTTCTATGTACACAAACAAACTATTTTGTGTATTACAGGCTCTCTTTTTCACAGAGATGAACTTCATCCTCAGATCAATGAGGCCTTCGGTCAATCAGTTTCAAAAATAAATACAAAACCTGCCCTAACTGAAAGAAAACATGTTGACAAAAAGATTTATTTTTGGTGATAATATAGTATGACAAGTGATTTACAAGCATTGGTCATATTTGACCAGGAACACAAAAGGTGTTACAGGGTTTTCAACACAGGATAAGGGTTAGATGCTTCCCCTAATGTGTCTTTAAGTCAGGTGGCGAATTACACAGCGACCTTCAGGCGGTTAGAGAGTGAGCAGTTTAGACACTTGCAATACATGCACGTCTTTGAATAAGCAGGGTTCTCACCAAAACAAACAATTCAAAGACTGACGCATATGCATCATCAGGATTTGTAATCGATGCATGGAGAAAACGAGTGAATCCTTACACAGTTTCACTGATCAGGCTTTTGGAACAGCATGGTGTCGCGCTGGAAGAGGGACTTACACTGAGTGAGGGCCAGCAGCAGCAGTGAAGACAGACCCGTGACGATGGCCGACAGCAGCAGCATCCCCCTGCGGCCGAAGCGGTCCACAGACACACAGAGGAAGATGCAGGCCAGAGCTCCGGTCAACACGCGCAGGAAGTAGCTGAAGTAGAAGTGAGGCGAGTAGATGTGCAGGTTACGTGTGAAGCAGTACTGGATTCCTGTGCCGATGAAACTGAGGGTGACAGGAGAACATTTTCACTCCAATCAGAACGAATTGAGTTTTTTTGAAATCACATTTTTCAAAGGGGTCATATGATGCTTTTTAACGTTCTGCTCAAGTCGGACTTGCAAAGGTTGGTTCTGATTGATCATCCGATGCGGTAAAACCGATGACGTTATTAACTGTTTGTGTTGCTTTAGAAGGCTTGGAAGCTGAAACTCATGATTATAGTAAAGGGTGTTACATTTCTGACATACGCTTGAGGTGTTTGGCCAATGACAATGCACTGTGCCAGCTGGCCAATCAGAGCACTCTGGGCTTTTGAGGGCGGGGCTTTGTAGAAACCAGAACTCAATCAGAGCGTTTCAGACAGACTGGGAATAGAGGTGCTGCAATAATGCAAAAAGCATGTAAACCTACTCTATTACATCCAATAAACAAAATAATCAACTTATAGCATCATCTGACCCCTTTAAAGCAAATAAATGTGTCCAAATATATCTGGACTAAAACCGTGAAGCAGCAAAACATGTTGAGAGGTTTGTATATGACACACGACAACTGATTTTTTCCAAATACTTCAAATATGTTTACAAAATAAAACATAATACACACAAATCAATGCTACTGTTAGCAGAACTGCCATTTGCATATTATTTGTGCAAAATGCAAATCAATTCCAAATCATGTGATGCTGAAAATGTACTATGTTCAGAAGATTTCTGAAAAGTTCATGCTTTGTTGGCTAATATTACCCACAACTCCTTTCTCATTGGAAGAGGAGGAGTTTGTGTTGATTCACTTGTGTCCAATTGATCCTTCGACGGGAGTTTGATTGACAGGCGAGCTAACCAATCATAACGCCGAATCCGCCATTTTGTCCGACAAAGCAGTCAGGAGTTAGAAGATTAACCTCGGTGGACTTGAACTTGAAAAATGGCGTGTATTTACATCTTTCCGCATTTTAAACAACATTCCTTCTGATTTTCATTCATGTTTATTTGATGCTATAAATTAACTAGTAGACAAAGCAACAGTAACTAAGGAGGGCGGGTCTTTGCGAAGGGTAGCAAAAAATAGCGATTTCTTCAGCACTTTTTATTATTACATACTCAAACGTGCAACACAAGTATGAGATTGGCGTGCAGCCACGGTTTCTAGTGTAACTCACAGAGTGAAACCCAGAATGAGGCAGTTTTTCCAGATGACTCTGGTGTGACGCAACTCTACCACATGATGATACTCTGGCTGGACGTCTTCAGGGAATGCCTCATCTATCTCTACAGAGAGAGGGAAGCAATTAGAGAGTTAAAGAGGAAAGAGAAATGGCGGAGTAGATTTCTGATCAGCACATTCCAAGGATAATTCTCAGGGAGGGACGGGCTCGATTCCTCAATTTAAACACCTTAAATAGATCTATTCACCATCCATGATTTGTCGTAATGTGATTCAGCTAGTGAGCTGGGATATCATATGCATAAAAAAAAACAAAAAACACACAGCCTCATCATGAGACCATCGATACCCTCAAGAGCTTCAATATATCCTGTGAAATGTATAATCACACCATAACAGCTCAGCTGACTGATTAGACAGTGTTCTATAACTAAGCCATAAAATATCTCTGATCATCACTGGGATTGTCTCAAATGTCGCCCTCAGGCGTCGGGGTCTTCAACACCACAAACTGACTGTTGGGTAGTAATTTGGGTAGATTTATGACTTTATCACGATTTTTTGGTTGGTTTTACAATTTTGCAAGTGACTGAGCACTACAGCCAAACTGTTTATGTTAACTGTGTGTGTGTTTGACAGTGTGTATAAGACGTGAAAGATAACTTAGTTTAGTACTCGCACGCTGTTTGACAGGCTTTTAGTGTGTGCGCTTTGAGTGTATGTGCTCAGATAATAAAATGTTTAACCGGCAAGGCTTCGTTCATGATCAAAAATTGTGATAAAGCACACCCCAAATACAGGAAATACATTATACAAGTAGACAAGTGGTCAAGTGTGGGTATTGGGACAGGCCCACTGGGTCTACAGATATACAGTATACAAGAGAACGTGGCATATTTAAAACCCACAACATGAGACTATAGTTCTGTTTTTTGATGTTTGGGAGGCCGAGATCCGTACCTGAGAGCAGTGTTTCAGCAGGGAAGAGCTCATCACTCACACACAACCCATTCCGTACGGAAAAAGACTGGAGACACTTCTTTGCTTGAGGAATTTGATACGTGGCCAAGAGCCAACGAGGAGATTCTGGGAACACTGAAGCACAGCTTCACACACACACACACACACACACACACACACACACACACACACACACACACACACACACACACACACACACACACACACACACAGAGAAAGAGATACAATGAATAGGCAATATAGTGCATATATTTAGCAAAATGCTCCCCTCTAAGTTCATTTCAAAGTATAAGGACAGCATTTATATGACTCACCACCAATAGGACAGCAGTAGCAGCAGGGGCAGTGTGGTGACAGCCTGAAGTACTGGCCAATCACGGCAAAGCACTGCAAGCCCCGGCAACAAAAGCTCTGCAAACACCGCAAAGAAGCCACTGACCATAGACACCATGAGTCTGTGAGACGGGTCACACCATTCCAGTCCTGGACCATGTAGAAAAAAAGAGAAATAAAGTGAGAGAGAGAGACAAGTGACACTGTGTCCTAACCAGACACAAACAAATCACAGCCAATCAGAAGAGCGTGTGGGCGGAGTTTCTCTGCACTCGCAACCAAATAGATCCAAAATCACAGCCAATCAGAAGAGCGTGTGGGTGGAGTCGCTCTGCAAGCGCACTGTACTCGCAACCAAATAGAGCCAAAATCACAGCCAATCAGAAGAGCGTGTGGGCGGAGTCTCACTGCACTCGCAACCAAATAGATCCAAAATCACAGCCAATCAGAAGAGCGTGTGGGCGGAGTCTCTCTGCAAATGCACTGCACTCGCAACCAAATAGATCCAAAATCACAGCCAATCAGAAGAGCGTGTGGGCGGAGTCACTCTGCAAATGCACTGCACTCGCAACCAAATAGATCCAAAATCAAGCCAATCAGAAGCATGTGGGCGGAGTCGCTCTGCAAGCGCACTGTACTCGCAACCAAATAGAGCCAAAATCACAGCCAATCAGAAGAGCGTGTGGGCGGAGTCTCACTGCACTCGCAACCAAATAGATCCAAAATCACAGCCAATCAGAAGAGCGTGTGGGCGGAGTCTCTCTGCACTCGCAACAAAATAGATCCAAAATCAAGCCAATCAGAAGCATGTGGGCGGAGTCGCTCTGCAAGCGCACTGCACTCGCAACCAAATAGATCCAAAATCACAGCCAATCAGAAGCATGTGGGCGGAGTCTCTCTGCACTCGCAACCAAATAGATCCAAAATCAAGCCAATCAGAAGCATGTGGGCGGAGTTGCTCTGCAAGCGCACTGCACTCGCAACCAAATAGATCCAAAATCACAGCCAATCAGAAGCATGTGGGCGGAGTCTCTCTGCACTCGCAACCAAATAGATCCAAAATCACAGCCAATCAGAAGCATGTGGGCGGAGTCTCTCTGCACTCGCAACCAAATAGATCCAAAATCACAGCCAATCAGAAGCATGTGGGCGGAGTCTCTCTGCACTCGCAACCAAATAGATCCAAAATCACAGCCAATCAGAAGCATGTGGGCGGAGTCTCTCTGCACTCACAACCAAATAGATCCAAAATCAAGCCAATCAGAAGCATGTGGGCGGAGTCTCTCTGCACTCGCAACCAAATAGATCCAAAATCAAGCCAATCAGAAGCATGTAGGCGGAGTCTCTCTGCACTCGCAACCAAATAGATCCAAAATCACAGCCAATCAGAAGCATGTGGGCGGAGTCTCTCTGCACTCGCAACCAAATAGATCCAAAATCAAGCCAATCAGAAGCATGTGGGCGGAGTCGCTCTGCAAGCGCACTGCACTCGCAACCAAATAGATCCAAAATCACAGCCAATCAGAAGCATGTGGGCGGAGTCTCTCTGCAAGCACACTGCACTCGCAACCAAATAGATCCAAAATCACAGCCAATCAGAAGCATGTGGGCGGAGTCTCTCTGCACTCGCAACCAAATAGATCCAAAATCAAGCCAATCAGAAGCATGTGGGCGGAGTCGCTCTGCAAGCGCACTGCACTCGCAACCAAATAGATCCAAAATCACAGCCAATCAGAAGCATGTGGGCGGAGTCTCTCTGCACTCGCAACCAAATAGATCCAAAATCACAGCCAATCACATTAGATGCATTTAACCCAGCAATCCATGTTCCCACTGTTATACGGTAGGGGGCGCTATTACGCAAATTCTGAAAAAGGGTACAGAATCTTCGGATCAAAACAGGCAAAAAAAGGAGCAGAAACAAGCGATAAAAGCATTGCTTATGCACGTTTTGATCTTTTTGGAAAAAAGATTAAAAAAAATAAAAAAATGCAATTTTCGCATTTTTTTATGAATCTTACACATTCAATAATGCATGAAGCTAGAATAAATACACAAATATTCATACAACAAAACATTCTGGGCTCATGAACGTTTTGTGAAAATGACCAAAAATGCTGGCAATTTTTTTTTTTAACGAAACGCTGGTGGGGAAAGAGTTCACATTAAATAAAGCACATGATCAGTACTTGAGATTATCATTGTCATACTTTACATGTAGTTGTTCCAGCTGCGACATTGAAAAAAACTGAAAAATACATTGAATAAAAAAAGAATCGTCGCAGCTGGACAGAACAAACACTCTAATTAACTTGGAAAAGGTGCCTTTCCAGACTTGACCCCAAACCAGCAGAGGAGTGATGCTGGAAACTGACGCAGGACTGAGGTCAGCGATGACTTCTGTACACGACCTCAGATGCATGGCTGGATTAAATGAAATTTTATTATGAACTCCATTATGATGGGTAAGATCGACCTTAACTCTAGGAAAAAGTCTGTCACTTCCTACAATCCTCTACACAACAGGAAGTCGTTTTGTCCTCCATCCGATTATTGTTCCTGAAGTCTTGCAGCACAACAGATCACTGAAACTACTCTCATTCTTTTCCCATATGACTTCAGTTTTCATAAAATACAAGTACAAATATTTCAAGAGAAAAGTACACGCACACACATACTTCTAACCTTTAATACTGATCTTAAACATTTTCAAATAACAGTAGACAAATATATAAACTTATAAGGAATATTTTTTTCATTTGAATGTTTTTGAAATAAGACTTCTGCTCACCAAGGCTGCGTTTATTTGATAAAAAATACAGTAAAAACAGTAAAATTGTTAAATATTATTACAATTTAAAATAAGTGTTTTCTATGTGAATATATTTTAAAGTGTAATTTATTCCTGTGATCAAAGCTGAATTTATCATCATCATTTCTCCAGTCTTCAGTGTCACATGATCCTTCAGAAATCATTCTGATATGATGATTTGCTACCTAATATCTTTGTAGAAACCATGATTTCATGTTTATTTGATGAATAGAAAGCATTTATTTGAAATAGAAATCTTTTGTAACATTATAAATGTCTTTATTGTTACTTTTGATCAATTTAATGCGTCTAAATCATACTCGCAATTTACACAAAAATATGAAACAGCACAACATTGAAAATCAGAAATGTTTCTTGATCGTCAAATCATCATATTAGAATGATTTCTGAAGGATCATGTGACACTGAAGACTGGAGTAATGATGCTGAAAATTCAGCTTTGCCATCAGAAATAAATTACACTTTAAAACATATTCAAATGGAAAACAGTTCTTTTCAATTGTAAATTTTTTAACTGTTTTACTGTATTTTTGATCAAATAAATGGAGTCATGGTGAGCAGAAGAGACTTCTTACACTAATAAACTAAATAAACTGTCAACAAGAGTCCAGCACACATGGAAACTCTTTCAACACTGTTACTGTAAACTGGACAACAGTAATAAAGACTGTGTAGGGATCTGACTGGTACAGTATATAAGCAAAACATGTTAAATACGTGGACGGGTCGAGTGTGTACGTGACTGTGTTTACATCCAGTTCCTCGTCACACCCACACTTTTCTGCGAGAGCTCACTAAAGGGGTTTGCGTGTTGGAAAGACCATCAGCACGCACATACACTCTCAACTAACAATCACAGGAAGTGCGGGACGAGAACACAGACCTCTGGAAAGAACAGAGAGCAGATCTTGTCTGTTCTTCATAATGATTCACTATCAGCACTATCAGAGAATCGGGACAGCAGACAGAGCGCCCTGTGAACTCTCCTCAGACAGTGATGAAACAGAGACAGATCTGAGGTTTGGAACAGTGTGTCCGTGAGATAGAACTGGAATGCCGCGCACTGCTGTTCCCTGTCAATCGCCTGACCCTCCGCTGCAAACGGAGAAACCCCATGGAACATTCCAGACGGCCTCCCGCTGACGCTCCAAACCAACATCCAGCAACAAGTGCGACACTCCTTATCAAAAGTGTCCTATTGATCAAGAACTTCTGCACACTACCAGTAGAAAGTGTTGTGTATCCTAGGGTTGAAGGAGTTTCCATGTCTGCTTTTCTTTCACTTTATTTAGTTTGATAAAGAGTATGAATGTATCAGGGTTAAAGTATTAAATACATTTCTGTTAACTGAAATAAAGCTTAAATAAAATATAAAAATGTTGAAATTATACTAAAATGAAAATTAGAAATGTTGCCAACACTAAACTGAAATGCATTTTAGATGAAGCACTAAAATTATTAACTGGAAAATTAACATTAATTACGATTAAATTAAACCTAAACAGCAATATTTAAAAACGCAAAATAAAATAAAATAAAAAAACCCTAATAAAACGACAAAAGCACATACCAAAATGACTAAAAATTAAACTAAGATTAACATGAAAACTAAAAATGTCAAAATAAATGGTAAATCATAATATTAATAAAACTAAAATAAAAACTAAAATAACACTGGTATGTTTGAGATTCTCAAATTCCTACTATTTATATTTGGCTAGTGTCATTTCAAAAGGTTTTTTTTTTATTTTATTTTTTTAGATTTGTTAAAGTTAGACTTCTTAATATTCCTCTATTAATATTCTAATATTCATCTATTTATTGTGAACAATACAGCAGGAGGAAAAAAAAAATTCTAATGCATTTTTTGTAAAAAAGTGTACAGAGTTGCTATTAGCGACCCAAAGTCACTTGATGGAGGATCTGGATTTTGATCCTCGAAAATATGGATTTTGAAGATGAAAATTATAGTTTTGAGAATATGGTTGAGATGGCGAAATATGAGCTGATGCTGAATGTACGGGGAAATGAGCTCTGACGATGACAGTGATGATGGGAAAAATCATCTACTCAAATTAAGTTTCAAAAGGTAATGAAATATGATTCATGTAATTCTTCTGTAGATGTTATTAAAATATCAGGAGAGTTTTATAGTAGAGATGCACCGATTGCAATTTTCTTGTCCTATTCCTGTTGGTTTTTTTTGTAAGTGTGACCTGCCGTTACCAATTTTTGCCGATTCCGAAATATAATCGACAGCATATACAAACAAAAATCTACTTCTCTTCAATGCAAAATTTTATTTTCATGAATAAACCACAAGTGAAAAGTCAGTAATAAAATAAGAACAAATAAACAAGTTGCAAACAACAGCACAAATAAATACAATAGAATACAGAGAGCTATGAAAGTTTTTCAGGTGGTCCTTACAGTATATTCAGGTAAGAAATACTACAGAAATTAAATGTAAAATAACACTGGATAGTCTTCAATTTAAAAATTAAATACAGATTAACGCTTACAATTAAAGTTATTGAGTCATAAGCAGTGAGTGATTTTCTCAGCAGGTTTATTAGGCTGCTGTCACTTTAAGAGCTAATGCACAGATCCAATATACTGATACACAACTTACGTTATGTTTCTCAACTATTTACGTTCCAAAACTGACTGTGTTTAACTAAATATGGGCATTTTGACAAAATTATGTGAGTATGTGACCGTTTAAGAGCAATAAGCCACAAAAAAAACCTCGCGAGCTGTTTGAGAGACGCCGCACTTACATAGACGGTGTGAGCGCGAAACCTGCGGGAATGAGTAAAAATTCGCAATACAAGAACTATTCAACCGGAGCGAATGAGATGAACGAGTGAGAGGCGGTGGGGTGTGTGTCAATTCACCGTCGGAGAGAAGAAAGAGTGAAAACGAGCAGCTGGTATCGGTGTAGCGATACTACGGAAAAGGATATCGTTTCAGATATTTCAGTATCGATACGTATTGGAATATTGATATTTTTGACAACACTAGTGTCTAATTCGGTTTGTTGTTCCGAATGTTTTCATGGTGGTCCCCCTGTGGTTTACTTTGGCCTTACAAGTATTAATTTCGCCGCTGACAACAAAACGGACCGGCTCAGAATCAGAAAGACGTGAGATTGACCGACCGGTCACTGATCAGAGCCGATCATGCGGGAAATCGGCAGATTCTGATCTCGATCGGTGCATCTCTATTTTATACTAAATGCAGCAGTTAGAGATCCAGATCCGGGTCGCTAAAGACCCGAATATGCAATAGTACTTGTAGTATTTGTATTTTATGGAAATTGATGGACAAATTCAAAAAATGAAAAAGTAGTTTCAGTGATCCATTGTGCTGCAAGACTTCAGGAACAATAATCGGATGGAGGAAAAGAGGACTTGCTGCTGTAGAGGATTGTAGGACTTTTTGCATAGTCAAATCTATCAAATATTGACCTGGAGTGAACAAGTATCTCACAAAACCACCTGTGTACAGCAAACAGACTTTTAGTCCTTTTGAGTCTTACAAAACTTATCAGCTGCAGACTCAGGAAGTGGTCACATGTACTTACGTGCGATGTAAGATGACAAAAACACTCCGGCTAACATTGAGCCTTGGCAGAGGCGGAGAAACGGGAAAACAGAAGGACTGTTAGAAAGACAAGCCATGACTCCCAGCAGCCCCGAGAGAAGCAGCGACAGCAGCAGCGCACACCGACGACCCAACCTGAACAAACACAGAGCGTCAGCATGACACAACGGTACATGTTTCACTCAAAATAAAGATATTTGGAGAGTTCTGTTAGTGGTTATTCTGCTAGGACACTCGTAAACTTGAGAACTGACTTCATTTTAACTTTGATCACATTTAGAAAACAACTAGTGTAATAATAATGTAGGAAGACCCACCAGTCACAGAGAGTGCCGAGCAGAATGTATCCCAGAGTCCAGCCCGTCATGAAACAGATGTGCTGGAGCGGGATCTTCCAGTAGTCGGCACACACCAAGTTCCACTGTCGGCATGAAGAGGAAACAGAGACACTTTCAATTTTTTCAAAATACCCTGTTGGAAAAATCAGGCAACGATGGCTTACGATGGTCAAAGTGTTTTTGGAAAATGGCAGCCGGTTGTTTTCCAGCCCTAACAAGCTTGACTGAGATGCTCTAGCAAGTCAAAGTCAGCTGATCAACCATCTATTGGATAAGATAATGACTATAAACCATTTAAATCTAGCTAGAACCATCAGAAGGCGTTTGAGTTGGATATTACAAGGTAAATAAATGTAATGTAAAAAAAAAGTATGGATGCATGGTATATCAGCCACCATATCGGTATTGGCTAATATATGTTAATTTTTTATGTTATCGTTATCAGCCCAATAAGAAAATTTGGCCGATATATTAAAACCGATAAATAATGGATTATTTCCTTCAGCTGAGACACTTCAGCTGCGCACTGTTCACCGTGATGGCTTGAATTGCTTGAAATATGATTAAAATAACTTGAAAAAGGATAATACAGTTAAGTGAAACATGTCATATAGGCTACATAAAATTATAATGAGAACATTATTATTGTGTGTTTGGGACATGGATTTTAATGGTAAAACTTTTGTTTTTGTAATCAGGCTCTCAAAAATTACATAAAAATTTGGATTTAGATTTATCAGTCAATATATCTGTTATCGGCTTTCAAATATAATGAATTATCGGTATCGGCCAAAATTTTCTTATCAGTACATCCCTAAAAAAGAAATTTTTTTTTTTTTTAAAAAGAAATACATTTCCAAGTAAATAAAAGAATATAGAGTCTGTCACAGACACTGTGCTGATGTCAATCGAACGTATCCTTTTCAAATATTTGAAAACTGAAATCATTTAAACATTTGGGTCATTGACAAATAAGGTTTTTAAAAGTGTAAAAAAAACACATAACGGAGATATAATTAATTTTGAAGTTTTATTAAGTGATAAAATGTTATTATGTGGTTTTTATAATCAATCAACACTGCTTTTGTAATTTTTTTTAAAAATTTGTCACCAAAAAAAGTCATTTGGTTTAACCAAATTTCAGTTTTACCAAATGACGATATTTTTAATCAGTGCTAACAGGCTGATATCTAGCAAAAGGACAATCAAACGTTTTATATTTAGTACAAGTTTTTCAAATATTACGACATTTTCCATGTTTTATAGCGGTTGTACCGAATGACCTGATGTTTCGGGACATGCGTATGAGAGTGAAAACATGAATTTATCAAATAGTTAAAAGAGAGTTTTCACGACCATGTGGTCCTTTGCAGGTGTCTGAATGATGTCACTTCCTGTCACATGATGTTGAATACATGACTTGACACTGATCCAAAATGGTCCCTTTATATTGGTTACTCCAAATGACATCAATGAAATTCATTTTTCCGGACATTTTTTTTCATAAGCAACGACTTCTACCCATAATTTTAACGCCATTTTGCACTATGTTGATATATGATGTTATAAAATCATGCCAGAATAAAAAATATGTACATTTATAACAGTTTAAGATATTTTAATCACTAATTAAATGTCTGTATTGGCGTTTGGACGGTTAAACCAAATGCCCTTTTGACACTTCAAAATCTTTAAAATACCTTTATATGAAGCAAAATATAATTAAAACCTTTTGGATTCAATAAAAGAGAATTAGTTGTACTACTTTACATACTTTGGATGTCATATCTTTGTTTTTATTATTATTAACGCCTTTGGTCATTGACCCAAATACAAAAACACCCACTAAATCTTAAGGCGGCTGACGAAGTATAGAGTAGATGTGACTTTTTTTTTATTATATAATCAACTTCTATTATTACATTACAGCTAATGTGAAGCCATGCCGCTCCAGTTTTACAACCACCCTCTGCCTTGTTCTGCTTCCAGAAGGATCTTCCAACAAACAAATCCATACAGACACAGAAAAAGCTTCTTTTTTCCATCATGGAAAAGGAAACATATTGCTAGTCAAGGACACACGAAAAGCTCCTGGCTCTTTACGTCCTGTGGAACAGGAACTCGTTCACCGCCGTTCCCTGTGCTTCCAATGATTCGTTCAGGGTCTCATAGATTATATTTGCAGCTTTATGACTTCATAATCTTAATCACAACATTCTGAACCATATAGTTAGCCAACAACAAAAACTACTAAGCTGTATTTTCAGACAATTTTATATGATTTATTACTGGATCATGTATGGTTAATACTAATCTAGATGGGTCAGTCTGAGTAGTATACAAATTACATATCACTATTATTTAAATTTAGGAGGTTTTCTGGAATCACACCACATTAATTTAGCCATCTAAATAGGGACATTCATTTGGGAAGAGTCACGTCAACGAAGCAGTTCATAGATCCGATTCACTGATTCTTTTTTTGAGTTTTCGCTGAAACTCTTGCGCAATAATGTTTAATTTTAGTAGGAAAAATCACAAAGGTTGATCATCAAGTTCTTGAAAATTGTGGCCAATGTTATGTTGTTTACAACATTGTTATCAAAGTATAAATTAATACTGATCGTTGACACTTCAAAATCTTTAAAATACCTTTATATGTAGCAAAATATAATTAAAACCTTTTGGATTCAATAATTTCTGGAATCACACCACATTAATTTAGCCATCTAAATAGGAACATCACAGAGACTTCTATCTCCTAACCATAATCATAAACTTCCTACATTTTTATATAAACAAACAAACTTTTACATACAAAGCAGAAATTTGCGGGTATGAATTTGTCCACCAAATATGGTTAAACATGAATATTGTTCTCGCAAATCTACCACCCGTGTCTCTTTTGCTTCTTTTTAATAAAAAAATCTATATATAATTATAATCAAAATAATTAAAGGAATAGTTCAGTTTTTCCAAACCTTTAAGAATTTTTTCTTCTGCTGAACAAAAAAGATGATATTTTGAAGAATGTTTGCAACCAAACAGTTGGACCCCATTGACTCCCATTATAATTTTTTCTTCTTCTCCCATACTCAACTGTTTGGTTGCCCATATTCCTCTTTTGTGTTTATTATCAGAGAAAAGAAACTCATACAGGTTTGAAACAACTCGAGGGTGAGTAAATGACAGAATTTAAATTTTTGGGTGAACTGTACCTTTAAATCATAATTCTGAGGTTTAAAGGAGAGGTTCGCGTACTAACCTCGGTTACTAGATTGTTCTGGAGTCCCGCGGGTTTGGCGTACTCCCATCCTCCAGTGCAGGGCACCACGTCCCGCGGCACATTCCCCGTCAAGTTGCTTACATTCCCCGGGTACTTGTAGAGCTCGCAGCGGCTGAACCCGGAGCCCTTCAGCCAGGGGACGGTGAGGTTGAGGTACGCCTGTCTGGAGAGGTTTCCGAGCGGCAGTAGCGCCAGATCAGGTTTGCAGTGGTAAGACTCGGGGACGAGCGTGAAGAAAACATCGCTGAAAAGATTCAGCGACACCGCAAAGTTCGGAAACCAGCTGAAAAGCGTTATGATCCTGTTGTATCGCCCATATCCGCCGACCTGAGGGTATATTTTAGTTTCAAACTCCATAACTAGAGTCCTTATCGAGGAAAACAGCTGTTTTTCACAGACATTTCACCCTGGAGCGCTGAGAAACGCACTGCTGTCCACAAACACACGGACTGATAGTGATGAAGCACAGGAGAGTCTGATTCATTTGGGAAGAGTCATGTCAACGAAGCAGTTCATAGATCCGATTCACTGATTCTTTTTTGAGTTCTCGCTGAAACTCTTGCGCAATAATGTTTCATTTTAGTAGGAAAAGTTCAAGTTCTTGAAAGTTGTGTCAAATGTTATGTTGTTTACAACATTGTTATTGTTATCAAAATATAAATTAATACTAATCATTATTAGCTCTTTTCACAGACTGATGACGTGTTTTAACGGTCATCAATATCGTAAATCCTGCAATATTTTCATTTTTTTTTTTTAAAAGTATGCATATTTATAACACTATACTTAGTATTATATTATATTTGCATCAAATTACAAAAAACTAGTTAACGCTGTTGTGAGGGTGACGGTAAAAATGACATCTTTTTCTCTTCTGACTGCCGATATCGATCGCTTTTTATTTTTTCCTCCACTATTGTGGAGTTTTTCTTCTGCTATTTGAGCAAATGGAAACACAAAAATATATTTAATGTATTTTCTTATTCACCGCTATAGATTTTACTCAACTATGACGACTTCCGCTTCTGAGAAAAGGATCTATTCTTAGTTTTCACACATCACAGATTTAAGGCCCGTTCACACCAAGAACGATAACTATAAATATATAACGATAACACTGACGATATTCAGTTTTGTGTCTGTCTCTTTAAATGCTCGAGCTCGTTAATGTCTGGCGGATTCTGATTGGCTGTCATTTTTTGTCAAATTTTTTAAAAAACTATCGTTTTAGTTTCTTTGTTCTATTTTCGTTAATTGTGGTGTGATGCTATTCTTTTATATTTAGAACGATTATTTATATATCGTTATCGTTCATGTAGATTGTGTGATGTAAAAACCCAGATAGCAAACGGACGTCGATTCAACGTTTATTTTTGGTTGTAAAGATCAGTATCAGTCGCCGATCAAATTTCAATGTTGATTCAACGTTCACTATTTGATCGGTACATCAGAACGTTATTACGTCGAAAATATGACATCGATTCAATGTCGAAATGAGGTTGTTTCATCAACAGATAGCTACACCGACGCATATGATCGAAATCATAACGTCTAATATATGTTGAAACTTGGTTAGAGGAATCGGACATTGCGTGCACTATTAGGACGTGCATGTCTTTTGACTTATTTACTGATATAATTTTAATTCGTTATAAAAACCCTATTTAAGTAAATGAAACAAGTTTATAGCAGTGGTTATTTATAATAAATCCACATAAATGAGCAGCAAAATCTAGCAGGCTCTTACTCTGAGTCTGACACTGATAAAATGAGCAGTCCTCAAAGTTTCCGTGATTTCTTGTCCGATGCATCCATTTTAAAATTAAATGAAAGCATAGCCTACCGAAGATTGCTCAAACGGTATCGGCAGGTCATAAACACACGAGAAGGAGCGTTAATGAAAACCATGAATGCAACATATATGTGAAACACTGTTAATATGAAGACTTAAGATGCAAAAGCCTCTAAGTACCGTCTGAAATTTTTATCAAGCTCGTAGGTTCAGTAATTTCACTTGAATGGCAATTAATAGGTCCTTTTCATTGCCATTAAAGTGAAATAACTGAACATAAACATATAAGCTTGATAAAAATGCTCATTTTAGAAGAAAATTTCAGATGGCACTTAGAGGCTTTTGCATCTGAAGTCTAAATATATATATATATATATATATATATATATATATATATATATATATATATATATATATATATATATAGCTCTGGAAAAAATTAAGAGACCACTCCAAGTTCAGAAATCAATATTAAGTGGTCTCTTAATTTTTTCCAGAGCTATATATATATATATATATATATATATATATATATATATATATATATATATATGTATATGTATATATATATATATACAGGGAGTGCAGAATTATTAGGCAAGTTGATTTTCTGATCATATTTTTTTCCCAAGCACATTTTACCAATTCCAATCCACATCAATCTTAATAACTACTATTAATATTGTTTTTAATCATTTATAAGTGATATATAATTGTTCATGAAGGCTGGAAATGAAAAATGCCTTATATTCAGGTGTGCAGAATTATTAGGCAAGTTTTCTTTTACAGGCAAAATGAGCCAAAAAAGAGATTTAACTCAGACTGAAAAGTCAAAATACTCATGAGAAGGACGCAACACTAATGCAATACTAGAAATTGCAAAGTTAAAGCATGACCAAGGGACAGCAAAATGCTCATTGGGTCAGCGGGGTCAGACAAAAACAGGTGGAAAAGAAAAGACACGTTAACTGCAAAATAATTAAGAATTATGTGTGAAACCATCAGGAACCCTTTAGTCTCCAGCGCCACCATTTTCCAGAACTGCAACCTACCTGGAGTCTCCAGAAGTGCAAGGTCTCAGGATCTCAGAGACTTAGGTTAGCTAAAGAATCCTAAAAAATGACCCGCACTTGATAAGAATCACAAGCTGAAGTGTTATAAAATACATGAAGACTGGGTTTTTATAGGCCTTATAAACAGACAGCTTGAGAGTGACTCCTGAAGGACCAGCACCACATCCTCTTGTACCACTGTTTGAAGAATTTATCTTCCAGAATCTGGCAGTAAGTTTTGGAAGATCATTTTTAGTCCATCTCTGCAAGACAGACATTTCAGGATAAGAGATGGACTAAAAGTGAACTCAAACACCTTACTGCCAGATTCTGGATAAATTCTTCAAACAGTGGTACAAGAGGATGTGGTGCTGGTCCATCAGGAGTCACTCTCAAGCTGTCTGTCTATAAGCCCTATTAAAACCCAGTCTTCATGTATTTTATAACACTTCAGCTTGTGATTCTTATCAAGTGCAGGTCATTTTTTAGGATTCTTTAGCTAACCTAAGTCTCTGAGATCCTAACACCTTGCACTTCTGGAGACTCCAGGTAGGTTGCAGCTCTGGAAAATGGTGGCGCTGGAGACTAAAGGGTTCCTGATGGTTTCACACTTAATTCTTCACCTTAATTCTTAATTATTTTGCAGTTAACATGTGTCTTTTCTTTTCCACCTGTTTTTGTCTGACCCCGCTGACCCAATGAGCATTTTGCTGTCCCTTGGTCATGCTTTAACTTTGCAATTTCTAGTATTGCATTAGTATTGCATCCTTCTCATGAGTATTTAATAATTTTTGACTTTTCAGTCTGAGTTAAATCTCTTTTTTGGCTCATTTTGCCTGTAAAAGAAAACTTGCCTAATAATTCTGCACACCTGAATATAAGGCATTTTTCATTTCCAGCCTTCATGAACAATTATATATCACTTATAAATGATTAAAAACAATATTAATAGTAGTTATTAAGATTGATGTGGATTGGAATTGGTAAAATGTGCTTGGGAAAAAAATATGATCAGAAAATCAACTTGCCTAATAATTCTGCACTCCCTGTATATATATATATATATATATATATATGTATATATATATATATATATATATATGTATATATATATATATATATGTATGTATATATATATATATATGTATATGTGTATATATATATATATATATATATATATATATATATATATATATATATATATATGTATATATATATGTATATATGTGTGTGTGTGTGTGTATACTGTTTATATTTTAAAAATGTAAAAATGCATAGAACATAAAGCTTAAAAATTGATCTTCATGTTACATGCATAAATAGGCCTGTGTACATATGTAAAAGTATATTTTAAAAATATAGCCTATTCATGAATCATGTTATGTATAGTTTTTAACAAGAGACAATATTGTGAAACAACGAATGTGAAATGACTATGAGTGTACACAAAGCACACACACACACACACACACACACACACACACACACACACACACACACACACACACACAGATGCCTGGATGCTATATGCAATCAATCACACAAACACATATTTATCAAAACCAGTATGGAAGTAAAATAATGCCAAATGTTTTTGAAATAAAAAGCTTGTTGAATTGCACTATTTGAAAAAAATATGCATTACATTAGCTGTACTTGCATTTAGATGCACTGTATTTTTAAGGCTTGCATTTTTATGGGCTGAAATTCAACATGGTCGTATATTTAGGCTGTGAATATTTCAGTTAAAAATATTTCACACACATTTTCATTATTAAAAATTCAATAATTCATATTCACCTTTTAGATTTCACTTCCAAAATATTCATTCTGTTTAAAAATACAACCTATAAAATTCGACTAGCAATTCTCAGTCCATTTTATTTCGCTTTACAAATTCGCTTCCACAAATTCAGTGGCTCAAATTCGGCAGAAAATTCAACATTTCACATCCGGGAACTGCAGGAAGAGCAGTAGAGTGCCGATGCATCATCTCTATCTGCTGTTAGTCTTCTTCACCAGCAGGTGCCGCTAGCGGCTGTTTAGGAAGACCAAAGCAACGCTAGTAAGTCATCATTCATTCATAAAAACGGATTTACAGAATTAGAGCAAGCGGTAAGTGAATGTGTGATGATTATCAGGGCCAGTATAAATGCAGAAAAGCTGATAAAGACACAAAAGCTGCATTTATGTTTAATTCAGTGTATTTACGCTTACTTTCCCAGTGTAGCTACAGCTTTCTCTCCAGTGAACAAGATAACGTTATTGCCCGATGCTGGTGTATAGATCAAACGTTAAATCTGAGATAGACATATATTTCTCTCTGTTGTTTAGTTTCCTTAACTTTATATCGCAGCGCTGTGTTGTAATACTAAGGCTTCCCTCCCTATAGGCGCCGATTTATGTTTCTGCCGGTGGGTGCCCAGTGCCCTCCCCCCCCATTACATTCATATTATATTACAGATAAATCCGCACTTACTTTTCGTGTTCCCTAATAGTGTAGTGGTAGAAATGTTGTTAATAGAGTCAGAGGTCCAGCCGTGCTCTAATTATCAGTGGTTCGAATCTACCCTCATATCGTTTTTTTTTTCTCTCATAAAGTTCAAAGAAGTTAATTAATGTTTGTATATCAAGAGCAGGGACATGTCTGTGTGCATTTTGTTAATGATTTCCCTGGAAAGAAGAGTCAAGCGATAGATTGACGCGTATGTCAGAAGACTAACTTACACGAGCGAGCCACGCATGATTTCAAAAACAACACGTTTCAGCGCTAGTTCGCTTCTTATTTAACTCAAATCAACGTCAACTTGATGTTTTATTTGCATTATATCTGTGCAGCAATATGACAATTTCGACCCAAAAAGCACATTCTTTTCACGAGCGTTGTCACGAGTCATGCTCTCGCTGATATCTGATGCAAGGAGTGTTTGAGCGCGCTCATGTATCTGATCGAGAGAAGAGCCATTTGTGCTCGCGCATCACTTGGATGCGCTCTCGACGTTTGCCATTAAAATATTCCCATATAAACGGTCTTATTAAACTATAAAAAAGGGTTTGGATAGTGTCTGAAAGCTCCAATTGATTTTCTATTGGTTAAAATCAATGGAGAATATCTCGTATATTTCCGTGGGTGCTCGACCATTTCCGTGGGTGCTCCAGCCCCCGAGCACCCACGGGATCGGCGCCTATGCTTCCCTCATCCGTCATAGCTGCCATCAGGACATATAAACTCTTAACACAGCTTAATGGACTCGTACAGTGATATAAAAGACCAAACTCGCACCTCATTTGTGATGTAGGTTAGACTATATAGGCTCCAAGAAAGCAGATACTGGCATTAAGTTGATTTGACGCTGAATGTTTGATTATGATATTCGCAAATTTAGGGACTGTCTCTAAAGTTACAACATTCTGTATTCACGTTTCTACCTTCAATAGCATTTAAAGAAAATGACTTAGTCACAAAACCAACTGTAAATTGTTCATCTAGGTGTCAGGTATAATGCAAACCTTTTAGATTTTTGATGTTTATTAAAATAAAAGGTAACACTTTATATTAAATAGTTGATATGAACGAACAATGAACTGCACTTCTACAGCACTTACTAATCTTTGTTAATGTTAATTCCAGCATTTACTAATACATTATTAAAATCAAGAGTTGTATTTGTCAACTTTAGTTAATGCACAGTGAAGTAACATGAACAATGAACTGCTGTATTTTTATTAACGTTAACAAAGATTAACAAATACAACAACAAATGTGTTGCTCATGGATAGTTCACATTAGTTAATACATTATGAACCTTACTGTAAAGTGTTTCCAAATAAACTGTCAAGTAATATGTAAAGATTGCTATGTATTTCACTACTGTATTGGATCATACAAAAAAATGCCATAATTTAAAGCTCAATAGCATTTGATGAGAATGATTTACAATCACCAAAACTACCTGTGAAGTGTTCATCTATAGGTGCCAGGTCGAAGAGTGATGCACCCTTCTCTCTCTCTCTCTCTCTCTCTCTCTCTCTCTCTCTCTCTCTCTCTCTCTCACTCACACACACACACACACACACACACACACACACACACACACACACACACACACATATATTCAAACACACTCAACTCAAAGTACATGCACATATACTTTTTCTTTTTTTTACACATTCATCACACAATTAGTTCTACTTAGTTAATTTTATTTCAAAATTTTATTTAAAATTTGTATAAGCAGGATAATCTATGATCAGGTAAAATAAAAAATGAACAAAGTAAAAAAATTGTGTGATGAACGTGTATAAAAAAAAAATAAATAAATAAAAAAAAAAAAGAAATAGTATATATGCATGTACTTTGAGTGAGGTGTGTTTGAATATGTATATGTGCATGTGTGTCTACAAGAGTTTGGTAGAAGGTAGAAACGTGAATACAGAATGTCGTAACTTTAGAGACGGTCCCTAAATTTGCGAATATCATAATCAAACGTTCAGCGTCAAATCAACTTTATGCCAGTATCTGCTTTCTTGAAGCCTATATAGTCTAACCTACATCACAAATGAGGTGCGAGTTTGGTCTTTTATATCACTGTACGAGTCCATTAAGCTGTGTTAAGAGTTTATATGTCCTGATAGCAGCTATGACGGATGAGGGAAGCCCTAGTATTACAACACAGCGCTGCGATACAAAGTTAAGGAAACTAAACAACAGAGAGAAATATATGTCTATCTCAGATTTAACGTTTGATCTATACACCAGCATCGGGCAATAACGTTATCTTGTTCACTGTAGAGAAAGCTGTAGCTACACAGGGAAAGTAAGCGTAAAGACACTGAATTAAACATAAATGCAGCTTTTGTGTCTTTATCAGCTTTTCTGCATTTATACTGGCCCTGATAATCATCACACATTCACTTACCGCTTGCTCTAATTCTGTAAATCCGTTTTTATGAATGAATGACTTACTAGCGTTGCTTTGGTCTTCCTAAACAGCCGCTAGCGGCACCTGCTGGTGAAGAAGACTAACAGCAGATAGAGATGATGCATCGGCACTCTACTGCTCTTCCTGCAGTTCCCGGATGTGAAATGTTGAATTTTCTGCCGAATTTGAGCCACTGAATTTGTGGAAGCGAATTTGTAAAGTGAAATAAAATGGACTGAAAATTGCTAGTCGAATTTTATAGGTTGTATTTTTAAACAGAATAAATATCTTGGAAGTGAAATTTGAAATCTGAATATGAATTATTTAATTTTTAATAATGAAAATGTGTGTGAAATATTTTTAATTGAAATATTCACAGCTTAAATATACGACTGTGTTGAATTTCATCCCATAAAAATGCAAGCCTTAAAAATACAGTGCATCTAAATGCAAGTACAGCTAATGTAATGCATATTTTTTTTCAGTTAGAGCAATTCAACAAGCTTTTTATTTCAAAAACATTTGCCATTAATTTACTCCCATAAATCAGCAAGTACATATACTTCAATTCACCCACTCGACCAACAAAAAGAATCAAAATGTTTTTTGAGACTCCATCCTATCTTACATTTTTTCATTCTGATTGCCATTGCTCATTGTTTCAGTATGTGTTAAGTTCAAAATCTTCAACGCTAGTTCACATACTGTGTTTGAACTCTAGCTCATAATACTGTATGGTTAAAATATGTTTTTTGTTGTTGTTGTTGCTTCCGTCCTGGTGCCCATTGTAGTGGACATGAATAAATCTAATATATTGTACATTTATTTTATTTATTTTTTTACAGTTAAAGAGAATCTGAAAAGCACAAAAAACTGGCTTTATATATATATATATATATATATATATATATATATATATATATATATATATATATATATATATACAAAAGTAAAGTGTTAGTATAAAAATACTCCAAGCACGTTTTCCAAAAATATAAAGAAGTTCTTTTAAAGTTTCACTTTCTCATTTTGCACAATGGGTCGATAGAACTACAAAATGCATTTTAAATTCATGATTTAATAATTGTATGTAATGTTATAATTCTATATGTTTATGTTTGTAAATGCTGCATGACTGTGACGTGTTTTAATGCGCGTGCGCGTTGAACGTTCGAATCGCTTTCAAATGCTGTAGCGGATCTGAGTTGCCATGGAAACGGGGAAACGTCAAGCAGCAAGCCTCCGTCTCGCTGTTGTTTTCACTGATTTTAGGTAAGTTTAGTCCACAAAATCACACACATAATATATAAAACTGTTCCTGACACTTTTCTTAAGTGTAACTGACACACTTCTGTTAAATATTTACTTAAAAGAAATGATTTAGTGTCTTTGAAAAAGTCCGTTAGCATCTCAACCGTTTTCAGAAGCGGTTGGCTAACTCTATATTTTGAGCCCTTGTTTAATGAAAGTTTGGGCTTTTAATCTCATCTTTATGTGTAGATGAGATGTTTTGATAGCTTTGTTAACGTTTTGCTGGCATATTATCAATGAATGATGGTAAACTTATTTATTTAACCTAAAAGTATGCGCTGGCTGTACCGTTAATCGGTGACGTCACTTACATGAGCGCGAATATTAGCTGAAACTATTTCAAACACGGTTTGATCTCTAATGGTAAACAAATATTGATAAAAAATGTTCTGTAATTTCAGGGAGGACAGAAAACCCCCTCCAACAAAGGGTAAATTCCAAAGTTTGCAGCATTTCTGGAGGAAACACAGGTGAACTGAGAAAGCTCATTAAATAATTTAATATGCATTTATTTCACAATATATTTTACCTATATCACCATGCATCTGCAGTTTTCTTTTGTAAAATTATTTTTAATGCATTAGTTAAGAAGGCTTTGACATCCAAACGTAAGTGACACTGTATGTACAATAGTGAATTCTAATACTAAAAATATAAATTCTGTTAACTTAAGAAATTATTTTTTAATATTATGTATTTTATTCTTTCCACCTCTGCTCTAGCTTGGTTCCTTGTAATAAACCTGTAATAATTGTGGTTGGCTCTGTGACAAATTGCATGTTATGTTCCTAGATCCTTCCATGAGGATGGCCTCCTGCACCCCAGCAGAGCTGAGCGACCTCCTGTCAAAGGCCATGAACCAGATGACTATTGTAAGCAAAACCTCAATCATTCACTACACTACTGTTGAAAAGTTGTGGGTCTGTAAGATTTTTACATGTCTTTGAAAGAAGTCTCACATTTTAAAATCATTAACCCCAGGTTGTTTCAGTGAGGTTGTTCTTGAAAGGCCTGTAGGCTAAATAATCAGCTAAAAGAGGTAACATACGTGACAAGTATAATGTTATAATGCTTGTAGTTATAATCATTTATTTAACTATTATGATAACAGGATATCATGGTCATTAATCTATTTTATTTTATTTCTCTCTATTTGTAGTTATGTTTGCCAGTGACAGACGCCATACTGTTCCACTCAAAGGTATTTATTTATTTGTATACGTGCATGCATTTTTTAATGATATATTCTTAAATATTTTTACTTATAAATGCTGATTGTGGTCCAGGGGGTCGACAACTTTAGGCAAGTAAGTTATTTTCGACAGAAATCTGGGCAGCTTACTCATTGCTCATACTCTTAGCCTCTAATGTGTTTGAATTTATATCATCAATGCAATATTAGGGGGTAAAGATATCATTACAGTTCTTACAGTTATGGCTGTACTATGCTCTTGTTACCAGATGAGATGTAATCTCTAGCGTTTGGAGCTGTGATTCTTCAGGACAAGATGCCATTCACACTTGATACATGAAGATGGTGAGTTTCACAATAGCTGCACAGTCACAAATCAAGAGACTGACTCAAGCTTTCATCCTTATGAACTCACCCATATGTAGGGATGGGTACCGAAACATGGTATTAAACAGGCCCCGGGGCTAAATTCTGAAAGACCAGAGTATCGATAAGCTTGAACAATATTGGTTCTGCCGTCGGTACTGGAGAAATTACACGCACTATTCATTATTGCTATATAGATGTTAGGGCTGGGGGGAAAAAAATCGATTCACCTATCGCAATTTGTTTATGATTTAAAAAAACAAAAACATTTTTATTCCAGAATCAATACTTGCCTATAGACGAGGTGGACAGAAGTTACCCACTCTTGTGTCGTTATCAATGCTTGTCACGTGACGTAAACCAGTCCTGCTGTTAACGAGCAGAATTACTGAAGGAAAGAAACAACATCAGAAAAAGTGAAAAACTTCCAGCCACAGCCTTAGATGAAATCAACCAAGGATAAAAAAAAGACCTTAAAGCAGTGGTCTCAAACTGCCGGCCCGCAGGCCATTTACGGCCCGCAACTGATCTCAAAAATAAAACATAATCCGGCCCGCTAAATTATTATTATTATTATTATTATTATTATTATTATTATCTAGTACCTCTCTGATATGCAAAGAAAAAGTCGCCGTTCTAGGGGCATTCACATATCGCGTCACATTAAGCGGCCGCGCCGCATTCTTCTTTCCAATGCGCTTTCGCTCCAGTGGCATCTGTCGTTGCTATGCAACCATGAACCGCGCTCTCAACCGCGTCGCTTCTATTATGAGCGCGCTTGCCTAAATTACAGTAAAAGCACTCGACTTTAAGTCACGAGCGTCGATTTAAACCACCGAAACGCGTCCGATGCAACCATTAAACGTTACCGATGCTCAAACGGCATCTTGGGCAAATGTGTCTCAGCTGTGTGAGCACAAGCTCTGCCAGGTGTCTGTCAAGAAACAGAGGAGTGTACAAATGCATTCAGGGATTGTATTTGTTCAGTACAGTGTTGTTCAGTGCAAGATTTTAATGTTATTTAAGCTAACATAAAGTAAGTGAAAATACTTCCACTAAATGTTAAAAACTAATAAAGTATGTAACAATGAGAGATTTTTATTTTTTGGCAAAATAAAGTTGATATATATATAGCTCCAGTTTTTTTGTTTATTTCTGACCCCTCCACGCCACAAGTGTTGCTGGTTTTGTTCCTAAATTACTATTTTTTTTTTTTTTATTCCATGCACCTTGTTGGATGTGAGAAGTTGCACCAGACTATTGCAATTAATAGTATTATATTAGTAGTATTATATTAGTAATAGTATTATATAATTATATTACACTCTGTAACAATGAGAGAGACACTGCTGTTTACATTTAGTATGGTAAATAAAATATTTATAGTATAATATGTTAGTAGGCCTAATGAAATTGGAAGTAAATGAGAAATATTGCAAAGGAAAGTAATTTTCTGAAATGTTGCGCTTTCTTGCACTTGAATGTTAATATGGCCCTCCTATGAGGTGTCAATCACAGAAACGGCCCTCCGCCAATTTGAGTTTGAGACCCCTGCCTTAAAGGGTTAGTTCACCCAAAAATGAAAATTATCTCATGATTTACTCACCCTCAAGCCATCCTAGATGTATATGACTTTCTTCTTTTAGACAAACACAATCGGAGATATATTTAAAAATGTCCTGCACTACAAAAAATGATTTTCTTATTTAATATTTTCGTATTGTTTATATTCCAAATATCTAGAAATTGTTAAATCAAAATGCTTTTTCTAGATAATTAAAATTACATAAAATATTTCTTGTTTTCTGGGGGGGGGGTAAGAAAAATCTTGTTTCTGTTTGAAATCCCAAGATGAAATTCAAAAATCTAAAATCTGTTACAGTTGCCGATGGATATTGCCGCGCATATTGTGGGCAGCCTATAAATGATACACGGGGCAACTTTTTGAGCAATGTTGCTGTCAACGGGCAACCTGATGAGACACAGGGCAACAGACAGTTGGCAGCAACTAATCAGAGAGGAGCAAATCTATTGCCAACTCAATAAATACTTTATTATAAACACTTGTTAGGCACTTTATTTCAACTTTTCAAATATTTTCTTCATTTTTATTAAAAATAAATGCCTTTCCGATCTGATTTGTGACAGGAAAAGGGAGAAGAGCGAGTTCGGCAAAAGGCGGATTCGAACCCGCGTCGATCGCATCAAAAGCTATTCAAATGTCAAACGCCCTGCAGCCTATGCTACTACAGCCGTTAAACAGACGCGTCTTTTTAGTATTTAACTGAAATCATTCAATGGCTTCATTACAGCATTACGTTACTTTCGGACAGTTGTTGGTATTTTAAGCAATATATGAGGTAAATTCCCTGTTTTGGGTTGACGCATGACAACTTAATAGCGTAAAAAGATAAAAGTTCACACTCCTTTTCTCCGCTCCACTGCCGCTGAGAGGCCGCCATCTTGTTTGAATTTTTTCTGAAATCTCCGAACCGGTCACGTGATCGGCTGCTAACATTCTGATTGGAGGATCTCAAAAAATTGCCCACGACCGATCTAACGTATCCAGATATATATTTGTTGCTCATTCTCAGTGGGAAAGTGCCCAAGCAACGTTGCTCAAAAGTTGCCCCGTGTATCATCACCTTAACACATCTCGATTGAGACAGACTGCTTCAAAGCTCATATGTGCTGTGATGCACGGGATATCTGTGATCACATAAACAGTAACATCTTCTCAGCATGTTTAATAATAGAACCTGTTATAATCTGTAATTTTGTCTACACTGGATGAGGAGTGACGCAACACAACAAATTCCTGACAGTAAGCTGGTTTCCCATTCTATTTTTGACGTAGACCAAGTACTTTGCAACAGTCGGTCAGCTTTTAGCTGTTGAGGCGCGACACAAAAAAAGTCATGTCTGGTGTAGACACGGTGTTAGTTGTTGTTTAGAGTTGTTTAATCCTCCTCTGCTGAGATCTTGAGAGATTTAATGTCTTTTATCTTCAGTTGATTTCATTTATAAAGCAATGTTAATTATGTTCTTAATTTGTATATAATAAAAAGAACCGATAAGAATACCGTTGAAGTACCCGATCAATAATTAACAGTAGCAATACCGTTAGAACTATAACGATACCTATCCCTACCCATATGACATAACTGACATAATTTCTATGAGTCACATGAAATAACTTCTTAAGGCTGTCCTAACCTAATGTAGCTCTACCCAACCACTGCATGGAGGCTGAAAGATGGCTTCCTGAAGATGAAAGGACAATATGGACTTGAGGAGGGGAAATACTTTATATGATATGTGAGGATTAGGAGGGGTGTTTTATTCCAACTCTAGTCTTCATACAACATGTGTTTGTCAGGATGGTTGTTATTTTGTAAGATTAGGGAGAGACTGTACCTCTCATTTGTGTGTCTTGTGTACTATAATTTTAGAACAGGAGCTTGTACTCCTTTGATTTGATTGAAAAGTTTCAGATGGAGCTGTTTTTTACTTTCTGTTCCCATTATGTTCATTTACATGCAGACAGCTCATGGTGAAATTTTTCTAGCATTTATATATACTACTACTATTACTACTATTAATATTGTTCATATTATTAAACAAAATTAACAAGATCTTTTAAAAACATAATGACTTTATTATAAAAGGACCCACTATGAAAACACAGTTTTACAGTGTTATTCGTGTCTTTCCTTTTACTTTACAGCACTGACAGGCTTTCCTGTGTAACACTGATTCAAGTTTTCCACCATTGTATTTATCCAAATGAGGTTTGTAAATGCATGGATGTTTCATATTTTGCATTAATTATATCTCTTATATGAAAATTACAATGTAAAAGAAGACGTGACAAGGTCATTGGTCTTCTCACAAAATGCCACGTTAGAGGAATATTCAGAGGGGCGAGTTGAAATAATTTATTTTGGGCATTATCATGCCCACTAAAACTAAACCTGGAATGATAATTTGTGTTACCAGATGAGATACTTTGTAATGGGTATGTATGATGTATGATTTTGATCTGTACTATTTCTATTGCAGGTTCTCAGGGATCCCCAGTTGAAGGCATCAGGACATCAGATGTTGGCCTGGACAGATGTACCAACAGTACACCACAAAGACCTCTGCTTTTAAATGGATGGCTGATTACTACCATGTTCTGTGAGGGTATTACTATAGCAAAACTGAGCACCTGTGACAGTGGGATTTCTAATTTTAAAGAATAGTCATACATCAGTAAATTATTTTTTTATTTTTTTATTTAAATATTTGAAAGGATTTTTAAAAGTTGCAAACTTTTTTCTCCAGTTACAAAAACAGCTACACCTTTTCAAATTCTTCATTGGGGGTGCACAAATCCTATTTCACAAATTAAGAAATTCATATGCTCACATTTAAGCCGTGTTCTTCAGACACTGTAACAGTCCTGATATGGTCGCACTTTGCAGTATCTTTTTTATTAACATGAATTCAAATTTTAACAAATATATTCAAAATGTAAAGATATACAATCTGACAATCTGATCTTGTCATTATTAATCAATCAGTAATCAACACTGCACCACCCCGAAATTACATGCACTGTAGAAGTATGGTTTTGGCGAGAAATGAACAGTAGCTAAATATTTATTATAAATGCTACTATTTGACATTCAGTATTTTAGTCTATATTAAAGGGATACAAGTCTCTTTTATGTATGATTTTTTTATTACAAACTGTTTTTGTTTGTTTGTTTGTTTGTTTGTTTTTAGCTAGCACTTAATATTTCTTTAATGTTACCACATGAGAATAGCCAAACAGTGTAGGTGATTCACAAAATCATACACCAAGAAATGTGCATGATTGGCCAAAGTTTTACTGATCTACAAAAAAATTTAGCTTATGAATTTCTTAATTTGTGATTTGTAGAATAGGTTTAGTGCACCTGCAATGAAAAAAATTAAAGGCAGCGGCTATTTGCACTAAGTGACAATAGCACATTTTCTTACACTAGGTGAAAATAGTGATAGATTCTATTTACACCATGTAAAGTATCAATTCTTTGCAATAAGAGTAAATAGATGCTATCTATAGGCCTACTTAATATTGGCAGATACTATTTGCACCTCAGTATTTTTGTACATTAACAGGATGCAATAATATAGAGTGTAAATGATTGTATTTATTAAAATGATTAAATGGATGCTGCCTTATTGGTAGAATAAAACCCTCCCTACACCTTCTCCTAACCCTACCCAATAAACATTTTTAATATTATTAAACACTCGTTCAGTTTAGTTCCGCTTTTAGAACATTATTTTCATTTTTATTTAAAAAAATAAATGTGAGCTTAGCAAAAGGCAGATTTGAACCTGCATCAAAAGCCAGAACTCCCTACTCGCTACTGCTGTGTCACTGAAGACGTTGCCTTCTGTGCTTCTTTTTTAAAACTTGAGTGGCCCAAAAGCTAGTGTAAATAGCATTTGCCAACAAGGGACGCTATTTGCACTATACACTCAATAGACACTCTGAAATTTAAAAGCTGTAACTGTTGTGTTGTGTTTTTGAGAGAGAAAGGAACTAAGTTTTCAACTCCTAAAACATTTTGATGACTTCACTGAAATATTGTCTACTCCTTCCACTGTCAGTTGCTCAGTTTCACTACAATAATGCTAGATATAATACAGCATGTGCATAGAGTCGCTATTCTAACAGCTGGGGGCTATAGAGAACCACCTGCACTGCAAATTTTCAGGAGTGACATTCGCATTTATCCAATTACAGGAGTGAATCCGTTAAATCATTGGGGTACTTCATGAATTGACACTGGTTTACATTTAGATAAAGATGAAATATTTTAATTTTGATATAAATGTCAATAATAATTATGAAATAAATTTAAATATTCATAAACCTTGAAATTAAAAAAGTAATTAAAAATATATATTTTATTGTCCATTGTATTGAAATTGTGGGTTACATCTTTGTCACCCTTTTCGCCCCTGATGAGTTTACATTCCTGTTACAAGAGCAAGGAACTTACATTTTAATTGCAAAGGAAAACCAATTCATCTGCTATATTCTTCTGTCCTCCATTTTCAAGGGTAAGATTTCTTTATAAATCATCTAGTGACCCATATGTCTTTATTTTTGTTGAACACAAAAGGAGAGAGTCGTAAAGTCTCAGTCACAGTTAGAAAAGAAGCAGTGATAGTGAATTCTGACTCAGGCTGTCAGTCTCTTGATGTTCTGCCTTACATCTCCTTTTGTGCTCCAATAAAAATAACACATTTGGTACAAAAGAACATGACCAGTTTTATACTTGAGTAAATATTGCTTTTAATTTGTAGCTTGAGACTATTTATA
Source organism: Megalobrama amblycephala (assembly GCF_018812025.1). Taxonomy (NCBI): domain Eukaryota; kingdom Metazoa; phylum Chordata; class Actinopteri; order Cypriniformes; family Xenocyprididae; genus Megalobrama; species Megalobrama amblycephala. The sequence goes on from NC_063046.1 coordinate 60,223,747, forward strand.
ATAGCTAATAATTAACTTGTATACCTCTTTGTGTGTATTTGAGTGTAAATGCCTTTTCTATGTTAGTCTTGTATAGAAGATTTGTATGCTCTAACGATGTAGGCTATTTGTACCTGTATTTTGTAAATATTAAAACAATGTTAACTGAATGTGATGTGTGATTATTTTGTAAACAGGCTTATCTTTTAGTATTAAGTAGAAAATTAAGTAGAAAATGTGTTAATTGTATAGAGTTATTTCACCCAAATGAAATCAACATCAACGTTGGGTAAGCAAACCAGTTAGATCGATTTCATGTTGAATTCGTGTTGATCTACAACGTCGTTTCACTCAACTGAAATCAACATCGTTTCGACGTTAGGTATGCGAACCAATTAGATCGATTTTATGTTGAATATGTATTGATTCTACAACGTCGTTTCAACCATCCGAAAATCAACATCGTTTCAACGTTCGGTAAGCAAACCAATTGCGTCGATTTTCCGTTAGATTTGAATGGAGTGTCTGACGTTGATTCAACATTACCCCGATGAGCAAACTGATGCCGGATCAACGTCGGAGATCAACATCGTTTCGATGTCACGAGAAACGTCGTTTCTACGTTGATTCTATGTCAGTTTGCTATCTGGGTGGTTATTGAGTGCATTGATAAATTTTACTATTTGGTGAGTTTTATTTACTTATTTAAACCTGTTCGTGATCCCATGTTTCAAACTTTAGTTAGTGTGTAATGTTGTTGTTAGAGTATAATTAAAATCTGTAAAATTTTAAAGCTCAAAGTTCAATGCCAAGCGAGATATTTTATTTAACAGAAGTCGCCTACATCGAACGGCCAGTTTGGACTACATCCCTCTACTTCCTTCTTTAATGACGTCACTAAAACAGTTTTTTGACTAACCTCCGCCCACAGGAATACACAAGAGTTGCGTTTGTAGAGTGTGTTTGTCGCCATGTCGTCGAAACGCTGTTATTTTCATCCCGCAGTCCAATCACCGGGTCTGATTCCGGCTCAAATTGATAGGGTAAAATTAAAGACATGTTTACAATAACACTGAGCGCGTGAATCTCCACGTTATGGTAAGAGGCGTGACCTTTCCGGGCAAGGAGCGCTAAGCTGCTGTCGAATCACAACACAGGAACCGCTGGCACAATCAGAACTCTCAGGGGACGTATTTCTGAAGGAGGGACTTCATAGAACAAGGAAGTCATCAGCCCGTTTTTATGACAGTGGAAACAGCGGTATACAGATAAGTAAATTATGTGAAAAATACTGTGTTTTTTTACACGCGAAACATGAACACATGTTATATTGCACACTATAAACACAATCAAACCTTCAAAAAACCACGAAAAACGGGACCTTTAATGTATTACAGTAACATAAATCACATAAAATCGTATACACAGTAATAATAATAATAAAGATAATAAGAATAATATTAAGAACAAGACATATTATTGTTATCGTTATTATTACTTAAAGCACAGCCATTGTGCATCTCTGAGCAACACTCATAAGTGTTTCATTACTAAATGAATCTGTGTTTTTGAATGAATCGGGTGAGTCGCTGATTAAATGGCTCATTTATAAAGATGCTCACTTGCTTCATTCCTGAATTAATCAGTCTTTTGAATGAATCGGTTGAATGAATGATTCAATGATTTTAATATTTACAAAACACAAATCTTGCACCATTATTTATGTAGTTGAAATTGCAGTGTAAATACATTCATGCATTTACGATTTTTATAGGTATTAACTCTTTTGTACTTTATCGGTTATTGAGCACGCTGATAAACTTCACTATATTTGGTTGGGTCTCATTTACGTATTTAATGTTTTACTGTACCTGCATAAAGTCAGTTATTTTCATAAAGTGAAACATTTTATGTACAACAGTAGACACACAACATAGATGAAAATAAATTTGCAACCATTTAGATCGCAAACAACTTTGCATGAATAAAATGGTATAAACAATAATGATAATAATACAAATAAAACAAATGATTGTTATTGTTATGATTATTTATTATTTTTGTTGTTGTTTATACCATATTATTCATGAAAAAGAAAACAGAAAGTTGTTTGCAAAATAATATGCAAAGATGCATATTATGTTTTATTCAGGGATGCACCAATAATCCAATAATTCGTTATATTTGAAAGTCGATAACCGATATATTGGCTGATAAATCTAAATCCAAACTTTTATATAATTTTTAAGAGCCTGATTACAAAAACAAAAGTCTCACTATTAAAAGCCATGTCCCAAGCACAAAATTATAATGTTCTCAATATAATATTATTATGTAACCTATATGACAGACGTGTGCTGTACATTGTACTTAACTGTATTTTCCTTTTTGAAGTGATTCCAATCATATTTCAAGCAATTCAAAACCATCATGGCAAACAGTGCATATCTGAAGTGTCTCAGCTGAAGGAAACAATCCATTATTTATCAGCTTTAATATATCGGCCAAATTTTCTTATTGGGCCGATAACGAAAA